>NC_090646.1:677611724-677927851 GCF_040937935.1 Hyperolius riggenbachi
GAGTGCCGGAGATCGGAGGGAGCCGCAAGTGAGGGGAATAGAAACCCCTGCACATGCGCCCCTTGAAGGCCGGCGCCCTGAGCGACCGCTCCGGTCGCACAGGTCAAAGGCCGGCCGTGCACATGTGTTCACTTGCCCAACCTCAACGCTGCCAACAGATTGCTTCCATTGTCACACACAACTTTGCTGATCTCCAGGTGTGGCTCTGTGCCAGTGGGCTCTATCTGTGCACTATCAGACAGACACTGAGAAATGCAGCAACACTTCAAACACAATTTAGTGATAATAACAGAGGCCCTGGAGCAGTAGTGGAAAAAATGTGCTTTAATGTGGCACACAATTCGATATTAGAGTAAGTGGGCACTGGGCACATGTGCAAGTGTGTTGTTTGTGCACAAACACACAGACACTGAGAATGCTGCAACAGTAGTTCAAACACAATACAGTGATAATAACACAGGCCCTGGAGCACTTGTATTGGGCACTGGGCACAATAGTGGGTGTCTGTAGGCTGTGAAGTGTCACGCACACACACACACACGCACGCACGCACGCACATACACACGCGCACGCACGCACGCACGCACACACACACACACACACACGCACGCACGCACACACGCACGCACACGCACGCACGCGGAACATGGCGGGCGCTGCAGTGTTTCTATAGGGGACGAGGTGTGTGTGAGAGGGAGTGCAGGCTGATTGGCTGCCATGTGCCTGCTGATTGTTATGTAAGGGGTCAAAGTTTAGCCCAATAATGTTGTATGGTAGCGGGTCAAATAACGCCGAGCATGAATACCTGGGCTTCACAGAATACTGCTCGTTGGCAAACTATTTGGGCCTTCTCTATTTATATGCAGAATGTCTACCGGGCATTTAAGGCTTGTTTACACAAGCGTTTTCTGCCTTTTTTCAAGCGCAGGCAATTTTCAAAATTTATGAGAAGGATCATATCAGTGCGTTTCGTCAGTGCAGAGCACAAAGCAGTGCCTGGACCATTTTTGGGGCGATTTTGCTGTAATGGAAGGTAAAGGAAGAGCACTAAACACTCACAAAATCGCTTCATGCGGCGCGATTGCGTTCGCGTTTTTAAGAATAAATATATTGTATTTATTATTTTATGGGTCAAAGAGTTCACTTCCTGACTGACGTCTTACAAAAGTGCTTTGCAAAAAATCGTAGCGCGCAGTGGAGTGCCGGGAGGGGGAAAAAACGCTAAAAAAAAAATCAAAATCGCTGCCATCAGCGATTTCGATTTTAGATGTGAACAGAGCCTCATTGTGATATACAGTGCTGCCCATAATTATTCATACCCCTGGCAAATTTTGACTTAAAGTTACTTTTATTCAACCAGCAAGTAATTTTTTGATGGGAAATGACATAGGTGTCTCCCAAAAGATAATAAGACGATGTACAAGAGGCATTATTGTGGGAGGGAAAAACATGTCTCTGCTTTTATTTTCATTTGAGCAAAAAGTGCACAGTCCAAAATTATTCATACCCTTCTCAATAATCAATAGAAAAGCCCTTTATTGGCTATTACAGCAATCAAACGCTTCCTATAATTGCAGACCAGCTTTTTGTATGTCTCCACAGGCATTTTTGCCCATTCATCTTTCACAATGAGCTCCAAATCTTTCAGGTTGGAGGGTCTTCCTGTCATCACCCTGATCTTTAGCTCCCTCCACAGATTCTAAAGTCTGGACTCTGGCCAGGCCACTCCAAAATGTTAATGTCCGCTAACCATTTCTTCACCACTTTCGCTGTGTGTTTTGGGTCATTGTCATGCTGAAATGTCCACTGGTGCCCAAGGCCAAGTTTCTCTGCAGACTACCTGATGTTGTCGTTGAGAATCCTCATGTATTGCTTTTTTTTTCATGGTGCCGTTTACTGTGATTAGGTTCCCTGGTCCATTGGCTGAAAAACAACCCCAAAGCATTAGGTTCCCACCACCATGTATGACAGTGGGGATGGTGTTCTTTGGATTGAAGGCTTCTCCTTTTTACACCAAATAAAGGAAACATCATTGTGACCAAACAATTCAATTTTTGTTTCATCTGACCATAACACAGAAGACCAGAAGTCTTCTTCTTTGTCCAGATGAGCATTTGCAAAGGCCAAGAGAGCTTGTGTGTGCCTTATCTGGAGAAGTGGTGTCCTCCGTGGTCTGCATCCGTGAAACCCAGCAGTGTGCAGTGTCCATTGGATTGTCTGCATTGAGACATTGCCACCAGCAGAGCCCAGATTAACCAGGATGGCATTGGTGGTGATCCTTGGATTCTTTTCACCTATCTCACTATCCTCCTGGCCAACACGAGTGTCACTTTTGGCTTTCAACCATGTCCTCTGAGATTTTCCACAGTGCAGAACATCTTGTATTTTTTAATAATATTTTTCACTGTAGCCACTGGAACTTGAAAACATATAGAAATGGCCTTGTAACCCTTTCCTGGCTTGTGAGCAGCCACAATGGGAAACCACAGGTCCTCGCTGAGCTCCTTTGTCTTAGCCATGACTATCCGCAAGCCAACTGCAGAAAGCTGCTGATTTTCACCTGTTGAGTTGTTTAAAACACCTGTTCCCAATTAATCAGGGTAATTAGGATGCTTTAGAACAGCTTGGACTATTTGGAATGGTATAGAACTTTGGATTTTCCCACAGACTGTGACAGTTTGTGAAGGGTATGAATAATTTTGGGCTAGACACTTTTTTCTCAAATGTAAATAAAAGCTGAGAAATGTTTTTTTTTCCCCACAATAATGCCTTTTGGGAGACACCTATGTAATTTTCAGTCAAAAAATTACTTGCTGGTTGAATAAAAGTAATGTTAAGTCAAAACTTGCCAGGGGTATAAATAATTATGGGCAGCACTGTATTTTGGTGAGACTTAAGAATTGGAGGCCTAAAATTCTCTTTTAGACCCATAATTCCAGACATAAATGCACCGCCAGGGAGGTTAAACTAGACAATCACTATGTACATGTAACGATTGTGGAATTCTCTCCGTGATCGGCGCACAAGACGTGCGCTGACACTGCGGAAATCTTCCACAAGCGTGTAATCTGAGGAAACCCAGCAGAAGGTGCAATGCACCTGTAGAGGGAAATTCCTGTCGACAGGTGGAGCTGTGGAGTGCAGAGGAACAGCTCCTCTGCCCTGCCACACACGCCAGACAGGAATTGCACGAGGGGCAGAAACGCAGGGCAAGATAGCCCTGAAAGGGAGAGATCAAAGTGACAGAGGGTATGTGTGTCCACCAAACTAGTCGCCACCCTGCGACGATGAACACACAACCATGAAGACAAAGTGAGAAGGCAATCGCCAGAGATGGCGATTGCTAACAGCGACACAAGACCGAATAAGCACAGATGAGGAATGTATGTATGTCCACCAATCTAGCCGCCAACCTGCGACAGCGGACACACAACAAAGGAAACCGAGTGAGAACGCAATCGCCTGAGAAGCGAGATTGAGCAAAGGGACAGATTGTATGTGTGTGCACCAAACTAGTCGCCAACCCGCGACAGTGCATACACAACAGCAGATATGAAGTAGGAACGCAATCGCGGGAACGCAAATCATACAATGAGGAGATAAGGAAAATAACAAACGCTAACTAAACGCGTACACCGCACTCATTCGCAACAGTGCACGCGTTTATGCGCGGACCCCGCGTGATAAGCACAACAGGGACAAGCACGCCTAACTAACCACTGACAGACAAACATAAAACAGAGGACGCGAGCGCTTGCTTAACGGTTACCTCACCGAGCCTCCAGCAAGCGTTCGAACAAGACAAAACAGATACACGACAACAGGAATACGTAAGAGATACGATCCACTGCTCTTTCTGTCAGAGCAAGTGCGATCCAAGTAAGGCAACAACAGAACAGAAGGGCCTATCAGCAACAACCGCTGCTCTGGTTAGCACCCCACAGACAGACAGAACAGGCAATACAAATAATGCAATCCTAACTGCACTAGGGAAACCTGCCTAGTGCAGTCCCAGGAATTACTCTAAGCTAATCTTCAAACAATGAGCAAGGCTGACACTCTCCGGAGTGTTTCACAGGAACTAACCCTTATGACCAGCCACTTACTGTGGGAAACATAGCTCTTTATAGAACAAGCCTACAAAGGATGTGGCTAGGCAATCTGCATGACAAACGTATGCAAATTCCTCAGCAGCAAGCTGCACAACTGACAAAAGGTCTCTCTTCCAGAGACCTGCAGAATGCAGACCTGAACAGTGGTCAAAAGGCTGCCTGCCTGCGCAGGCAGCTGCGCGGATCCTCACAGTACATTATGTATTTGTATAGCTGGATGTCCTGATTGTACAGAGTTATGAATGCCTTGTGTATCTATGTTCCCCAATGTTTTGTACTATGTACAGTGCTAAGGAAGATGTTGGTGTTATATAAATAAAAAATATTATGAATGGGGGCAGAATGTGGTGGCCTCAGCAGGGCTGGTTCTGGACCTTTTGCTGCCTGAGGCAAACTTGTGAGGATGTGCCCCCTCCCCATTTAGAATAATCACACAGCACACGACAATTGCCTCCCTCCCCCGTCCTCACTCACTGTCAAACTCCTCACACAGCACAAGCAGCTGCTTTTACCAATTCTGCTCTCCTGCCTCCAGCCTCCTCACTCACTGTCAGACTCCTCACACAGCACAACAAGCTGCTTTTCCCCAATGATGCTCTCCTGCCTCCCCCCCCCTCCTCACTCACTGTCAGACTCCTCGCAAAGTACAACAAGCTGCTTTTCCCCAATGATGCTCTCCTGCCTCTCCTCTCCTCACTCACTGTCAGACTCCTCACACAGCACAACAAGCTGCTTTTCCCCAATGATGCTCTCCTGCCTCCCCCCCTCCTCACTCACTGTCAGGCTCATCACACAGCACAACAAACAGCTTTCCCCAATGATTCTCTCCTGCCTCCCCCCTCCTCACTCACTGTCAGACTCCTCACACAGCACAACAAGCTGCATTTCCCCAATGATGACCTCTTCACCTCGCTCTCCTTTCGCTTCTCCTCCTACTCTGACTGCATGCTGTTAGTATAAACACAGTACAAACATGCTTCCCCTGTAATCTCTGCGCCTGATGCAAGTGTGTCACCTTGCTTTATGAGAAAATTAGCCCTTGGCCTCAGGCAGGAGCAGTATGTGGAGGAGGCTGCATAGTGATGCAGGGAGCAGTGCAGAGATGTGGCTGCATAGTGATGCAGGGAGCAGTGCAGAGATGTGGCTGCACAGTGATGCAGGGAGCAGTGCAGAGATGTGGCTGCATAGTGATGCAGGGAGCAGTGCAGAGATGTGGCTGCATAGTGATGCAGGGAGCAGTGCAGAGATGTGGCTGCACAGTGATGCAGGGGGCAGTGCAGAGATGTGGCTGCATAGTGATGCAGGGAGCAGTGCAGAGATGTGGCTGCATAGTGATGCAGGGAGCAGTGCAGAGATGTGGCTGCATAGTGATGCAGGGAGCAGTGCAGAGATGTGGCTGCATAGTGTTGCAGGGAGCAGTGCAGAGATGTGGCTGCATAGTGATGCAGGGAGCAGTGCAGAGATGTGGCTGCATAGTGATGCAGGGAGCAGTGCAGAGATGTGGCTGCACAGTGATGCAGGGGGCAGTGCAGAGATGTGGCTGCATAGTGATGCAGGGAGCAGTGCAGAGATGTGGCTGCATAGTGATGCAGGGAGCAGTGCAGAGATGTGGCTGCATAGTGATGCAGGGAGCAGTGCAGAGATGTGGCTGCAGCCGGGAGAGGAATATTAGGAGAGTCTCTGCTGAATCTCATCTAGCATGGAGGCAATGTGACAAGTAACTGATCATTGTCAGATATAAGTGATTTACCACATCCCAATAGTATATGTAACAACAATCTCCAAACCCTGAATTCCAGCATGAGTTTCTTGTGACTTTCTTCTCTCCATGTACAACAATCTGGACATTCTGTATATTAAAATTGTCATTAGATCCTGAGGGAGAGTTACTGATGGTATTTGTTCAATGCAGCGGCGTCGCGTCGCTAGGGCGTATGATCCGGGGGCCCGCCCCCTGAACCTCTTGCCAATGGTGCCCCGGATCAATTATGGCCAGAGCGCCCCGTGAACCACCCTCCCAGACCTCTGAGTCCTCAGACCTCAGGTGGCGGTGAATCCGTCCGCCCTTCACTCCCTCTCCACCCCCTGCCTCCTGCTGGTCCCCCTGCACATCTACAAGCAGCGGCTGCTTACCTCTGCCTCGATTCTAGCATGGCGCCTGGAGAGCACAGCCGAAGACCTCTCTCTTCCTCCTCGCTTTTCCCCTAGTGACCGGCTGATCGCGTTATTAGCAGAAACCGAGCATCGGGGAAACAGGATGGAGAAAGAGGTCTGCGGCTGTGCTCTCCAGGCTCTATGCTATTGAAGGCCCCATATCTACCTGCCTATATAGAGAACCCCATACCTACCTACCTATACTGAAGGCTCCGTACCTACCTACCTATACTGAGGACCCCATACCTACCTACCTATATTGAAGGCCCCATACCTACCTATACTGAGGACCCCATACCTACCTACCTATATTGAAGGCCCCATACCTACCTACCTACCTATACTGAGGACCCCATACCTACCTACCTATACTGAAGACCCCTATACTTAGCTATATATACTGAAGGCATTTATACCTAGGAACCTATCTTGAAGGCATCTATACCTAGCTACCTATGCTGAAGCAAAGCCCCAGGGCCCAGCAAAGC
This sequence comes from Hyperolius riggenbachi, assembly GCF_040937935.1. Taxonomy (NCBI): domain Eukaryota; kingdom Metazoa; phylum Chordata; class Amphibia; order Anura; family Hyperoliidae; genus Hyperolius; species Hyperolius riggenbachi. The sequence goes on from NC_090646.1 coordinate 677,618,479, forward strand.
AGAGAACCTGAGCCCCAGCTTAGCAAAGCCCAGAAAAGCAAAGCTCCAGGGCCCCCTAGCCCAGCAAAGCAAAGCCTCCAGGCCACAAAGCAAAGCCCCGGGGGCCCCAGCGCAGCAAAGCACAGCCCCCAGCAAAGCAAATCCTCCAGGCCACAGCCCAGCAAAGCGTACAGCCAAGCAAAGCTCCCAGCTCAGCAAAGCGTAGTAAAGCGCCCAAAAATGCCCTCACCCCAGTGAAGCCCCCATCAAATTGCAAAGCCCCCAGAAAATCACCCAGCAAAGCACCAGGCCCAGCACCCAGCAGAGCTAGGCTGGCACAGCATCACCACCACCCAGGCAGCCCAGCATCACCACCAGCAAGCCCAGCATAACCGCCAGCTGAGTAAAGCACACAGGCCTGCCAGCCAAAAACAAGACAGAAGCCAGGTGAGGGAGGGGCTTATTTATGTGAAATACTGACTATCGAATATACTTAAGTTACACCGCTGCTATGTTCACGTACATTTTGCCCCACCTATGGCCACGCCCACTTTCTGTGGCATGACCACGCCCATTTTTCTTACAATCTTTCCCTCTTGGTGCCCAGGGGTGCCCTGGATTGCCCAGGAACCTAGAAACGTCCCTGCTTCAATGTAAACAGCAAGAGAAACCTCAGGACCTGTATAACTGCAGAATAATAATAATAAATAATATAAAAATAATAATGTATATTAGTGTATTTATGTCACAGCCGGCTGTCAGAGACTCTCCATAGAGAACATGCGCAGTGTGACTGGTGATAAGGAGTATTATACTGCAGGTGAGGAGGTCACAGTACAGTGTAACACCGGATATTACCCATCGTCTCAGAGAACGAGGTGTCAGACTATCAGCCGTGGTGACAGACATGAGTGGTACCCAGCGGTTACCTGCACAGGTGAGCACACACAGACTTACCTGTATAGTTATTACATCTCCACACAAGACAGAGAACTGGAATGATTTATATTATATATCATATTATATATGTATGTCATTTGTCACTGAAGCTTATATTGACATAGACATACACTAATACTCTCATCAGATTGTGAGTCCCGCTGAGGGAGAGTCTCTGCTATGAACTGTTCAGTATAAAGAGCTGCATAAACTGTGAGACCCGTGTAATAATAATAATAACAATAATAATAATGTATGTTTGTGTATTTGTGCCACAGTCGGCTGTCAGAGACCCTCCATAGAGAACATGCGCAGTGTGACTGGTGTTAAGGAGTATTATACCATAAATGAGGAGGTCACAGTTTGGTGTAACACCGGATATTACCCGAAATCTCAGACAATGAGGTGTGTGACTAATAGTAATGGATACAGATGGTGGTATCCAGCGGTTACCTGCACAGGTGAGCACACACAAATTTACAATGATCACATCTCCACAAAAATACAGAGACCTCAGGGCAGCATTCCCTCCACCTGGGGTAATGGGGGCATGTTAGTGTGTTGCTGCAATTTGACCCAGCAAATTATTAACATTTTAGTGTGATATCAGGCCTCAGCATCAGCTGGAGCATATCCAGTCTTTGTTTACTTGTGTTCAGTCTAGCCGACAAATTTCTCAGTTATCTAGCTTGCAGGCCCTTTTATACGGTATTTTTAATTCAATGAAAGTCTATGGAGACGTTCATACTTCCGCGGTACGGTGCGACGCAATGGAAGTAACATTTTTGCCGCATCCCCAACGCAGGTCCAAAATTATGTTACTGCATGACTTCTGCGCTGACTTGTGGCGATCTGCGCCAGAACTCGTGTTAGTCTATGGTGACGCATGGATTTTTAAAAAATGACCAACGCAACGTTGTGGCGTGCTTGCACTGAAGCATATTTTTACAATACATTTCTGTGCACTTCCGCATACCCCAAAGCAGGAAGTGACCACAAGCGGGCGTCACTTCCTGGTTGGCTGGTGGCCAGACAGGAAACACTGCGTGCTAATGTGCTGTTCCCTGAAGGCCTGTTTCGGAGCGTTGCAGTGTGGCAGAAGCAACGCTAACGCTGGTTTACAGTGTGAAACCAGCCTATGAAGTACCTTGGGGTTTGGATACATAAATCAAATGATCTCTGTTGTCAGAATATTGCCTACCTATGCACTTGACGGGGAGACCCAACATTATAAAGATGGTCTTTGCAATTACATTTTTTTTGGATCCCCAAATACATTAACACATCTTCTATGTACTGAGATAGACCTTGTATCTGATCACTAGAGTGCAATGTTTGTGCTAAGGGTAAATAGAAATGGAGGCATTGCGCATCCCTGTGTCCTACTCCTGTGAACTGTAAATGTATCAGAAATACATTCCAGTGATGCTTCAGGAGTGTCTGTGCGGCAGCATGGATGGTGCTCAGCGTCCTTCATGGAGATGGAGTTTCTCTGTCCTCGTGCGGGTGGACTTCTGCATTGGTTTCCAGGAGACGCTTGGCATACACTCTCCAGCACTGGCTTTGAGTGATTGGCCAAGTACTGGTTAATTACTGTACAGCAGAGGTGTAGCAATAAGGTATGAAGGGGTTGTAAGAGCACCGGGGCCCCATGGACCAGAGGGGCTTACTAAGGGCCCTCCATCTATTTTATTAGCTTTTCATTGATGTTATGCTGGTACCGAACACCTCTATCTGTGAATTGAACAGCAGTAATCCTTAACTGTTTCCTTACTCTAATTACACCTCCCAGACACTGCAGCTGTGCTTGGTAGGTTTTGGGGCTTCATATTAATGGAGTGCTTGGGGCCCTATGTGTAACTTGCACTGGGGCAACAAGCTCATTATTTACATCAATGATGTGCAGGTCATGTTCCTCTGGCTGGCGGTGGCACGGGGGAAGGGGAGGGGCTAATTGGCTGCTCATAGGTATATAAACTCTGAAGGTGCATATAATCTTTGCCTGTGATAGCGTTAAGATGCTAAGCTAGCTGCTAGGATAAGTTTGTGTTGCCGTGCCATTTCTTGCTTCCTGCTCATACTCCTATTGACCATTCTGCCTGCTACTTGCAGTGAGCAGAATCAGTATCAGAATCATTTTTATTTCGCCAAATACAGCAAGAGCTATACTCGGAATTGTTTGGGGTACACATGGCTTGGACATAGTATAGGAAGACAAGACGCACACATAAACAATTAAGAACTACAGTGATGGTGTAGATCCAGAGCAGGGACAAGGTCCTCCAGCACCCAAGGCTGAGACACCAAAGTGCGCCCCTCCATCCCTCCCACCCCAGCCATCACACACTGATTGCTATTACACTAAGAGGCCCCTCCATCCCTCCCACTCCAGCCGTCACACACTGATTACTATTAGACTAAGAGGCGCCTCATCCATCCCTCCCACCCCAGCCATCACACACTGATTGCTATTACACTAAGAGACGCCACAGGGCCCACAACCTCCCCAACACCTTAATATCTAGTTATCTGGCTTGCAGTCACTGCTATGTATCCCCTTTTCTTATTTCTTTCTGCTTCAAACACAATTAGGAATGACAGCTGAATGAATTGTGCGCCCCCTCCTACACTGCGCCCTGAGGATGGAGCCTCTCCAGCCTATGCCTCGGCCCGGCCCTGTGTAGATCTGTTCAGCACAATTGACAGTCCTGGGTCAGCACATAGTGCTTTTCTACCAGCCGTACAGTAGCAGTCCAATAATAATGACTGACTGAAAGACCCCGCTAGTGCATGATGCCAGTAGGCGGGCCTGTCAGGGGTTGGAGTTCAGCAGCCGTACCGCTTGGGGGAAGAAGGTGTTCTTCCGTCTGGTGGTTTTGCATGGCATAGACCTGTAGCTGCGGCCCAGTGGGAGGAACTTGAAGTAGCGGCTGCCAGGGTGGGAGGGGTCACAGGAGATTGCTGTGGCCCTCTTCTTCATCCTGGCGGGGTGGAGGAGATCAAGAGGTAGAAGAGGAGTCCCGATGAATCTCTCTGCGTCAGTTATGACTCTCTGCAGTTTCTGTTTATATTATTATATATTATTGAGTTGCCGGTGGGCTGCGTGCTTGGTGAGATGAATAACAGCTCTCTGCTGTCGCTCAAACCCCAGCAGTGTTAAAAATGATTCCCCCTCCGAGTTGTTGCAGTTGAGAGGGAGATGTAATTCAGGGTCGGTTGATCACCAGATACCAAATTACTCTTACGTGAGGAACGCAGCTTAGCATTATTGCTATGACAGCTCCTAGGTTTGCCAAAATGACCTGCTTTGCTTGCAGTGACCTTAGCTGACGTTTATATTGTGTATTGGATGACTTATGTGTATGGCTTCTGGCTTGTTGACTCTGCGATTGCTAAGGATTATAACTGATGGGCCTCTGACATTAGTATATTACCTGGCTTGTTGACTCTGAGATTATCTCCTATAGTGCTGAGCATTGTAATTGTTGCTATTTATTGTCCAGCGCTGTGTAATATGTTGGCGCTTTATAAATACAATAATAATAATTGTTTACATCCATGCCTTGCCCAGCTCAGTGGGAATTAGCAGCAGCATCATCATCTTCAGTTTCTATATCTTGCGCACATCAAGGCCTGGGGGTAGCCAGTTGTTTGGACGACCTGCTCATTATGCCTCGGCTGACCGGACACGCCACACACAGGGTGAAGACTGCGGAAGAGATTGGGATATAGGAACTGATATAAGGTGGTGGATCTGTTAGTTCTTACAGCAGTACACCCAACATATAGGAGTGAACAATCTGTACAGCTGACCAGGTATACCACATTTTTGGAACCACAGCTGATATACTATTTTAGTGGGTAATCTTCTCTAATGACACCTTGAAGAGATACTCAGTATGGAGACAGACAGAGCTGACCAGATGACCAGATGTTATAGATAGTCCTGTAGAGTGGATAGCCTATAAAGCTGCACCTGTGACTGATAAAGAGCCTGATCACCACACTGACACTCATATTACTGCCACTGTAATATTCCTGGATTATTGGTCTTGTGAGACTCCCACCATCCTGTAGATGATACAAGAGGCAAAGGACCATGATGCGATGGCAGGAGATGCTGCTCTGTGGTGTCTGTGAAGCGTACATCAAAAAAGGCACTCAGAAAGGAGGAGATTTGGGCACATGAGACAAGTGGACAAAAAGGGCGCCCCATTTACTTCCATTATAAATATCGTTTAATGGGCGCCGGGATATCGCTTAATGGGAAAAAAAACAGGGGGGGTCTTGGGTTTAGGCACCAACAGGGGGGTCTTAGGTTCAGGCACCAACAGGGGGGGTCTTAGGTTTAGGCACCAACAGGGGGGTCTTAGGTTCAGGCACCAACAGGGGGGGTCTTAGGTTTAGGCACCAACAGGAGGGTCTTAGGTTTAGGCACCAACAGGGGGGTCTTAGGTTTAGGCACCCTTTTTTGATGTACGCCTCAGAAATGTGCATGATAGCAAAATACCGGTATTTTACTATAGCTAAACCTAAGCCTATTTTCACAGAAGCCTCCCACCTGTCGGCTAACCCTTACCACCACACACACACCTGCACGCACGCACGCCTGCACGCACACACACATACACACACACACACATCCTTCCTGATGCCTAACTCTAACCATCCCCCACACAAAAACTGTCTTCCTGATGCAAAGGCATAGAGATTACTATAACCCCGGGGAAGAGGTGATAGTTTGGTGTAAGGAGAAGCATTGCACACAGCAGCTGTGAGGATAGATTGTGGCCTCATCTCACCAGCTGTGTGTTGTTTCTACAGAGAGGTGTAAGGCCTGGTTCACATTAGCATTCCCTGTCCGGATCCGCCTGATCAGATCCGGACCGTATACTGTACAAACGGAACATACGTTCCGCATAGCAATGCAAAGTCTATGCGGACGTTCACATGCGTCTGTTCCGTATAGAACGGAGCCGGATCGGATCCGGACTCCAGACACTTTTCCAACATTCGCTATTTTTCGGGTCCGGATCATCCGGCCCACGCACCCAGACCGGAGCCTGACTGCACCATCCGGAAATAGAAACCTATGGGGAACGGAAAGCACAGAACACACAGGATACAAACACCTGACGTTCTACCCCACTTCCTATGCGTATTCTAGCGGCCATTTCGGATGGGGACACATGGGCAGCAGTGGAGCAGCAGTGACTAACGTGCTGGAGCTGTTTGGCAGTATGTCGGAGGTGGAGGTGAGGTCTAAACAGCGGAGGACCTGATTCTACAGGTGCACCAGATGCACCTTCTGCTGACCCCATCAATTTTATTAGTAATTTCGCTGTGTTTACCACACGGATCCGGATGGCAGCCTGATACATTCCTGATGCAAACGGACCGGATCCGGATGTACGGTTCCGATCCGGATCAGGTCCTGATCCAATCCGGATCCGGTCCGTTTGCATGCCAAAACGCAAGTGTGAATGGGGCCTAAGAGGCCGGACCAGGATAAGCTGTACACATTCTACCAGGATAGAGATTACTATAATCCCGGGGAAGTGGTGATAGTTTGGTGTAAGGAGAAGCATAGCCAGAGCAGCTGTGCGGATAGATTGTGCCGTGTGTCCTCCTATCACCATCTCACCAGCTGTGTGTTGTCCCTACAGAGAGGTGTAAGAGGCCGGACCAGGATAAGCCGTACGCATTCTCCCAGGATAGAGATTACTATAATCCCGAGGAAGAGGTGACAGTTTGGTGTAAGGAGAAGCATTGCACGCAGCAGCTGTGAGGATAGACTGTGGCCTCATCTCACCAGCTGTGTGTTGTCCCTACAGAGAGGTGTAAGAGGCCGGACCAGGATAAGCCGTACACATTCTCCCAGGATAGAGATTACTATAATCCCGAGGAAGAGGTGACAGTTCTGTGTAAGGAGGAGAGATATCACCAATCTCATCCAAATAACAGATGTGTGGCTACTTGGTAATTTAAGTGGCATGGACATAAATGCAAAAATTAGTGATTAATAAAAACACAGACAACCGACTTGGATTTAAATGGCCGTAGGCTATATTTATTGCGGTTTAAATAATTAATTAATTTAATTGTTTATTAACGGGTAAACCAACATAAATAGTAATAAAACGGTTCAGAACCAAAGGTATCAATTGATACTTAATCAAACCATAAAGTCTTTATACCAGTGTAAATGTTCATTCAAAAGTCCAAAGAACAGCTAGCCCACCCACAATCGTGGGCGACTATAACCGCCAATAAAGTCAATCCGCCTACGACATAAACAGAAGAAAAGGGATGGGGGGGTGGGTACTTCCAGCTTGCTTGACTGAAGACGGAGGAGAAAGGTCAGAGCATCACAGGTTTGAGGTAAACCCTTATGTGATTGGCCAGCAGAAATTGGCTCCAACAGCCAGCTGCCAATCAACTGAGAGAGACCCAGGGGCGTAGCAATAGGGGGTGCAGAGGTAGCGACCGCATCGGGGCCCTTGGGCCAGAGGGGCCCCGAAGGGCCCTCCCTCAACTGCAGTATTAGCTCTCTATTGGTCCTGTGCTCATAATAATCACTTCTATGGATACTTTAAATAGTGCTAATCATTAACAAACTATTCCCCATCCCCTTCTTGCACCTCTGACACTGTAGTTGCCATTGGCAGGGATTGCTATGTATAGAGTGCTTGGGGGTAATCAGTAACAAGCTGCTCCCCAGCCCCTTCTTGCACCTCTGACACTGTAGTTGCCATTGGCAGGTTTTGGTGCACTGTATCAATTGTTGTGTATAGAGTGCTTGGGGGGGCCCCATTGTAAAACTTGCATCGGGGCCCACAGCTCCGTAGCTACGCCACTGGAGAGACCCCTCACCTCTGCTCAGCAACCCAGTTCTCCTCACAGCTCCTAGGACCGCCCAGCATCTTTAAGAGATGAAAAAACACAGCAGCATCAAAAGGAAAGGGTACATGTCATTATATAGCCTCCTACAAATCTATATCCCCATATTACCACTCAAATATCAATTAATATAAGACTAGCATGAATGTATATGCATATAACATACAGAACATACCTATGTATACATTAATATGCATACACATTCATACCTACAGTTATGAAGTAACCTTCCCTGAACTGTCCCACCACCAAATTACCAAGAGGCCTGCGTTCCATGCTCTCACTATGGCCTTACATGGTAATTTAAGTGGCATGGACATAAATGCAAAAATTAGTGATTAATAAAAACACGGACAACCGACTTGGATTTAAATGGCCGTAGGCTATATTTATTGCGGTTTAAATAATTAATTAATTTAATTGTTTTTTAACGGGTAAACAACATAAATAGTGATAAAACGATTCAGAAATAAAGGTATCAATTGATACTTAATCAAACCATACCAGTGTGTAACGATCGGTGTAACACAGAGAGGATCTGATTACCGGTGATCTGCAGTATCACCGAGAATACAGATATATACCCGATTATTGATGATCTGCAGTATCACCGATAATCAGATATATCTACTAACCTCTGGACACCTGAGAGATGAGAGTGTTGGTGCAACAGTAATACTTTGAGGAAAGCACCCGTGAGTGCTACACAGTATCAGATACTGCTTTGGATCAGATTCCTTCCCCAGGTCTGATGCTCCCCAAGGGGCGGAGTCAGGCTGAGAGTGGGAAGGACAGAACGTGAGTGACACCAATGGGCAGTGTCACTACCAGATCTGGTGAACTATCTCCTAACAGGAGAGATAGTTCTCGAGGTCGGACAGGCCAGGTCGTTAACACACGGACAGGTACAGTACAGAGACAGGAGACAGATGCAGAAACCTGGGTCTAGCAGAGTTTGGCAACAGGGTATCAGAATGACAAAGGTACAGAATCAGAGATCAGAAGAATGGTCAGGAAAGCAGAAGGTCATAACAAATGATCAACAATATCTAAGCTTGAGTGTGAGCTCCAAGATTCTCACACTCCAGGAACTAGACTAGATAATAACAATGATACAGATGGTACTGAATTTCTAGACTAAGGTGTGAGTTCCTTGGCCATCAACACCTTGGAAACTGGTCTAGATAATAATACAGATAACAATAGAGTTCCTAGACTAAGGTGTGAGCTCCGTGATCATCAACACCTTGGAAACTGTCTAATAACACAGATACTGACAAGGTCTGAGTGTTACCCCGTAGTGATCGCAACGCCAGACACCAGATGAATGACCAGCACCCAGTATATATACACTAGCGCTCTCCAGCGCCACCCCTAATTGCTGGACCAATGAAAGTTACTGAATTTGTCAGCTGACCGGCTTGGTCAGCTGACCCTCTTCTGACTGCCATAAAGGCCCTGCCTCTCTGCGTGCGCGCGTCCTCCTAAACCAATGTGGACTATCAGTCCCAGCCACACCAGTCATGTCTTGCAATGTCTCTGCTGTGTTGGATGCGGAATCTGCCGCACCACTGTCTGTGCGTGCGGCGTCTTCTCCGCACTCCGCATTACTGAGAAGAGCAGGCCCATGCGCGCAACTTGCCGCATTGGACGTGGAAACCGCCGCCCCGCTGTTAGAGCATGCGGCGGTTTCTCCGTGCTTCGACTGCGTGCCAGCTGTCATGTTGAACGCGGAGTCAGCCGCCACAATCTGAGTATTGGCGGCGGCTTTTCTGCGTTTTCTCACAGTACCCCCCCCCCCCCCGAGGAGTGGACTCCGGACAACTCCTACCAGGTTTCTCGGGATATCGAGTGTGGAACTCCCTTCACAATTTGTCCGCATGCATGCGACATTCAGGTACCCATGTTCTCTCTTCCATACCATACCGCTTCCAATGCACCAGATACTGTAGTGAGTTCTGCACTACTCGTGAATCTAAAAAATTTTCTACTTCATACTCAGGTTGGTCGTCTACCATCACAGGAGGAGGAGGATTGGTACCCACATGGACTGCTGGCTTAAGCAGGGATACATGAAAAGATCTTACACCACGCATGCTAGCAGGAAGATCAATGGCATAAGTAACATTGTTGATCTTCCTGATCACAGAAAAAGGGCCCACAAACCTGGGACCTAACTTGAGCGAGGGTTGTTTCAGGGTCAAATGGCGTGTGGAGATCCAGACCAGGTCTCCTGGTCGGAACTTCCACTCTAAGGATCGTTTCTTGTCAGCTTGACCTTTCTGACATTGAAAAGTCTTTTCCAAATTGCTTTTCACGATCCCCCAAATGGCTTTGAACGACTCTTGCCAAGCCTCCAGAGCTGGAAACGGAGTGGAGGCTACTGGCAATGGGGAAAACTTGGGCAACTTTCCAGTTACCACCTGAAACGGAGAGAACCCAGAGGAAGAGCTTTTCAGATTATTGTGCGCAAATTCTGCATATGGCAAGAACTTGACCCAATCAGTTTGCGCCTCTGCAACATAACACCTCAAAAACTGTTCCAATGACTGATTAACCCTCTCCGTCTGACCATTGGTCTGTGGGTGGTAGCCCGACGAAAATGACAGTTCCATGCCCATTTGATGGCAAAATGCCCTCCAAAACCTAGAGACAAATTGGACTCCCCGATCTGACACTATGTTTTCCGGAATGCCATGAAGTCGGAAAACATGGATGATGAAAAGATCGGCCAATTCCTGGGCCGAGGGGAGTCCTTTCAAGGGCACAAAATGGGCCATTTTACTGAAACGGTCGACTACCACCCAAATGACCGACATGCCTTCAGACCTAGGAAGCTCACCTACAAAATCCATGGACAAATGGGTCCATGGTTCACTCGGGGTGGGCAAAGGCTGCAACGTCCCCACAGGTGCCAGACGGGAGGGTTTGCTTTTAGCACATACTGCACACTCTCTGACATACTCCTTGCAGTCCGTTGCCAGGGAAGGCCACCAAGCACATCTAGCAACCAAGTCTTGCGTTCTGGCGGCCCCTGGATGCCCAGCATTCTTGTGTGAGTGAAACATCTGCAAAACCTGGAGACGAAAGGGCAGTGGCACAAACATAACCCCTTCAGGCTTTGCCTCAGGGACATCCTGTTGGAAGGGACCTAAAGTCTCCATCCAGTCTTTCCAGGTTTCTGTGGCTCCCAGTACTACCTTCTGTGGAACAATGGTTTCAGGTTCTGAGGGCTGTGCTGTCTCCGGCTCAAAACATCTGGACAAGGCATCCGCCTTAATGTTTTTACTACCTGGAGTGTACGTAATTACAAATCTAAATCTCGAGAAAAACAGTGACCACCGAGCCTGACGGGGACTCAATCTCTTAGCCCCCTCAATGTACTCCAAATTTTTGTAATCAGTGTAGACTGTAATCGTATGTTCTGCTACTTCTAACCAATGACGCCATTCTTCAAAGGCCAACTTAATGGCTAGAAGCTCCCTGTTGCCTATATCGTAGTTTTTCTCTGCTGGAGAAAACCTCCAAGAGAAATAGGCACACGGGTGCAATCTTCCCTGCAACCCAGAGCGTTGAGACAGCACAGCCCCTACTCCAACCTCTGAGGCGTCAACCTCTACAATGAAAGGATAAGAGGTGTCTACGTGTCTCAATATGGGTGCAGAGCAAAACAGTTCTTTCAAAGTGGAGAAAGCGGCCAGAGCTTCGGGGGACCAATGGTTGGTATCTGCCCCTTTTTTCGTGAGACTGGTGAGGGGTGCTATGACTGTAGAGTACCACTTTATGAACCTTCTATAGTAATTCGCAAACCCTAGAAATCTCTGAAGAGACTTGAGTCCTACTGGTTGGGGCCATTCCAAGACAGCAGAGACTTTGGCAGGATCCATAGAAAGGCCCGAGGTGGAAATTATGTATCCCAAAAAAGCGACAGATGTCACCTCAAAAATGCATTTCTCCAACTTAGCATAAAGCCTGTTTTGCCTGAGCTTGTGTAACACAAATCTGACATGATCCCTGTGCTCAGAGAAATTGTCTGAGAAGATCAATATATCGTCCAGGTATATTAGGACAAATTTACCCAACACCTCCCTGAAAACTTCATTGAGTTCCTGGAAGACGGCCGGGGCGTTACACAACCCGAAGGGCATCACCAGATACTCGTAATGCCCGTCGGGTGTGTTAAAGGCCGTCTTCCATTCATCGCCCTCTCTGATCCGCACCAGATTGTATGCACCTCGCAAATCTAGTTTTGAAAAAATCTTAGCATTGGTGACTTGAGTGAATAAATCGTCTATCAAAGGTAACGGATAACGATTTTTAACTGTGATTTTATTCAGTCCCCGGTAATCAATGCATGGCCGAAGGCCTCCGTCCTTCTTTTTAACAAAAAAAACTCCTGCTCCGGCAGGCGACCGGGAAGGACGAATGAAACCCTTAGCTAAGTTTTCACGGATATACTCTTGCATGGCCACCTTTTCTGGCCCAGACAAATTGTAGAGATGACCTCTAGGAGGCATACAACCTGATCGGAGATCAATCGGGCAATCAAAAGGGCGATGTGGAGGTAATTCATCGGCAGCTTTGGGACAAAACACGTCCGAAAACTCCGCATATTGTTCCGGAACACCTTCCACCTGAATCCTGGTTTGGCCTAAGGCCACCTTCACCAAACAATGACGAAAACAGTGGGCTGACCAGCTCGTTAGCTGACCGGTAGCCCAATTTATCTCAGGGGAGTGAAGGTGTAACCACGGCATGCCAAGGATGATTGTGGAGGTTGTCATGCGTAAAACAAAAACTGCAACTTTTCTTTATGCAGCACCCCTATAGTGACTTCTACCTCTGGTGTCTGAGACAGAGGACGGTTACGCTGCAGGGGGGAATCATCCACTGCCGTAACCTGTAGAGGTGGTTTTACCGGGGTGAGCGGAATACCTAATTTCTTAGCAAATTCGTAATCTATAAAATTAGCCGCTGAGCCTGAATCAATGAAGGCCTCACAGACTTCAGATTTATCTTCCCATGTAATCATACAAGGAAGAAGTAACCGCTTATCCTCTGGGGGTAAGAGCTGTACGCCTAGGGTATTACCCCCAACTACTCCTAGGCATTGGCGTTTCCCGACTTTTTAGGGCAATTTCCTACTCTATGACCCCCCCCCTGCACAGTAAAGACACAACTGTTCAGAAATCCTGCGTCACCGCTCCATCTGGGACAGTTTTGACCGACCAATCTGCATTGGCTCAGGTGGAGACAAAACTGGAGGAGGTGGAGTCACAGGAGGCGCAGCGTAGGACACCATCTTAACGTTGTTTCTACCTCGAGTCTGCCGTTGATAACGTAATCTACGATCTATCCTGATTGCTGATGAAATGGCCTCATCGATGGTTTTGGGCTCGGGCTGACTTAACATGACATCAGAGACTTCATCTGATAACCCTGATAAGAAACAGTCTAAGAGTGCATAGGTGCCCCACCTGGCTGAAACTGACCACCTCCTAAATTCGGCAGCATATTCCTCGACCGGACTCTTGCCTTGACGCAACAACTTGAGCTTCCCCTCAGCAGTCGAGGCAATGTCTGGATCGTCGTAAAATACTGCCATAGCCTTAAAGAATTCGTCTACAGAGGTTAGAGCTACATCCCCAGCGGGTAAATTGTATGCCCAGGTCTGGGAATCGCCTGATAACAAAGTTTTAATAAACGTGACCCTTTGGGTCATGGTTCATGAAGATCTAGATCTCAACTCAAAGTATGACAACACTCTATTCCTAAAATTCAGATCTGTGACCAGAAAACTTTTCAGGTACAGGCATGCGAATGTCTGTGCTAGGAGGGGATCGCACCTCGTCCGCTGCCGTCTGTAGAGTTCGTAAAGAACCAGACAAAGCGTCAATCATAGCTTTGTGATTACCTAGTCCACCGAAGTGGTAAGTGTGCCCAGATGGTCAGTGTGTGCGTCCATTTGCATTTTTGGTTCTGGCGTTCTGTAACGATCGGTGTAACACAGAGAGGATCTGATTACCGGCAATCTGCAGTATCACCGAGAATACAGATATATACCCGATTATTGATGATCTGCAGTATCACCGATAATCAGATATATCTACTAACCTCTGGACACCTGAGAGATGAGAGTGTTGGTGCAACAGTAATACTTTGAGGAAAGCACCCGTGAGTGCTACACAGTATCAGATACTGCTTTGGATCAGATTCCTTCCCCAGGTCTGATGCTCCCCAAGGGGCGGAGCCAGGCTGAGGGAAATGGGAAGGACAGAACGTGAGTGACACCAATGGGCAGTGTCACTACAGATGCAGAAACCTGGGTCTAGCAGAGTTTGGCAACAGGGTATCAGAATGACAAAGGTACAGAATCAGAGATCAGAAGAATGGTCAGGAAAGCAGAAGGTCATAACAAATGATCAACAATATCTAAGCTTGAGTGTGAGCTCCAAGATTCTCACACTCCAGGAACTAGACTAGATAATAACAATGATACAGATGGTACTGAATTCCTAGACTAAGGTGTGAGTTCCTTGGCCATCAACACCTTGGAAACTGGTCTAGATAATAATACAGATAACAACAGAGTTCCTAGACTAAGGTGTGAGCTCCGTGATCATCAACACCTTGGAAACTGTCTAATAACACAGATACTGACAAGGTCTGAGTGCTACCACGTAGTGATCGCAACCCCAGACACCAGATGAATGACCAGCACCCAGTATATATACACTAGCGCTCTCCAGCGCCACCCCTAAGTGCTGGACCAATGAAAGTTACTGAATTTGTCAGCTGACCGGCTTGGTCAGCTGACCCTCTTCTGACTGCCATAAAGGCCCTGCCTCTCTGCGTGCGCGCGTCCTCCTAAACCAATGTGAACTATCAGTCCCAGCCACACCAGTCATGTCTTGCAATGTCTCTGCTGTGTTGGATGCGGAATCTGCCGCACCACTGTCTGTGCGTGCGGCGTCTTCTCCGCATTCCACATTACTGAGAGGAGCAGGCCCATGCGCGCAACTTGCCGCATTGGATGCGGAAACCGCCGCCCCGCTGTTAGAGCATGCGGCGGTTTCTCCGCGCTCCGACTGCACGCCAGCTGTCATGTTGAACGCGGAGTCAGCCGCCACACTCTGAGTATTGGAGGCGGCTTTTCCGCGTTTTCTCACACAGTGTAAATGTTCATTCAAAAGTCCAAAAAACAGCTAGCCCACCCACAATCGTGGGCGACTATAACCGCCACCAGCCAGGCTAAGGCCTGGCACCCCAGCCCACAGCCCTCTCAACCATAACCTGCAAACCCATGTTGAAGATATCTAAGCCTATGGGGGAAAGATGTACCCAATCCGGACGGTACAAACCCGGGATGTCACTTTCCAGCTCCGTGTGGCGGAATGTAAAACCGCCAACCTGAGGTAGAAATTTGCTCATGGCAAAATTGACCCATCTACGGATATTTTCATGGAATCTCTTAGAACCTCGAGACAGCCATAGGTAACGTTGCACAATTTCTGAAAACACCAGTACTGTGTTGGGGAAAACTTCATGGAGCTGCATAAAGTCTTGTTGCATTTGCGGCGCCAAAAGCTCCAGGGTTTTTAATTTACCTAAGACATTCCCACCTAAATGGACAATTAAAACATCAGGGACTGGCCATGAATCTAACAGGGAATACACCTTGGGAATAAAGGCACCCCAGCGCATACCCCTAGCACCTAGAGATGAGCGTAATGACTTAATTACGATTTCGCGAAATTTCGCGTAATTAGTGTAATTACAATTATGGCCGTAAGTACATAATCGTAATGAAGAAGGATTTTGCGAAATTCCGTGTAAGCGTAATTTTCGCGTAATTTTCGCATTACAGTGGGTATCGCGAAATTACGTTTGCCTTGCATGCAACCGTTTGTAAGCGTAGTTACATAACGTAATTTCGCGATAGTTCATATTACTGTAAGCGTTAATTTTCGCGTCGTTTTCGAGTTACGGAATGCTATTTTGCATATAAAATTCGCCATGTAGTGATATTTCGCATCAAAATTCGCCATGCAGACGAAAATGCCTTTGGCGAAAATTCGCGAGCCACCCTGCCAACAAGTAATTATGAAATTCGCGAAATTACGAAGAAATGCGAAATTACATTATGGTTTAATGCGAAATTACGTTATGGTTTAGCGCGAAATTACGTTATGAACGAAACGCGAAATTATGCGTTGAAAATTACGCTTACGGTATTTTCAATTACGATTTTAATGGCAATTACGCTACCATAATTTCGCATGCGTAATAGCAAATTTCGCATGCGTAATTGTAGTAACGCGAAATTTCGAAAATTTCGGCTCAACACTACTAGCACCCTTCCAATAAATCTGAAATCGGTCAACACTTAAGTCCAGATTATCAGTATATGGTCTTTCTTTGGCTCTCATCCGTGCCCCAAAAATGTAGGAGTGTCCTACAATCCAGACAACTTGTTTCAAACCTGTAAAAATATGAGTTGTTAATAACATGACAATGTAGGGCGAATGTACAGCATATACCTCCTAGATTCCCATCTCCCAATACGTTTGATAACCACTTCAGGGAGACCCAACCTAGCCGCTTCTGTGGCCGCTCCTATTCTAAAAGAGTGGCTAGAAAATGTGAGCGCCTTCAGGCCCAGAATGCTAAGGCATTTACTTAAAACCGATCTAAATTGGAACATGGATAGGGGGGAACCATCAGCATGCGCCAAAAAGGACAAGGATGGAGACCGCAACTGCAAAAATTCCGAGACTACTCGGAGAGGGCAAGAAAAACTACCATCCAGGTGGTATAAGGTCAGCCAAGTACCTCTACCGAACCTATCAGTTTTGGACCGTTTGATGAGCACTTGTACAGCCTCTTGTGACAGAGTCACATCTTGATGGCCCAGACCCGTATGGACTTTTTTGGATTTCGAGACTAACTCCGATATACGCAGTGCGCCAAAAAAGGCGAGCGAAAATGACGCCCTAAATAAACGAACCTCATAATCAGACAAACAGATGAGTGGTAGAACACGTAATAAGTCCTCGAGCAGACAAAAAGTAATAGGGCGTCTACCATCCGGGGAAGCAGGAATCGTCTTTAAACCCTTCAACAATTGTTTCACTAAAAAATAATCTGAACAAGGGGAAGCGTTGTGCAAGCGCTTAAAAAACGAAACGCCAGATAATCTACGCTGCAAAGCTGAAATGGACATACCATCTGAAGTCTTAGCACAGATAAATGACAGGAATAATTCTACTTCATTTGCTAATGGTGACAAGGAGCAGACATCCGCGAATGCGCACCAGTCAGCCCATGCAGCCGAGTACTCGGCCCACGTTCTAGCTGACAGCGATTGACGTATTGCCGATGCAACTAGCTCCCGATCAAACTCCAAAGATGAGCTGGACAAGGTATACCCTCTTCGTTCGCTGATGGCACCAGCTCCCTGAATAAGGCAAATTGCTGGCGGGATAAAGCGTCAGCAATCAGGTTTAGTTTCCCGGGCAGATGCACTGCTTTTAGCCACACATTAAAACGCAGACACAGCAGCACTAATTGTCTCAGGACTTGCAACACAGGAAGCGATTTTGAAGTAAGCGTATTTATTGCGAACACAACTCCTTTATTATCAGACTGCAACAGAATACGCTTGTTTGCAAAACCACTTCCCCAAATGACTAACGCCACCAGAACCGGGAAGAGTTCTAACAGTACGATGTTCTTTGTGTAAGCCTGCGAGAACCAGCCCTCAGGCCACCGTTCGGCACTCCAACAACCTTGCCAGTAAGCACCGGAGCCAATAGAACCAGCCGCATCTGTGAAAAGGTCCATATGCTCATCCTTGACAAATTTTTCTTTCCACATTGATTTACCATTATAGTTAATTAAGAAATGGTACCAGACCAGCAGATCTTCCTTGACCTGTCTCGTCAATCTAACATGCCAAAAGGGGTTTTTAAGGCCCGATATCAGCCGAGCAGTGCGTCTGGAGAAAACCCTTCCCATGGGCATGATCCTGCTTGCAAAAGCCAAACGGCCCAGAAGCTCCTGCAATTCCCGAACGGTCGCTTTAGACTTACTCAATAAGTTATTGAGCAGATCTTTTAACTTCTCAATTCTTTCTGGCGGAAGACGGAATTCCATCAGGTGAGTATCAATAGTAATGTCGAGGAACGTTAGTTCTGTTACAGGCAAAACCGAGGAACGCCTAAAAATTCGGAAACGCGACAAAAAGTTAAAAATAAATTCCACGCCGCATCAGACTCCGGAGGACCGACGAAAATGAAGTCGTCAAGATAGTGCAAGACGCGGCCGACAGGGCATTCAATCTGAACCGCCCACTCTAAAAAGGAAGCAAAGATCTCGAAATAGCAGCAGGATAGAGAACAGCCCATGGGAAGGCACATATCATAATAGAATTTTCCTTCAAACTGAAAACCAAGTGAATTATAACTTATAAGCACCTGGCCAAATAGGCAACAAACGAAAAGCCGACTTAATGTCGGCCTTCGCCAACAAGGCTCCTTGACCATATTCCCTGATCACAGACACGGCTTGATCGACTGATAAATAAGACACTGAGCATAAGCTGGCATCAATAGAGTCATTCAGAGATTCACCTTTAGGGAAAGACAAGTGGTGAATCAGACACCATTCACCAGGATCTTTTTTAGGAACTATCCCCAAAGGTGAAACTCTGAAATTCTCAAATGAAGGAGAAATAAAAGGGCCCGCTACTCGGCCGGCCCGTACTTCCTTAGCAATTTTCTCCCTAACAATGTCAGGTCGTTGATTAATTGATTTCAAATTGTTAGCCCAAAAGTAGCCCAAACAAACAAAAGAAGGAAGGTGAAAACCTTCCGTGAAGCCATTTGCCAAAAAAGAGCTAATCTCCGGATTTGGGTAATGGCTTAGGTACAGCATGAGATTTTGTGTTTTCACCGGCGTCTGAGCTGTGAAAAAAGGATTCTTTCGTGGACCCTTAAACTGCCGTCAACGCTTTTTTAAAGCATCGCGCCGTCGCGTGTGAACCACCGCAATGCGCGCACTCGTGTCGGTAGCGGCAGTTTGACGCGAAACGTCATTGCGATTCGTTGAAAGCGTGGCATACTCCTTTCTTAAAAGGAATAGCACCCGAAGAACCGCTCGCAATGCTTGGTTTGGGCTTGACCTGCTGAGGAATCATTAATCGTAACCAAAGCTCCGCATCCTTAGAGCACCAGCGCAGGGAGGGATACACTGACATTTTCTGTCTAAAAGCTTCATCGTAAAGAAACCAAGCTATCCCTCCAAACTGGCGCTGGGCTTCAAATACCGAATCCAAATGTTGAAGAAGGCCTAAGGCTAGGCCAGAGTCTTTTTCAATTAAAACGCTCATGAAAATCAAAAAGGCCTGTAGCCAATTAGTAAAACTCCTAGCAACGGCCTCCGTCTATCTTCCTCCTCCTTCTTTTCTTTTAAGTAATCTTTATGGAAAGGCAATAGTGAAAGAATATTAATATACTCCCCTCGCCATATTTTATCTTTTACTGCCTGAGGCAGATGATAACCTAAAGGTGACGAGGAAATTGGCATAGGCTCTTTGTATGCCGCCTCCGAAACACCCGGTCTCAAAACAGGTGATAAGGTTTGAGGGAGAGGAGCTGACAAAACATTACCGGTAGAAGGAGGAGGAACAGATAGAGACATTTTGTGTGCACGGAGGCACCCAAGCTGCAGCAGGAGAAACCACCGGAGAAGGCCCCGGCATTTTTTCCACAACCTGCTGCAAACAATTCAACAAAACTGCAAATCTGTTAAATAAATTTTCCCCAGAAAACCCCATGTTCTCACCCGGGTTGGGAGCTGGAATCCCGTGGGCAGGTTCCTCTGCTTCCCCTTCCAATGAGCTGGTAACCAGTGATACCCTTCACTTACGTTGTGCTCTGCTCACTGCTCACTGGTATTATTCATCTCATTAGCCAGTGATATCCTTCAGTTACATTGTACTGTTCTCACTGCTTACTGGTATTATTCATCTCATTAGCCAGTGATATCCTTCAGTTACATTGTACTGTGCTCACTGCTCACTGGTATTATTCATCTCATTAGCCAGTGATTCCCTTCAGTTATGTAGTACTGTGCTCACCAGAGCCAGGACAAGGTCCTCCAGCACCCAAGGCTGAGACACCAAAGTGCGCCCCCCTCCATCCCTGCCACCCCAGCCATCAAACACTGATTGCTATTAGACTAAGAGGCGCCACAGGGCCCACAACCTCCCCAACACCTTAATATCTAGTTATCTGGCTTGCAGTCACTGCCATATATCCCCTTTTCTTATTTCTTTCTGCTTCAAACACAATTAGGAATGACAGCTGAATGAATTCTGCGCCCCCTCCTACACTGCGCCCTGAGGCTAGAGCCTCTCCAGCCTATGCCTCGGCCCGGCCCTGGTGCTCACTGCTCAATGGTATTATTCATCTCATTAGCCAGTGATACCCTTCAGTTATGTTGTACTGTGCTCACTGCTCACTGGTATTATTCAGCTCATTGCCAGTGATTCGCTTCAGTTACATTGTACTGTGCTCGCTGCTCACTGGTATTATTCAGCTCATTAGCCAGTGATACCCTTCAGTTATGTTGTACTGTGCTCACTGCTCACTGGTATTATTCATCTCATTAGCCAGTGATACCCTTCAGTTACATTGTACTGTGCTCACTGGTATTATTCAGGTCATTTGGCAGTGACTTTGTACTGTGCTCACTGCTCACTGGTATTATTCATCTCATTACTCAGTGATACCCTTCAGTTATGTTGTACTGTGCTCACTGCTCACTGGTATTATTCAGTTCATTTGGCAGTGATTCATTAGGAACATGTCTGGCAGGGTTCGTGGGGGTGTCAGGAAAGGGATTTCCATTGCCTCAGCCACTTCTGGGACTGCTCCACAGCCAGGGAGAGGACACCCAGCTGTACGTAGTCATGATGCAGCAGAAAGGGCAGCACAGCCTGGGCCGAGTCAGCCGACACCGTTATCACAATATTTTAAAGTTTCTGGTTACAGTGTGGTGGTTGAGCAGATGGAACCTGACATATTGATGGACATCATGACTGCATCCCAGACCTCTGCTGTGAGCAGCACTCCAAGCAGCAGCAGCCAATGCTCCATGCTTGCTGTGACATCCACCCCAGCAGCCAGTAGTCAGCAGCCCTCCCAGGATGACAGCGCTCTGTCCCTCAGTCCGGCATCTGGGAACATACTGATGGATGAAGTTCAGGACATACTGGGGACTGATATGGAGGAGATTGAGCTCGGGCCAGAATCACAACTGTTATTGGGCGATGTTGATGAAGAGGGGTCTGTGTCTGGGGATGTAGGTGCGGAAGAGGAGGTGGGGGAGTCAGAGGAAGAGTTTCATTCTGATTATGACGATGATGATGACGTTGTGGACCGTCCGTATGTGCAGCCTGAGTCCGCGGAAGAATGCTCGGAGCAGGATGACGAGTCACCTAGGCCTAGGCAAGGATATCGCCATATGTCAGGCAGGGGCAGGTGCAGCAGTGGGCGTGGAGGAAGTAGATAGGACACTGCTTCAGCCGGCACCACCACCATGCAACCCCCAAGCACAGATGGGCACTCCAGTGGCATGCTGTACGCAGTGCACCGGAAAATGGGTGTGGTCATGGGTGGAGCCAAATTTACATGAACAGCGACCCCAATAACTATATACTCTGTAAAGTGCTGCAGAAGATGTCAGTGCTATATAAATACATAATAATAATATGGTAGGACATTAGACTATGACTATGGTAGGATTGGAGTGTGACGTCCTCTGAGGACAGTCAGTGACATGACTATGTACTCTGTAATGTGCTGCAGAAGGTGTCAGTGCTATATAAATACATAATAATAATATGGGAGGACATTACACTATGACTATGGTAGGATTAGATTGTGAGCTCCTCTGAGGACAGTCAGTGACATGACTATGTACTCTGTAATGTGCTGCAGAAGATGTCAGTGCTATATAATACATAATAATAATAATATGGTAGGACATTAGTCTATGACTATGGTAGGATTCGATTGTGAGCTCCTCTGAGGACAGTCAGTGACATGACTATGTACTCTGTAATGTGCTGCAGAAGATGTCAGTGCTATATAAATACATAATAATAATATGGTAGGACATTAGACTATGACTATGGTAGGATTAGAGTGTGAGCCCCTCTGGGGACAGTCAGTGACATGACTATGTACTCTGTAAAGTGCTGCAGGAGATGTCAGTGCTATATAAATACATAATAATAATATGGTAGGATATTAGACTATGACTATGGTAGGGATTAGATTGTGAGCTCCTCTGAGGACAGTCAGTGACATGACTATGTACTCTGTAATGTGCTGCAGAAGATGTCAGTGCTATATAAATACATAATAATAATATGGTAGGACATTACACTATGACTATGGTAGGATTAGAGTGTGAGCTCCTCTGAGGACAGTCAGTGACATGACTATGTGCTCTGTAATGTGCTGCAGAAGATGTCAGTGCTATATAAATACATAATAATAATATGGTAGGACATTACACTATGACTATGGTAGGATTAGAGTGTGAGCTCCTCTGAGGACAGTCAGTGACATGACTATGTACTCTGTAATGTGCTGCAGAAGATGTCAGTGCTATATAAATACATAATAATAATATGGTAGGACATTAGACTATGAGTATGGTAGGATTAGATTGTGAGCTCCTCTGAGGACAGTCAGTAACATAACTATGTACTCTGTAATGTGCTGCAGAAAATGTTAGTGCTAAATCCTGACATATCAAGATGATAGGACATTAGACTATTAGACTATCAGTAGGTAGGATTAGATTGTGAGCTCCTCTCAGGACATTATCATAGTGTGTGTCTTGACTGACAGTTTGTCAGTCTCTTTTCAGACAGCCTTGTCCCAGGTCCCCTGTTCGACTGCACTCCAGCCCAAGTGTTTAGTACCTTTCACTGTCTCCTCCATGTGCAGTCACAGTGAGGGATGTTTGATGGCTACCCAGCCCAGCCCTTGCACAGTAGCACAGTGGTCTGGCAATCCTTTTACGCTGTCCTGGCTCCAGACGCAGTCCAGATCTCTCCCTCCCTGGCTAAGACAGACAGTATCTGTCACACAGACTGCACAACGTAACTCACAGGCAGTGGCTGTCAAACTCCTCTTTTGCTCTCTCTGTTCCCGCACCGCACAGATTCTAAATCAACCTAGCTGAGAGAGACATCACCTGTTCTAAAACTTTCCTCCTTCAACCACGCTTTGAGCCTGCAGTCATCTTCCCCTCTGGACTCCTCCCCCCAGTGTCTGATTCATTCTCCGACGCTAGGGGGAGAAGCCTGGAGGAGAAGATGTCTGCAGGCTCCGGAAACCAGGCGGCTGGGCTCGGAGGAGGTGAGTAACTGTGCAATCTTTCAGTAGGACATTCGGGGCACCCCACAAAAGGTCCGTGGCACGTGCTTCGGACCTTTTGTGCTAGCGATGCCGCTGCCCAGCGCAGTGGGTGATTGGTTGAATGGGACTGGGCGGCACTGAGGAGCGCTCTGCTATATATACTTCTTGCCTGTCAGTGGCTGGTTGTCTGCTGTTGCGAATGCTTATGTGTTAGCACTCAGACCATAGTCAGATCCCTCAGTGTGTTAGAACCAGGTGGACCTGGGAATCCACACTTAGCCAGATTACTGTGTTATTACTGTGTTATTACTGTGTTATACTTTAGACCAGTTCCAGGGTGTTGAGACCATGGACCTCACACCCAAGATTAGGGATACTGTGTCATTGCTGTTTTATTCTTTAGATCAGTTCCAGGGTGTTGACTGTTGAGACCACGGACCTCACACCCAAGATTAGGGATACTGTGTCATTGCTGTTTTATTCTTTAGATCAGTTCCAGGGTGTTGACTGTTGAGACCACGGACCTCACACCCAAGATTAGGGATACTGTGTCATTGCTGTGTTACTCTTTAGATCAGTTCCTGAGTGTTGAGACCACGGACCTCACACTCTAGACTAGGCCTCTGCTTTATATCTGTTATGACCTATTGCTCTGTTGACTCTTCTCCTGCTCTCTGATTCGGTACCTTTGCATATCTGATTACCTGTTGCCAACAGTGGCGGCGCCACGCTGGGGCTTACCCAGGCTTAAGCCCCAGCTGGCAACTCATTAGCCCCCCTCAAAGCCCCCCCCGCCGGCTGTGTCCGACCCGACCTGGCTCGTCGTCACTCTCTGGCTGCACTGCAGTGAGTGGAGCCGAGGGCTGCCTGGGAGTCTGGGACTCTGGGAGGAGGGCGACTGGGCAAGGGCTTGGGCTGGCACCCACCCCAGTAGCGATCAGTCCCACGGACCCACCCACCCTGGCCGGCCGACATGTCCGCTTCCGTTCTGTTCTGTCCCTGGGCCGGGCGCAGGCTCAGCTGAGTGAGTCACGCAGAGCGGCCCGCCCCAGGGGTAACGTGGTGGTGGCGACTCGCCGGCGCCGCGTATAGCGGCGTTATAAAAGTGTGACTGCGTCACAGAGTCAGACTCTCTCTGCGGGGCGGGCTAGTCACGCTGTGTGTGACAGACAGACACCCAGGCACCGACACACGGACAGCAGGGCTGGACTCTGGACCTGACAGCCAGGCTAGCCAGGCAGCAGGACTTGAATTTGGAACTAAGTCGGAACTCCGCGACAAGGTGGGTGCGGTGGGCGGTGGCTGTCCTCTCCAGTCAACTGCCAAATTGTCTTTCTGCCGCAGCCCCCTCAAGTCCACCAGCCAGGCCTGAGCTGCCCTTGGGCCCCCCCTCCCACCATCACCAACCAGGCCTGAGCTGCCCTGGGGCCCTCCATCCCACCACCACCAGCCAGGCCTGAGCTGCCCTGGGGGCTGGGGCCCCCCATCCCACCAGCCAGGTCTGAGGTCTTCCCACCAGGCCTGAGCTGCCCTGGGGCCCTCCATCCCACCACCACCAGCCAGGCCTGAGCTGCCCTGGGGCCCTCCATCCCACCACCACCAGCCAGGCCTGAGCTGCCCTGGGGCCCCCCATCCGACCACCACCAGCCAGGCCTGAGCTGCCCTGGGGCCCCCCATCCGACCACCTGCCAGGTCTCAGGCCTCCAGCCCACCACCAGCCAGGCCTGAGGTGCCCTGGGGCCCCCAGCCCACCATCACTAGCCTGACTACATATACTGGGGACAGCTATACGCCTGGCTACATATACTGGGGACACTGGCTGGCTGTCATTATGTGCATTAACTGGTGAAACGCTGTCTCTCATTACATGCATTTACTGGGGAAACGCTGTCTGTCATTATGTACATTAACCACTTGAGGACCTAGGGCTTTCTACCCCTTAAGGACCGGCCACTTTTTTTCCATTCAGACCACTGCAGCTTTCACGGTTTATTGCTCGCTCATACAACCTACCACCTAAATGAATTTTGGCTCCTTTTATTGTCACTAATAAAGCTTTCTTTTGGTGCGATTTGATTGCTCCTGCGATTTTTACTTTTTATTATATTCAGCAAAAAAGACATGAATTTTGGCAAAAAAATGATTTTTTTAACTTTCTGTGCTGACATTTTTCAAATAAAGTAAAATTTCTGTATACATGCAGCGCGAAAAATGTGGACAAACATGTTTTGGATAAAAAAAAAACCATTCAGTGTATATTTATTGGTTTGGGTAAAAGTTATAGCGTTTACAAACTATGGTGCAAAAAGTGAATTTTCCCATTTTCAAGCATCTCTGACTTTTCTGACCCCCTGTCATGTTTCATGAGGGGCTAGAATTCCAGGATAGTATAAATACCCCCCAAATGACCCCATTTTGGAAAGAAGACATCCCAAAGTATTCACTGAGAGGCATAGTGAGTTCATAGAAGATATTATTTTTTGTCACAAGTAAGCGGAAAATGACACTTTGTGAGAAAAAAAAAAAAAGTTTCCATTTCTTCTAACTTGCGACAAAAAAAAATGAAATCTGCAACAGACTCACCATGCCCCTCTCTGAATACCTTGAAGGGTCTACTTTCCAAAATGGGGTCATTTGTGGGGTGTGTTTACTGTCCTGACATTTTGGGGGGTGCTAAATTGTAAGCACCCCTGTAAAGCCTAAAGGTGCTCATTGGACTTTGGACCCCTTAGCGCAGTTAGGCTGCAAAAAAGTGCCACACATGTGGTATTACCGTACTCAGGAGAAGTAGTATAATGTGTTTTGGGGTGTATTTTTAAACATACCCATGCTGGGTGGGAGAAATATCTCTGTAAATGACAATTTGTTAATTTTTTTTACACACAATTGTCCATTTACAGAGATCTTTCTCCCACTCAGCATGGGTATGTGTAAAAATACACCCCAAAACACATTATACTACTTCTCCTGAGTACGGCGATACCACATGTGTGGCACTTTTTTGCACCCTAACTGCGCTAAAGGGCCCAAAGTCCAATGAGTACCTTTAGTATTTCACAGGTCATTTTGAGAAATTTCGTTTCAAGACTACTCCTCACGGTTTAGGGCCCCTAAAATGCCAGGGCAGTATAGGAACCCCACAAATGACCCCATTTTAGAAAGAAGACACCCCAAGGTATTCCGTTAGGAGTATGGTGAGTTCATAGAAGATTTTATTTTTTGTAAAAAGTTAGCGGAAAATGACACTTTGTGAAAAAACACAATTAAAATCAATTTCCGCTAACTTTTGACAAAAAATAAAATCTTCTATGAACTCACCATACTCCTAACGGAATACCTTGGGGTGTCTTATTTCTAAAATGGGGTCATTTGTGGGGTTCCTATACTGCCCTGGCATTTTAGGGGCCCTAAACCGTGAGGAGTAGTCTTGAAACGAAATTTCTCAAAATGACCTGTGAAATCCTAAAGGTACTCATTGGACTTTGGGCCCTTTAGCGCAGTTAGGGTGCAAAAAAGTGCCACACATGTGGTATCG
Source organism: Hyperolius riggenbachi (assembly GCF_040937935.1). NCBI lineage: Eukaryota > Metazoa > Chordata > Amphibia > Anura > Hyperoliidae > Hyperolius > Hyperolius riggenbachi. The sequence continues at coordinate 677,645,269 of NC_090646.1, forward strand.
CCATACTCGGGAGAAGTAGTACAATGTGTTTTGGGGTGTATTTTTACACATACCCATGCTGGGTGGGAGAAATACCTCTGTAAATGGACAATTGTGTGTAAAAAAATCAAAAGATTGTCATTTACAGAGGTATTTCTCCCACCCAGCATAGGTATGTGTAAAAATACACCCCAAAACACATTGTACTACTTCTCCCGAGTACGGCGATACCACATGTGTGGCACTTTTTTGCACCCTAACTGCGCTAAAGGGCCCAAAGTCCAATGAGTACCTTTAGGATTTCACAGGTCATTTTTGTTTCAAGACTACTCCTCACGGTTTAGGGCCCCTAAAATGCCAGGGCAGTATAGGAACCCCACTAATGACCCCATTTTAGAAAGAAGACACCCCAAGGTATTCCGTTAGGAGTATGGTGAGTTCATAGAAGTTTTTATTTTTTTGTCACAAGTTAGCGGAAATTGATTTTAATAGTTTGTTTTCACAAAGTGTCATTTTCCGCTAACTTGTGACAAAAAATAAAATCTTCTATGAACTCACCATACTCCGTACAGAATACCTTTGGGTGTCTTCTTTCTAGAATGGGGTCATTTGTGGGGTTCCTATACTGCCCTGGCATTTTAGGGGCCCTAAACCGTGAGGAGTAGTCTTGAAACCAAATGTCGCAAAATGACCTGTGAAATCCTAAAGGTACTCATTGGACTTTGGGCCCCTTAGCGTACTTAGGGTGTAAAAAAGTGCCACACATGTGGTACCGCCGTACTCAGGAGAAGTAGTATAATGCGTTTTGGGGTGTATTTTTACACATACCCATGCTAAGTGGGAGAAATATCTCTGTAAATGACAATTGTTTGATTTTTTTACACACAATTGTCCATTTACATAGAAATTTCTCCCACCCAGCATGGGTATGTGTAAAAATACACCCCAAAACACATTATACTACTTTTCCTGAGTACGGCGGTACCACATGTGTGACACTTTTTTGCAGCCTAGGTGCGCTAAGGGGCCCAACGTCTTATTCACAGGTCATTTTGAAGCATTTGTTTTCTAGACTACTCCTCGCGGTTTAGGGCCCCTAAAATGCCAGGGCAGTATAGGAACCCCACAAGTGACCCCATTTTAGAAAGAAGACACCCCAAGGTATTCCGTTAGGTGTATGGCGAGTTCATAGAAGATTTTATTTTTTGTCACAAGTTAGTGAAAAATGACACTTTGTGAAAAAAAACCAATAAAAATTAATTTCCGCTAACTTTTGACAAAAAATAAAATCTTCTATGAACTCGTCATACACCTAACAGAATACCTTGGGGTGTCTTTTTTTCTAAAATGGGGTCACTTGTGGGGTTCCTATACCGCCTCGGCATTTTACAGGCCCAAAACCGTGAGTAGTCTGGAAACCAAATGTCTCAAAATGACTGTTCAGGGGTATACGCATCTGCAAATTTTGATGACAGGTGGTCTATGAGGGGGCGAATTTTGTGGAACCGGTCATAAGCAGGGTGGCCTTTTAGATGACAGGTTGTATTGGGCCTGATCTGATGGATAGGAGTGCTAGGGGGTGACAGGAGGTGATTGATGGGTGTCTCAGGGGGTGGTTAGAGGGGAAAATAGATGCAATCAATGCACTGGGGAGGTGATCGGAAGGGGGTCTGAGGGGGATCTGAGGGTTTGGCCGAGTGATCAGGAGCCCACACGGGGCAAATTGGGGCCTGATCTGATGGGTAGGTGTGCTAGGGGGTGACAGGAGGTGATTGATGGGTGTCTCAAGGTGTGATTAGAGGGGGGAATAGATGCAAGCAATGCACTGCGAGGTGATCAGGGCTGGGGTCTGAGGGCATTCTGAGGGTGTGGGCGGGTGATTGAGTGCCCTAGGGGCAGATAGGGGTCTAATCTGATAGGTAGCAGTGACAGGGGGTGATTGATGGGTAATTAGTGGGTGTTTAGGGTAGAGAATAGATGGAAACACTGCGCTTGGGTGGTGATCTGATGTCGGATCTGCGGGCGATCTATTGGTGTGGGTGGGTGATCAGATTGCCCGCAAGGGGCAGGTTAGGGGCTGATTGATGGGTGGCAGTGACAGCGGGTGATTGATGGGTGGCAGTGACAGGGGGTGATTGATGGGTGGCAGTGACAGGGGGTGATTGATAGGTGATTGACAGGTAATCAGTGGGTTATTACAGGGGAGAACAGAAGTAAATATTGCACTGGCGAATTGATAAGGGGGGGGTCTGAGGGCAATCTGAGCGTGTAGGCGGGCGATTGGGTGCCCGCAAGGGGCAGATTAGGGTCTGATCTGATGGGTAACAGTGACAGGTGGTGATAGGGGGTGATTGATGGGTGATTGATGGGTAATTAGTGGGTGTTTAGAGGAGAGAATAGATAAAAACACTGCGCTTGGGTGGTGATCTGATGTCGGATCTGCGGGCGATCTATTGGTGTGGGTGGGTGATCAGTTTGCCCGCAAGGGGCAGGTTAGGGGCTGATTGTTGGGTGGCAGTGACAGTGGGTGATTGATAGGTGATTGACAGGTAATCAGTGGGTTATTACAGGGGAGAACAGAAGTAAATATTGCACTGGCGAATTGATAAGGGGGGGGTCTGAGGGCAATCTGAGCGTGTAGGCGGGCGATTGGGTGCCCGCAAGGGGCAGATTAGGGTCTGATCTGATGGGTAACAGTGACAGGTGGTGATAGGGGGTGATTGATGGGTGATTGATGGGTAATTAGTGGGTGTTTAGAGGAGAGAATAGATAAAAACACTGCGCTTGGGTGGTGATCTGATGTCGGATCTGCGGGCGATCTATTGGTGTGGGTGGGTGATCAGTTTGCCCGCAAGGGGCAGGTTAGGGGCTGATTGTTGGGTGGCAGTGACAGGGGGTGATTGATGGGTGATAGGTGATTGGCAGGTGATTGACAGGTGATCAGTGGGTTATTACAGGGAAGGACAGATGTAAATATTGCACTGGCGAATTGATAAGGGGGGGTCTGAGGGCAATCTGAGCGTGTAGGCGGGTGATTGGGTGCCCGCAAGGGGCAGATTAGGGTCTGATCTGATAGGTAACAGTGACAGGTGGTGATAGGGAGTGATTGATGGGTGATTGATGGGTAATTAGTGGGTGTTTAGAGGAGAGAATAGATGTAAACGCTGCGCTTGGGTGGTGATCTGATGTCGGATCTGCGGGCAATCTATTGGTGTGGGTGGGTGATCAGATTGCCCGCAAGGGGCAGGTTAGGGGCTGATTGTTGGGTGGCAGTGACAGGGGGTGATTGATGGGTGATAGGTGATTGGCAGGTGATTGACAGGTGATCAGTGGGTTATTACAGGGAAGAACAGATGTAATGAATGCACTGGCGAATTGATAAGGGGGGGTCAGAGGGCAATCTGAGCGTGTGGGCAGGTGATTGGGTGCCCGCAAGGGGCAGATTAGGGTCTGATCTGATAGGTAAAAGTGACAGGTGGTGATAGGGGGTGATTGATGGGTGATTGATGGGTAATTAGTGGGTGTTTAGAGGAGAGAATAGATGTAAACAATGGATTTGGGAGGTGATCTGATGTCGGATCTGCGGGCGATGTATTGGTGTGGGGGGGTGATCAGATTGCCCGCAAGGGGCAGGTTAGGGGCTGATTGATGGGTGGCAGTGACAGGGGGTGATTGACGGGTGATTGACGGGTGATTGACGGGTGATTGACAGGTGATTGACAGGTGATCAGGGGGATAGATGCATACAGTAAACAGGGGGGGTGGTCTGGGGGGGGGGGGGTCTGGGGAGAATCTGAGGGGTGGGGGGTGATCAGGAGGGGGCAGGGAGCAGGGGGGGGGGGTAAAAAAAAAATAGCGTTGACAGATAGTGATAGGGAGTGATTGATGGGTGATTAGGGGGGTGATTGGGTGCAAACAGAGGTCTGGGGGGTGGGCAGGGGGGGGGTCTGATGGGTGCTGTGGGCGATCTGGGGCAGGGGGGGAGAAATCAGTGTGCTTGGGTGCAGACTAGGGTGGCTGCAGCCTGCCCTGGTGGTCCCTCGGACACTGGGACCACCAGGGCAGGAGGCAGCCTGTATAATACACTTTGTAAACATTACAAAGTGTATTATACACTTTGTATGCGGCGATCGCGGGGTTAACATCCCGCCGGCGCTTCCGTACAGCCGGCGGGATGTTGCGGCGGGCGAGCAGTGACAGGCTCCGGCGGAGGATCGCGTCACGGATGACGCGATCGCTCCGCCCATGCCCTTAGAAGGACCGCCGCCTCTGTGGGTGAGGCCGTCCTGAAGGGCTCCACTTCCCCGCCGCCCCTGTGTAGTGGGCGGTCGGGAAGTGGTTAACTGGCAAAAAGCTGTCTCTTATGTGTATTTAATGGGGAAACGCTGTCTGTTATTACATGCATTTACTGGTGAAAAGCTGTCTGTCATTACGTGCATTTACTGGTGAAAAGCTGTCTGTCATTACGTGCATTAACTGGTGAAAAGCTGTCTCTTATGTGCATTTACTGGTGAAAGGCTGTCTCTTATGTGCATTTACTGGTGAAAAGCTGTCTGTCATTACGTGCGTTAGCTAGTGAAAAGCTGTCTCTTATGTGCATTAACTGGTGAAAAGCTGTCTCTTATGTGCATTTACTGGGGAAATGCTGTCTGTCATTATGTGCATGAACTGGTGAAAAGTTGTCCCTTATGTGCATTTACTGCAGAAACGCAGTCTGTCATTATGTGCATTAACTGGTGAAAAGCTGTCCCTTATGTGCATTTACTGCGGAAACGCAGTCTATCATTATGTGAATTAACTGGTGAAAAGCTGTCTCTTATGTGCATTTAATGGGGAAACTGTCTGTCATTACATGCATTAACTGGTGAAAAGCAGGCTCTTATGTGCATTTACTGCAGAAACGCAGTCTGTCATTATGTGCATTAACTAGTGAAAAACTGTCTCTTATGTGCATTTAATGGGGAAACGCTGTCTGTCATTACGTGCATTAACTGCTGAAAAGCTGATTCTTATGTGCATTTACTGGTGAAAGGCTACCTGTCATTATGTGTGTTTACTTCATTTTTTTTTCCATGTAACTACGTTAGCTGGTACAACTACATTACAGTTAGCCCCGCCCACATGACATCATGACCACGCCCAATTTTTCGCCCCCCCCCCCCTACCCCCCAAGCCCGGCCTGCCAGCCCTCGTGCCCCCTTTGAGCCCCCCCAAAAATCTGAAGCTGGAGCCGCCACTGGTTGCCAACCCTGCCTGTCCCTGGTTACCGAATCAGCCTTCTGTCTCTGTACTTTAGCTGCTCGTGTGTTGCCGACCCGGCCTGGCCGACCCTTCTACCCCGGTGGGGTGTCCAGTAGCTGCAGGGACTCCCTGTCTCTAAGAGGGACTTCTCTGCAAACCAGTCAGGGACTCTATCTCATAGGAGTCCTTTGACTGCAGTAGAGTCTGACTCCCAGCTGTTCAGGGAATCACTGGCTCTCTGTTTATCTCCAACCCTTACTAGGAGATACTCATTATACGGTCTAGGGTCACCTGCTCCTCAGGTGGTCCATGCTCATATACTGTTGCACCAAACACTTACACTTTATCAGGTGTCCAGAGGTTAGCTATACTTGTATTATTGGTGATTCTGCAGATCATCAATAATCAGGTATATATCTGTATTCTTGGTGATACTGCTGATCACCAATAATCAGATTCTCCCTGTGTGCTGACACCGATCATTAGAAAAACCTATGCGTTCTGTAACTTGTGCAGGAAAAAATTGAGCCCAGGGAAAAACGTGTCCAAGATGGGTACCTCATCCCTTCAGGGCCACCTGAAGAGCTGCCACTGCCATGAGTATGAGGCATTCAAGAGGAGGCAGTCACTGCAAGCAAGGGGTTCTCAGAGCACAATGCCCACCACCGCTGCAGCATCATCATCCCGCCCTGGGGCTCGTGAATCCGCCGCCGCAGCAGCAATAGCACGCAAGTGCTATTCCAGCTCCAGCGCTCCCTCGGCTAGTCATGACACAGATATTGAGGCTGGCAGCCAGTCCTCATCATTGTCCTCCTCTGTTTCCCCTGCAGCACAGCGTCATCAGACCCTGCTGAGCGACACCTTTCAGGGTCTGACCAAGCCTCTGCCTCTGAACAACAGGCGCATCCGTAAATTAAATGGCTTGCTGGCTCGGGCCATGGCATCACAGCTCCTTCCCTACTCCCTGGTGCAGGAGGTGAGCATTATGCAGACACTGCTCCAATTTGGCATCCCCAAGTGGCAAATCCTCAGCCGCCACTACTTTTCCAGGAACGCCATGCCAGCACTCCACAAGTTTGTGGTGGAAAACATGGCCCATTCGCTCGACTACTCTGTGGGCGAGCAGGTCCACATCACTATGGACTCGTGGAGTAGACGATTTGGGACAGGTCGCTACCTGTCCTTTACGGCACACTGGGTGACACTGGTGGTAGGGAGGGATGACAAGAACGCAGCAGCCCAGTTGGTGGTGCCACCACGCAGGATCAGGGAGGATGCAGCAGGGAGGATGCAGCAGGCTCCTCTCATCCCACTCCCTCCACACCCAGCAAGCAAGCTCACCTCGGCGGCAGCAGCAGCGCCAAGCCTCGGCACTGCCAAGCGCAGTTAAAATTTGTGACCCTGGGGAAGGAAAAACTTACGGCCACCAACAGCCTGGCCGCCCTCAGGAAGCAGGAGCGGAGGTGGCTGACCCCCAGAGGCCTGGAAGTGGGGTATGTGGCAGCCAATAACAGGGCCAACCTGGTGGCCGCAGTGCAGCAGGGAAACCTCCAGCACATCCCCTGCTTGGCCCATGTGCTGAATCTTGTGGTGCAGCGCTTCCTGCGCACTTACCAGGGGATGAGCGACCTGCTGCAAGATGCCCGGGAGGTGGTACACTTTTTCCGCCGCTCAGCCACTGCCTCTGCACTCTGTCCACCTTACAGCAGCAATATGGCAAGACACAGTGCCTGATAATAGATATGCCAGCTCGATGGAATTCAACTCTGGCCATGTTGGAGCAGCTGTGTCAGCACAGGCTGGCTCTTAAGGCCTACATGTTAGACCAAAGTGTCCCCAGCAACCAGCAAGTCCCCATCATCACTGCAACTCAGTGGACACTGATGCGGCAAGTATGCCTAGTGCTGAGTCCCTTCCTGGAGGCAACCAAGATGGTCAGTGAGGAGCGGGTCTCCATGTGTCAGTGGGTGCCCATGGCTTGCCTGCTGGACCAGGCAATGTGCAATTTAATTGAACATGTGGAGGCAGCCCTGAGGCAGCTGGATAAGAAGCAGATGGCAGCACAGTCCAGCTCACAGGAGGGCTCACAGGGAGGAGGTAGAGGAGTTGGAGGTCCCTAGCCTGAATGATGAGGAAGAGCAGAATGAGCAGAGTGGCGGGTTGGGGAGGATGACATGGCACAGGAAGAGGACAGGCATGTGGTATGGGACAACAAGGATGATGAAGATGTTGTTGCCAATGCCCACTTGTTCCCCATGGGTGTGCACATGTTGCCCTGCCTTCGCAGGGACCCCCAGGTGATCCAGATGCGTTCAACGGAGGACATCTGGATCACCTTGATGCTGGACCCACGTCTGAAGGGGAAGCTGGGAGAGTTCATGATGCCATCCACCACCGAGCAATGCACAAGGGAGTTGCTGGAGGCCCTTGTGCGCAGACTACTGGAAGCAGCAGCAGCAACTGGCGCCCCGGAGACCTGAAGAGCCTAAGCAAGAGCCTGTATGCAGTGCAGTAGCCCAGAGAAGAGGTGCTAGCCACAGCATCCACCTCCAACCAGCACCAGCAGCGACTGACCAGCATGGTGGGTGACTACATGGGGTTATTCAGCGGGCTCAATGACACCAACAGCCCCGTGGACCCCTTGGAGTACTGGGTCAAGAGAGTGGACATCTGGAGGGAGCTTTTCCCAGTACGCCCAGGAACTCCAGTCCTTCCCCCCCCCCCCCCCCCATCCAGTGTCCTCTCTGAGAGATGCTTCAGTGTGGCCGGTGACGTGGTCACCGAGAAGCGCTCTTGGCTCTCCCACGCCTCTGTGGACAAACTCACCTTCCTGAAAATCAACCAGGCTTGGGTGGAAGGTGAGTTCCTGGCCCCAATTGTTGGACACAGGAGGACATGAAGTGGCTGCTAAAAGTTACAACGACGACCTGCCTGACTTAGTTCATTTTTGGGCTGTGGTAATACCTGTGAGTTGCCATGGTCCTTCTGTGCTGCTGAACTGACCGGCCACTATGTCCTCCTGACTCAGTCACTACTACACTCTGCGTTCACACTGCCCTGGTCACCGGACGCATTTAATTTTTTGGGCAGCACTATTACACTGTGTACCACTACCTGTGCGTTGCCATGGTCCTTCTGTGCTGCTGAACTGACCGGCCGCTTTGTCCTTCTGACTCAGTCGCTTTTAAAGTCACACTGCCCGGGTCCACTGACAACTCTGCTGTTATGTCATTCTCAATCGCTGCAAAAAACCCCCCAACAAATTATAAAAACCTCTCTGGGCCTTTTTGGCATCAGTCAGCCACTCATCCTCCTCCAGAGGTACCATCACCGCCAAGTGCCAAGGACTCACCTTCACCTCTGTGATTGCTTAACGTGTATTTCCCTGTTTAAAACCACTTATTACCAATTAATAGCCCCATTTCAAGTGTTGATTTCATTTTAAATCCATTTTCTCAAAAACAAAAAATTATTTTTGTTAGTTGTAGCCCCTTATCACCTTGATAATCCATGCGATTTTGGGGATTGTAGCATGTATGGGGGCTTTGCTATTAACGTTAAAAGAAAATCTGCATCCGGTTGTGGATCCGGCCGTGATTGCATCATTCACGGACGAAAATCCGTGTCGTGGCGTGGACGCATATCAAAATCCGGAACCAATCACGGCGAAGGCGGATTTTTTTTCAGCAATGGCCGTGGTTGCTGAATTCGTGGATCGGGACATCCGAGCACCACTGGAACCTAGGCTTTAGATGACACAAGGTACAGAGGACCACGATGCGGTGGTGGGAGATGCTGCTCTGTGGTGTTTCTGTCCTTTGACGAGGAGCTGTGGGGACAGATTGTGCCATGTGTCCTCCTATCATCATCTCACCAGGTGTGTGTTGTTCCTACAGAGAGGTGTAAGAGGCCGGACCAGGATAAGCCGTACACATTCTCCCAGGATAGAGATTACTATAATACCGGGGAAGAGGTGACAGTTGTGTGTAAGGAGGAGGGATATCGCCCGTCACACCAGAAGGTGAAATGTGTGTCTATTGGGGGAAAAGATAAGTGGCAATATTCTCCTTCATGTATTGGTGAGTGGAACTTATTCTCTATATCAGCAGCCATTGTCAGGTCCTCCTATACCAGTATATATAACCAATAGCATGGTCACATGGTGGAAAGGGGCGGGGCCTTACTCATTCCTGCAGTCAGACATATCAGCAGCAATTGTCAGGTCCTCCTGTACCAGTATATATAATTAATAGTGTAGTCACATGGTGGGAAGGGGCGGAGCCTTACTCATCCCTGTGTTCATCAGACACATCAGCAGCCATTGTCAGGTCCTTCTATACCAGTATATATAACCAACTAGCTGATGACCCGGCGTTGTTCGGGTATGTATTTGGCTGCTGTTGGCTCTGCCCACTTTTTATAACCGTAACACACAAACACTCGTTGACCAAGTTTGTGAACTTTGGGGTCCTTGGCATAAATAATTTTATTTTCCCATTGAAATGAAAAAAATCTGATTGGCTGTTTGTGGCTCCACCCCCTCTTCTGAATTTTAACCCCAGTGACCCAATGACCAACTGTACTAGGTTCGAGTGTTGTGCTATTAAAAGCAAGAAGTTTTGTATCAGGATGATACCATTAATTGGCTAAGTTAAAAGAATAAGAGTAAGCAAGCTTTCGGCTGTAAAGCGTTCATTGAGCTTCAATCCTGTTCTGCTACTTGTGTCATTAACAGTGCAAGAATGGCAGCAATTTAACCACTTCAGCACCACAGGGTTTTTTGCTTAAAAACCAGAGCAATTTTCACATTTCAGCGCTCCTCCCATTCATTCACCAATAACTTTATTGCTACTCATCAGATGTAAATGATCTATATCTTGTTTTTTTGCCACATATTATGCTTTGTGAGGGTGATATTTGCTTTTAGTAATTATGTTATTATCTGTGCATTTTAAAGGGAAAAATGAGAAAAAAAAAAAGAAAAAATACACTATTTCTCCATTTCCATCCACTATAGTTTTCAAATAAACAATGTTACCATAGGTAAAACCCACACATTGTATTTGCTAATTTGTCCTGGTTATCTCAACATTTAAATAATGTTCCTAGTACAATGTATGGCGATAATATATTAGTTTCTGGTTTGTGTTTTTTGTTTTCTCATTGTACTCTATCAGTAATTAAAAGCCCTTATCTTCATGATTAACAGTAATACACTCTCATGGCATACATATTTTAAAAGCTAAGTCCCTAGGGTAACTATGTATTCTCTTTTCAATGCTGCCAATTTTGTGTTTTTTTTACACAAGTATTTATTTGGGGGTACAGAGTATATGAAAATAACAGTTTTATTGCTTTTCATTCAGTTTTCCGGTAAAAAAAATCACATGACTTAGCCCTCAGTTGTCAAACAACACAAAATCTATTCTCTCACTTGTCACGGTTAAAATGATACCCTATATACATAATCAGATAGCTTATTGGGCATACAGCACACTGTTTACTAGAGATGGGCCGAACCGCAATAGACTTCAATGGGGATGCGAACTTTGAAAAAAAAATAATTATGCTGGCCACAAAAGTGATGGAAAAGATGTTTCAAGGGGTCTAACACCTGGAGGGGGGCATGGCGGAGTGGGATACACGCCAAAAGTCCCCAGGAAAAATCTGGATTTGACGCAAAGCAGCGTTTTAAGGGCAGAAATCACATTGAATGCTAAATGACAGGCCTAAAGTGCTTTAAAACATCTTGCATGTGTATACATCAATCAGGTAGTGTAATTAAGGTACTGCTTCACACTGACACACCAAACTCACCGTGTAACGCACCGCAAACAGCTGTTTGTGTAGTGACGGCCGTGCTGGACTGGTGCGCACCATGGCGAGAGTGCAGGTTTTGGTGGCTTTACAGCCCATATGGTTCACTGAACAGAACAGGTATGCAGTGGCGGGTTCACTGAACAGGTATACAGTGGCGGGTCCACTGAACAGAACAGGTATACAGTGGCGGGTTCACAGAACAGGTATGCAGTGGCAGGTTCACTGAACACAACAGGTATGCAGTGGTGGGTTCACTGAACAGGTATACAGTGGCGGGTCCACTGAACAGAACAGGTATACAGTGGCGGGTTCACAGAACAGGTATGCAGTGGCAGGTTCACTGAACACAACAGGTATGCAGTGGCGGGTTCACTAAACAGGTATACAGTGGCGGGTCCACTGAACAGAACAGGTATGCAGTGGCGGGTTCACAGAACAGGTATGCAGTGGTGGGTTCACAGAACAGGTATGCAGTGGCAGGATCACTGAACAGGTATGCAGTGGTGGGTTCACAGTACAGGTATGCAGTGGTGGGTTCACAGAACAGGTATGCAGTGGTGGGTTCACAGAACAGGTATGCAGTGGCAGGATCACTGAACAGGTATGCAGTGGTGGGTGGGTTCACAGAACAGGTATGCAGTGGCAGGATCACTGAACAGGTATGCAGTGGTGGTGGGTGGGTTCACAGAACAGGTATGCAGTGGCAGGATCACTGAACAGGTATGCAGTGGTGGTGGGTTGGTTCACAGAACAGGTATGCAGTGGCAGGATCACTGAACAGGTATGCAGTGGTGGGTGGGTTCACAGAACAGGTATGCAGTGGCAGGATCACTGAACAGGTATGCAGTGGTGGGTTCACAGAACAGGTATGCAGTGGCAGGATCACTGAACAGGTATGCAGTGGTGGGTGGGTTCACAGAACAGGTATGCAGTGGCAGGATCACTGAACAGGTATGCAGCCAGGAAAAGCTAAGCCTAACTAATCTTTCCCTATGAGAGACAGCAGCTCGCCCTACTCTCTCTAATGCAGGCACACGAGTGGCCGTAATGGCCGCCGCTGCCTGCCTTATATAAGGGGGGTGGGGCTCCAGGGGCTAGTGTAGCCTAATTGGCTACACTGGGCCTGCTGACTGTGATGTAGAGGGTCAAAGTTGACCCTCATAGTGCATTGTGGGGCGAACCGAACTTCCGTAAACGTTCGCCTCCCGCAGGCGAACGCGAACCACCGAAGTTCGCCGGGAACCGTTCGCCGGCGAACCGTTCGGCCCATCTCTACTGTTTACCACAAGTACGCCTATCTACTCCCCTGAGCTTCAGATGAAGTTTTGAGGGGAGTAGATAAGCGTAGCAAGGGATTTAAAGTGGTTAAATATTCCCTTTGAAAATATATAAGTGAATTTTGATTGGCTGTTGTAGGCTCCAATCATTTTCCTGAATATTAATCCAAGTCACCCAGTGACCAACTGTGCACAGTTTGAGAACCCTGCCATTTACAGTGTAAGAATGGCTGCAGTTTCAATTTTCCCTGTGAAATTTGTATTTGGCTCGGCCCACTTTTTGTGACCTTAACACACAGTCAATTAATGAAGTTTGTAAGCTTTCACGTTCCTGGCATCAAAATTGTTTGAATGGAAGCAGTTTATCCAGAAAAGAGATGTGATTGGCCCTTTGTGGCTCCGCCCCCTACAGTGAATTTGAATCCAAGTGTAACAACTGGTGAGTTGGCGGCTGCGGATGAGCAGGGTATGTCCACAGCCGCCACCGCTGCTCCCTGCGGTCAGGCTTTGTTTCTGCTCTCGGCGTCTAGCACGCCGAGAGCAGTGTTATCTCCAGCTCATAGGATTTATGTCTCACGCAGGCGTGCGCGGAGACGGGACCTTTACGCGAGCAGGAGGTACGTCAGCTGACCCACAGGTCGGCTGACGTCAAGGATGACTCTCGCTGCTCGGATTGGCGGAGATCCGAGGTGGGAGTGGCCGGGAGTCTCCCTCTACTTCATAAGCCTCTGCCCGGCATTTACTCGGTGTCTGCTGTCGTGAATACATTATTGTGTTAGCGCTCAGACCTTAGACTAGTATCTGTGCTTTGATCTAGGAGGAAACCAGGGATTTCACACAAGACTAGGACCATTGTATGTTATTGTTATTTGATTTGATTAGTATGACTCTGGCTAAACTCTGACTTCGCATTCACTTACTGATTCTGTACTTCTGCCTATCTGCCTATAGTTGCTGAACCTCTGTCTGTTTTCTAATTACTCTCTGCCTCACGATTCTGTACTGATACTTACCTCTCTGTTGCCGACCCCTGCCTGTCTGACCTCTCTACTCACCAGTGGGCCCTTGCCACTGGTGAGGTGTTCTATACCCACCAGTAGAGTTGAGCCGAAATTTTAGTAATTTCGCATTACTATAATTACGCATGCGAAATTTGCGATTACGATGCGAAATTGCGGTAGCGTAATTGCCATTAAAATCGTAATTGAAAATACCGTAAGCGTAATTTTCAACGTGTAATTTCAGGTTTCGTTCATGCCGTAATTTCGCATTAAACGCTACCGTAATTTCGCGTTAAACCGTAACGCTCCGTATAATATAAAAAAGCCGCCGACTTTAAGGGTTAATAGCAAAGCCCCCTTAAATGCTAAGAGCCTCAAATTTAGAGAATATATTAAGGAGATCAGGAGGAATAAGAGGAAAATTTTTTTTTTCAAAAAGACCTTATAGTTTTTGAGAAAATCGATGTTAAAGTTTCAAAGTAAAAATGTATACATTTAAAAACCCGCCGACTTTAACGGTTAATAGCAAAGCCTGCTTAAAGTGTAGGAACATCAAATTCCCAGGGTATATTAAGGGGATCAGTGGGAATAAGAGGAAAAAATTTTTTTTCAAAAAGACCTTATAGTTTTTGAGAAAATCGATTTTTAAGTTTCAAGGGCAAAAATGTCTTTTAAATGCGGAAAATGTCAGTTTTTTTTGCACAGGTAACAATAGTGTATTATTTTCATAGATTCCCCCAAGTGGGAAGAGTTTTACTTACTTCGTTCTGAGTGTGGGAAATATAAAAAAAAAACGACGTGGGGTCCCCCCTCCCAGACCTCTTTAACCCCTTGTCCCCCATGCAGGCTGGGATAGCCAGAATGCGGAGCACCGGCCGCGTGGGGCTCCGCACCCTGACTATACCAGCCCGCATGGTCCATGGATTGGGGGGTCCGCATTCTGGCTATCCCAGCCTGCATGGGGGACAAGGGGTTAAAGAGGTCTGGGAGGGGGGACCCCACGTCGTTTTTTTTTTATATTTCCCACACTCAGAACGAAGTAAGTAAAACTCTTCCCACTTGGGGGAATCTATGAAAATAATACACTATTGTTACCTGTGCAAAAAAAAAAACTGACATTTTCCGCATTTAAAAGACATTTTTTCCCTTGAAACTTAAAAATCGATTTTCTTTTTGAAAAATTTTTTTTCCTCTTATTCCCACTGATCCCCTTAATATACCCTGGGAATTTGGTGTTCCTACACTTTAAGCAGGCTTTGCTATTAACCGTTAAAGTCGGCGGGTTTTTAAATGTATACATTTTTACTTTGAAACTTTAACATCGATTTTCTCAAAAACTATAAGGTCTTTTTGAAAAAAAAAATTTTCCTCTTATTCCTCCTGATCTCCTTAATATATTCTCTAAATTTGAGGCTCTTAGCAATGCGAAAATTACGCTTACGCGAAATTTCGCGAAATCCTTCTTCATTACGATTATGTACTTACGGCCATAATCGTAATTACACTAATTACGTGAAATTTCGCGAAATCGTAATTACGTCATTACGCTCATCTCTACCCACCAGCTCCACTGGTGAGGTGTTGCTTAGTGACTGATAGTACCTTCCCAGCTCCTCTGGGAAGGTCTAGCCAAAACTATCCAAGTCACTTGTATTACCTTTCCAGCTCCTCTGGAAAAGGTCTGTATTATTATTATTTCAGTCTAATTGTTATTGGTCTCTTGCCAGCTCCCCTGGCAGAGACCAGCAATTCTATTTACAGTACTCTCGCTGTTAGTACCTTCTCCAGCTTCTCTGGGAAGGTTTGTCCAAATATGTACAGTCAGAGTACCGATAGTACCTTACCAGCTCCTCTGGTAAGGTCTTGCTAAACTATTTAAAGTTACGGTTGCACCAAACACTACTCACACAGTCTGTTTCAGCTATACTGGTATTATTGGTGATTCTGCAGATCACCTAATAATCTGGTATAGTGTCTGTATTATTGGTGATACTGCAGATCACCTGATAATCAGACGTCTGAGTTATAACACCCAACCGTTACACCAAGTCACTTAATGACTGACTGTAGCAGGTTTGAGGCCTCTGCCATTAACAGTGGAAGAATGGGAACAGTTTAAATATTCTCCTTCAAAATCAATAGGTGAGTTTTGATTGCCTGTTGTAGGCTCCACCCACTTTTCTGAATATTCATCCCAGTCAGCCAGTGGCCAACTGTGTCACGTTTGAGAACCCTGCCATTAACAGTGTAAGAATGGCTGCATTTTATATTTTCCCATGTAAAAAGTTGGCTTTTTTTTGCTCCGCCCATTGTTTCTAACATTGACATACAGTCACTCAATGACCAAGTTTATGAGCTTTGGGGTCCTTGGCATCAATAATTTGAATATTCCCATAGAAATTAAACAAATCTGGCTGTTTGTGGTCCCGCCCCCTTTTCAGAATTTGAACCCCAGTCACCCATTGACAGACTGTACCAGATTTGAGGCCTCTGCCATTAACAGTGTAAGAATGGCAGCTATGTACATATTCCAATTGAAAATCAATAGGAGAATTTTGATTGGCTGTTGTAAGGTTCACCCACTTTAATGAATATTAATCCCAGTCACTCAGTGGCCAACTGTGTCAAGTTTGAGAACTCTGCCATTAACTCTGCAGTTTATATTTTCCCATGTAAAAAATGTAGTTGTTGGCTCCGCCTACTTTTTCTAACCATGACTTAGTCACTCAATGACCAAGTTTAAAGAGACTCTGTAACATTAAAAAGATCCCCTGGGGGGTACTCACCTCGGGTGGGGGAAGCCTCCGGATCCTAATGAGGCTTCCCACGCCGTCCTCTGTCCCACGGGGGTCTCTCCGCAGCCCTCCGAACAGCCGGCGACTGTGCCGACTGTTAGTTTAATATTTACCTTTGCTGGCTCCAGCGGGGGGCGCTGTGGAGGCTTTCCGTTCCGAACTACACGGAAATACCCGATCTCAGTCGGGTCCGCTCTACTGCGCAGGCGCCGGAAACTTGCGCCTGCGCAGTAGAGCAGACCCGACGGCGATCGGGTATTTCCGTGTAGTTCGGAGCCGACAGCCGTCAGAGCGCCTGCGCTGGAGCCAGGAAGGTAAATAATGACGTCACCGCTGCCCGGACTCCACGGAGGGCTGCAGCGAGACCCCTGACGGATGGAGGACGGCGTGGGAAGCCTCATTAGGATCCGGAGGCTTCCCCCACCCGAGGTGAGTACCCCCCAGGGGATCTTTTTATGTTACAGATCCTCTTTAAGAGCTTTGGGGTCCTTGGCATCAATACTTTACATTTTGACCATTGAAATTAAACAAATCTGGCTGTTTATGGCCCCAGCCCCTTTTTTAGAATTTGAACCCCAGTCACCCAATGACTGGCCACCCCCTTTTTTAGAATTTGAACCCCAGTCACCCAATGACTGACTGTACCAGATTTAAGGCCTCTGCCAGTAACAGTGTAAGAATGGCAAATTGTAATGGATTGCGGAGACACTGCCGCGTGGTCTGACAGCGGCTGATTCCGCGTGCAGACCGGCGGTTTCTCTGCAGCAGCATGCGTCTGGTTTGTCTGAGCCTAGTAGTGCACACAGATGGAGAGCTATGCCGCGCTAACAGGCAGGCCCTTTATGCCAATAGGAGAGGGATCAGCTGATCAGGACGATCAGCTGATCTCAGCGCAGTAGGTGATTGGTTGAATGGGACTGGGCGGCGCTGAGGAGCGCTCTGCTATATATACTTCTCGCATGTCAGTGGCTGGTTGTCTGCCGTTGCGAATGCTTATGTGTTAGCACTCAGACCATAGTCAGATCCCTCAGTGTGTTAGAACCAGGTGGACCTGGGAATTCACACTTAGCCAGATTACTGTGTTATTACTGTGTTATTAGTGTGTTATACTTTAGACCAGTTCCAAGGTGTTGAGACCACGGACCTCACACCCAAGATTAGGGATACTGTGTCCAGTGGCGTACCTAGGGTATTTGACACCCGGTGCTGGGTATTATAAGGCCCCCCCCCCCAAAAAAAAAGTGGGTGGCGCTATAACATGCGGCGCGCGAAGCGTGGCCATGACCGGATGAGGGCGGAGCTAACTGTAATTTGACGTGAACCTGGGTGAAAATACACGTAATGTGTGCAGATTTGCCCAGAGAATACGTTCAATCATGTCTGCAGATTTGCCCAGAGAATACGTTCAATCATGTCTGCAGATTTGCCCAGAGAATACGCTCAATCATGTCGGCAGATTTGCCCAGAGAATACGTTCAATCATGTCGGCAGATTTGCCCAGAAAATACATGCAATCATGTCGGCAGATTTGCCCAGAAAATACATGCAATCATGTCGGCAGATTTGCCCAGAGAATACGTTCAATCATGTCGGCAGATTTGCCCATAGAATACGTTCAATCATGTCGGCAGATTTGCCCAGAGAATACGTTCAATCATGTCGGCAGATTTGCCCAGAGAATACGTTCAATCATGTCGGCAGATTTGCCCAGAGAATACGTTCAATCATGTCGGCAGATTTGCCCAGAGAATACGTTCAATCATGTCGGCAGATTTGCCCAGAGAATACGTTCAATCATGTCGGCAGATTTGCCCAGAGAATACGTTCGATCATGTCGGCAGATTTGCCCAGAGAATACATTCAATCATGTCGGCAGATTTGCCCAGAGAATACGTTCAATCATGTCGGCAGATTTGCCCAGAGAATACGTTCAATCAGGTCTGCAGATTTGCCCAGAGAATACGTTCAATCATGTCGGCAGATTTGCCCAGAAAATCCATGCAATCATGTCAGCAGATTTGCCCAGAAAATACATGCAATCATGTCGGCAGATTTGCCCAGAGAATACGTTCAATCATGTCGGCAGATTTGCCCAGAAAATACATGCAATCGTGTGGCAGACCTGTCCAGAAAACACTTCAATCGTGTAGCAGACCTGGCCAGAACATAAATGCTACCCCTGGCTGCTAATATAAATTAAAAAGAAAAAAAAAACAAAACATTTACTCACCTGCAGCAGAGCTCCTGTTCCGGCCTCCGTCCAGTGCGCAGCTCCCACGATCCTCTGCAGCCAGCAACTCCCAAAGTCTCCAGAGCAGGGCTTCGGACATTTTACTATAGCCCTGCTCTGCCGCTGCGGTGAACTGATACGGCGTCTATTAGATGCCGAAAGTCAGTTCACGCTGGGGGGTGCTTGGAGAATTTTAAGGGGTGCTTCAAAGCACCCCCCCCGGTGCCGCCACTGCCCCCAGTATAGGTAGCTAGCAGTTGCCCCCAGTATAGGTAGCTAGTTGCCCCCAGTGAAGGTAGTATAGTTGCCCCAATATAGCTAGTATAGTTGCCCCCAGGATAGGCAGCATAGCTGCTGCCCCCAATGTAGGTAGTGTTGCTGCCCCCAGTGTAGTTTGTATAGTGGCCCCCGTACAGCTGCCCTCCAGTATAGCTAGTATAGTGGCCCCCATAGTTGCCCCAGTATAGCTAGTATAGTGGCCCACAGTTTAGATAGTATAGTTGCCTCCATTGTAGCTGGTATGGTGCCCCCCCAGTATAGGTAATATAGTGGCCCCCAGTGTAGCTAGTATAGTGTCCCCCCCCCCCCGTTTAGCTGCCCCCAGTATAGTGGCCCCCAGCTAGTATAGTGGCCCCCAGTTTAGGTAGTATAGTGCTCCTTCCCCCCCCCCCCCCCGTGTAGCTAGAAGGAGGGGTGACAGCAGGGATAGCGGCGGGGAGGGGGAAATATCCCCCCCTCCCTCACCTGGGTCCCCCTCCTTCTGCCTCTCTTCTCCCCCCAAAAATGCGGGCAGCGGGCCGGTGGCAGTGGGCAGCGAGCAGGCGAGCGCGGAGTATACTCACGTTACTTCCGCGTATCAGCCTGGAACGCTGCGTCGCCGTCACGTGCCTCTACTGCGCCTCCAATGATTGGAGGCGCAGAAGAGGCACGTGACGGCGACGCAGCGTTCCAGGCTGATACGCGGAAGTAACGTGAGTATACTCCGTGCTCGCCTGCTCGCTGCCCACTGCCACCGGCCCGCTGCCCGCATTTTTGGGGAGAGAAGAGAGGCAGAAGGAGGGGGACCCAGGTGAGGGAGGGGGGGATATTTCCCCCTCCCCGCCGCTATCCCTGCTGTCACCCCTCCTCCTAGCGCTGCTCTTCCCCTCCTTAGTCAGGTGTAGGGGGGTCGTGACGACACCCCCCTGGCTGACTGGTACCCGGTGCGCCCCGCCCCCCTGCGCCCTTAGGTAGGAACGCTACTGACTGTGTCATTGCTGTGTTATTCTTTAGACCAGTTCCAGGGTGTTGAGACCACGGACCTCACAACCAAGATTAGGGATACTGTGTCATTGCTGTGTTACTCTTTAGATCAGTTCCTGAGTGTTGAGACCACAGACCTCGCACTCTAGATTAGGCCTCTGCTTTATATCTGTTATGACCTATTGCTCTGTTGACTCTTCTCCTGCTCTCTGATTCGGTACCTTTGCATATCTGATTACATGGTGGGGTGTCCAGTAGCTGCAGGGACTCCCTGTCTCTCAGAGGGACCTCTCTGCAAACCAGTCAGGGACTCTATCTCATAGGAGTCCTTTGACTGCAGTAGAGTCTGACTCCCAGCTGTTCAGGGAATCACTGGCTCTCTGTTTATCTCCAAAGCTTACTAGGAGATGCTCATTATACGGTCTAGGGTCACCTGCTCCTCAGGTGGTCCATGCTCATATACTGTAGCACCAAACACTTACACTTTATCAGGTGTCCAGAGGTTAGCTATACTTGTATTATTGGTGATTTTGCAGATCATCCATAATCGGGTATAAAACTGTATTCTTGGTGATACTGCAGATCACCAATAATCAGATTCTCTCTGTGTGCTGACACCGATCGTTACACAAATATTCCCCTTGAAAATCAATAGGTGAATTGTGATTGGCTGTTATAAGCTCCACCCTCTTTCCTGAATATTAATCCCAGTCACTTAGTGACAAACTGTGTTAAGTTTGAGAACCCTGCCATTAACAGTGTAAAAATGGATGCAGTTTATATTTTCCCATATAAAAAGTTTAGTTATTGGCTCCGCCCACTTTTTCTGACCTTGACATACAGTCACTCAATGACCAAGTTTATGAGCTTTGGGGTCCTTGGTATCAATAATTTGTATATTCCCATAGAAATCAAACAAATCTGATTGACTGTTTGTGGCTCTGCCCCCTTTTCAGAATTTGAACTCTTGTCACCCAATGAACGACTGTACCAGGTTTGAGGCTTCTGCCATTAAGAGTATAGGAATGGCAGCAATGTAAATATTCTCCTTGAAAATCAATAGGTGAATTTTGATTGGCTGTTGTAGTCTCCACCCACTTTCTTGAATCTTAATCCCATTCACCAAGTGACCAACTAGGCAAAGTTTGAGAACCCTGCCATTAACAGTGTAAAGGCGCGTAAACACACCTGATTCATCCAAACGACGGGTCGGGAGACCCGCCCGTGGGTCAGCCATTCTGCCGAAAGTTTCACCAAGCGGATCAGTCAAAACCAGCCTTATCAACCTGCCGACAGACTGTACACACGGAGAAACTGTCGGCAGAACAGCTGCCTCGTGGGTGGGTCTGCCAACCCGTCATTTGAATGAATCAGGAGTGTGTACATGCCTTAAGAATGGCTTCAGTTTATATTTTCCCTGTGAAATTTGTTTTTGGCTCCGCCCACTTTTTGTAACCTTGACACACAGTCACTCAATGACAAAGTTTGTGAGGCTTCAGGTTCCTTACCAAACACACAAAGGGAAATACTCACTCCTAAACAGTTCTCTGCTGCTTTATAAAGCCTGCAGGCTGCTTATAAGCCAATAAGAAGTGCACACACACGTTACACCTAGTCTGCAGTGATTAATCAAGCAGAAGCTGAGCAGGTCAGCCAATCGTTGGAGAGGGCTTCAGTTGCATATAGACAATGGCTATATGACCAGCAGGGGGCACCAGCGTGCAGGATATTCCCTCTCATCTGCCCCCCTCCTAACTAAACTGCATGGGAATCTACAATAAAATTAAAAACAATGGTGCACAAGCCAGCCTGGGGCCCCGGGATCTCTCACTGCCCGGGGCCCCAGAACCAGCATGTAACACCATATGTGAGCGCAGTCAAGCCCTGGAGCTGCCACCCCCAAGAGCCTGTCCCCAACTGCTCTGAAACTTACCAAACACACAAAGGGAAATACTCACTCCCAAACAGTCCTCTGCTGCTTTATAAAGCCTGCAGGCTGCTTATAAGCCAATAAGAAGTGCACACACACATTACACCTAGTCTGCAGTGATTAATCAAGCAGAAGCTGAGCAGGTCAGCCAATCGTTGGAGAGGGCTTCAGTTGCATATAGACAATGGCTATATGACCAGCAGGGGGCACCAGCGTGCAGGATATTCCCTCTCATCTGCCCCCCTCCTAACTAAACTGCATGGGAATCTACAATAAAATTAAAAACAATGGTGCACAAGCCAGCCTGGGGCCCCGGGAACTCTCACTGCCCGGGGCCCCAGAACCAGCATGTAACACCATATGTGAGCGTAGTCAAGCCCTGGAGCTGCCACCCCCAAGAGCCTGTCTCCAACTGCTCTGAAACTTACCAAACACACAAAGGGAAATACTCACTCCCAAACAGTCCTCTGCTGCTTTATAAAGCCTGCAGGCTGCTGGTCATATAGCCATTGTCTATATGCAACTGAAGCCCTCACCAACGATTGGCTGACCTGCTCAGCTTCTGCTTGATTAATCACTGCAGACTAGGTGTAACGTGTGTGTGCACCAAGTGACCAACTGTGCCAAGTGTGGGGACTCTGGCTTGATTACTGTGAGAATGGCAGCCTTTTACATTTATTCCATTGACTTGAAAGGGTGAAATCTGATTTGCTGTTTGTAGCTCTGCCCAGGAGTGCAGGGGGGACTTGAGACCCCCAGAACATATCATCCCAGGTAGTAAGGGATCTGCATACCAAGTTTTGTTCAAATCGGTCAAGCCGTTTTCGAGTGATCGCGGCGCATACATACATACATACATACATACATACATACACACATACACACATACATACAGGGGCGTAGCAATAGGGGGTGCAGAGGTAGCAACCGCATCGGGGCCCTTGGGCCAGAGGGGCCCCGAAGGGCCCTCCCTCAACTGCAGTATTAGCTCTCTATTGGTCCTGTGCTCATAATAATCACTTCTATAGATGCTATGAATAGTGGTAATCATTAACACACTGTTCCCCGGAGCCGGGAAAAAAGGGCGCAGGCAGCTAGTGGACAAAAAGGGCGCCGCCATGCACTCCCATTATCCACATAATAAAGGGGGGTCTTAGGTTTAGGCACCACCAGGGGGGTCTTAGGTTTAGGCACCAACAGGGGGGTCTTAGGTTTAGGCACCAACAGGGGGGTCTTAGGTTTAGGCACCAACAGGGGGGGTCTTAGGTTTAGGCACCAACAGGGGGGTATTAGGTTTAGGCACCAACAGGGGGGTCTTAGGATTAGGCACCAACAGTGGGGTCTTAGGTTTAGGCACCAACAGGGGGGTCTTAGGTTTAGGCACCAACAGGGGGGTCTTAGGTTTAGGCACCAACAGTGGGGTCTTAGGTTTAGGCACCAACAGGGGGGGTCTTAGGTTTAGGCACCAACAGGGGGGGTCTTAGGTTTAGGCACCAACAGGGGGGTCTAGGGGTTAGGGGTAGGTACAGGGAGGGTTACTTAGGTACCAACAAGGGGAGTCTTAGGTTTAGGCACCAACAGGGGGGTCTTAGGTTTAGGCACCAACAGGGGGGTCTAGGGGTTAGGGATAGGTACAGGGAGGGTTCTGTGTAAGAGTAGGATTAGGTATAGTTTTAGTAAAATTTTAGTAATAATTACTAATGTTTTACAACACTTATTACGAACGTACTTATATTTATATCATCGTTATAAATAATATTTTCAGATTTTATTATAAGAACAAACCATAAATGAAGGTTATTCACAATAATATAACATTATAACATTTAAACATGTATTATTGTTTTTTTAATAAACGTAATTATAAGTTTAACTTTTGAAAAAGGGAAGATTAACGTTTTCACAATTTCCGATTTCATAAACATTATTTAATGATTTATAATTTTGTTAAACATTATTTGTAAACGAAATATAGCACACTATTTTTATAAACCCTATTAATGATTCATTATTATTTAGAGTTTACACCCCGCGCCCTTTTTGTCCGGGCGCCCTTTTTGTACGTACGCCTGTTCCCCACCCCCTTCTTGCACCTCTGTCAGTGTAGTTGCCATTGGCAGATTTTGGTGCGCCGTATCAATTGTTATGTATAGAGTGCTTGGGGGGGCCCCATTGTAAAACTTGCATCGGGGCCCATAGCTCCTTGGCTACGCCACTGCATACATACATACATACATCCGATTTTATATATATAGAATTTATAGATAGTGTGGTTACATGGTGGGAAGGGGCAGGGCCTTACTCATTCCTGCAACCATCAGACATATCAGCATCCATTGTCAGCTCCTCCTATACCAGTATATATAGCCAACAGCGTGTTCACATGGTGGGAAGGGGCGTGGCCTTACTCATTCCTGCAGTCATCAGACATATCAGCAGCCATTGTCAGGTCCTCCTATACCAGTATATATAGCCAACAGCGTGGTCACATGGTGGGAAGGGGGTGGGGTCTTACTCATTCCTGCAGTCATCAGACATATCAGCAGCCATTGTCAGCTCCTCCTATACCAGTATATATAGCCAACAGTGTGTTCACATGGTGGGAAGGGGCGTGGCCTTACTCATTCCTGCAGTTATCAGACATATCAGCAGCCATTGTCAGCTCCTTCTATACCAGTATATATAGCCAATAGTGTGGTCACATGTTGGGAAGGGGCGGAGCCTTACTCATCATTTCTGCAGTCATCAGACATTAGCACTGATGATTATAAAGCAGCAGAACTGGAAATGACAAGAATAAAGGTAGCGACACACTAGCAGACTGACACCCATTGTTTACTCTGTGATCAGAATCAAAGGGATTTATTCCTCACAGGATAATAATATTTATTACACTGTATATACAATATAATGATCTGTGTTATCTTATCTCACAGCACAATGCAGAAGACCGACTATAGAAAACCTGGAGCGTCTCTCTGCAGACAAGCAGTACTATGACAGAAGGGAAGTGATAACAGTACACTGCAAACCTGGATATTACCCATCATCAGCCAGAATGACATGTAGTAATCCTCGTACCTCCCAGCAGTGGACTCCACCCACTGTTACCTGTATAGGTGAGTAACAGCACAGTATATCTTCATCACATGTACAGTACTGTATATACTGAGCACTACGTATATTCTATGCAAACACAATACATGCTATAGCCACTATAAAGGCACAAATGCTATTGATCTCCCAGCTGCCTCCCATTATTATTATTATTATTATTTTTATTTTTTATTTATATAGCGCCAACATATTCTGCAGCGCTTTACAAAGCACAATAAGACGACAAGGGGAACATAGATATACTAACAAATGTACAGCAGACTTCCAAGCAGCACAAATATTGTGACAAGAACAGTAAACATTAGGAGGAGGACCCTGCCCTTGCGAGCGTACAATCTAGTGGGGGACACACTAGGTAAGGGGGTGGAGGATGGATGAGGCAGTGATTCTTTGCCTATGATTACAATGTGACAGAGAAGTAAATAAGGGCTATAGGCTTCAATTCATCAAAGGGTGTTCGATAACAAAACCCCAGTCCTTAAAATACCGCATTCGGTATTTTACACTTCACTGTGCTAATTCATCAATATTTTCCCATGTGCGGTAGAGGTTCGTTAAGTTACCGAAGTACTACGGCTTCAGTTCATCAAAGGCTGTTAGATAACGGCAGAGTGGTGCAGAGCAGCTTGGAATGTCTCTGTGTTGTTACAAGCTGATAACAATAGAAGGCATCCAGACATCCCTTTACATGTAAACGTGTGTTATATTTACTGTTACTTATACTGCCTCTGCTGCTCTGAATCTGTCCATCAGTGTTTCTTAACATTTTACTTCTTTGCCACAACGTAGATAAACTTCCTGGAGACTTTACAAATGCCATGCTTGGT
Source organism: Hyperolius riggenbachi (assembly GCF_040937935.1). Lineage (NCBI taxonomy): Eukaryota > Metazoa > Chordata > Amphibia > Anura > Hyperoliidae > Hyperolius > Hyperolius riggenbachi. Next base: position 677,670,728 of record NC_090646.1, read on the forward strand.
GATTTCACCACATGCATCTTTGTATATTCAAACAGGGACTCAAAGGGTTAAACCACCGAAGGACATCTAGGGATATATTTTGTCCCGTTATCTCTGCTCACTGCCTGGGAGGTCTGGAAGCTTGTGTGGAGAAGCCTGTGTGACCTATCAGCAGCACTTGCAGGAGAACAGGGGCTGTTTCTATTGGCTGCCTGCTCCTGTTAATCAGGAAAACATTCACACAGAAGGCTTTCGAAGCCTGTAACGACAGGGGAGAGCTGGAGATAAACACCGAATGTGCTAGCGAATGTGGTAACCTTGATGAATTAACATTTACTGACATTTGCTGACATGTGTTGAGCACAAGTCGGTAATTTATCTCATTGCTCTGTGATTTCAGCTTCTCATTCGGTAACAGCTTTGATGAATTAACATTTTCTTAAGTGCTCCGTTAACTCAGCTGTTTTCAGCATTACCGAATGCGGTAATGCTTGATGAATTGAAGCCATAGAATGTTATAAGCTTGCTTGAAAAGGTGTGTTTTAAGAGTGTTTGAAGATGTCCAGGTTTGGAGCATGACGTACAGGCTGTGGAAGAGAGTTCCAGATAAGGGATGATGCTCGTGTAAAGTCCTGGATGCGAGCATGAGAGGAGGTGATCAGCTTAGAGGCCAGGAGAATTTCTTGGGAGGAGCGGAGGTTGCGGGAGGGACAATATCTTGAGATTAGTGAGGAGATGTATGGAGGAGACAACTCGTGGATGGCTTTGTATGCTAGAGTCAGGAGTTTGAACTGGATCCTCTGGGTAATAGGTAACCAGTGGAGAGAATGGCACAGTGGGGCTGCGTCGGAAGAGCGTGTGGAGAAATGAATGAGGCGGGCGGCTGAATTTAGAAGGGATTGTAGAGATGATAGCCTGTTTTTTGGTAGACCACAGAGCAGGGTGTTGCAGTAGTCTAGGCGGGAGATGATTAAGGCATGAACAAGCATTTTGGTGGCCTCTTGTGTGAGGAAGGGACGGATACGGAATATATTTTTGAGCTGGAAGTAGCAGGCGGTGGTTAATGAGGAAATGTGAGGTTTAAAGGAGAGTCAAGTATAACCCCCAAGCAGCGGGCCTTAGTGGTTGAGGTTATTTATGTGTTGTCTACAGTTATGGTTGCAATTGGTGGGGGTGTAGATTGCGATGGTGGAAAAATCACAATTTCCGTCTTACTCATGTTGAGTTTGAGGAAGCGGGAGGACATGAATGCAGAAAAGGCACGTAGACAGTCAGGGACTCTAGATAGTAGCGATGACAGATCAGGAGCTGAGAGATAGATTTGGGTGTCATCCACATAGAGGTGATACTGGTAGCCAAAACAGTTAATTAGTTGTCCCAGGCCATGAGTGTAGATTGAGAAAAGAAGTGGCCCAAGAACAGAGCCTTGAGGTACACCAACAGACAGTGGGTGTGGGGAGGAATTGGTGGTAGAGAAGGACATAGTGTAAGAGCGTCCAGAGAGATAAGAGGAGATCCAGGAATGTGCTTGTCCCTTGATTCCTAAAGATGACAGTGTCTGCAGAAGCAGAGCATGATCAACCGTGTCAAAGGCAGAGGAAAGGTCAAGGAGTATAAGAATGGAGAACTGGCCTTTGGATTTAGCTACCAGTAGGTCATTAGCAACTTTCGTGAGGACAGTCTCAGTGGAATGGTGTGTGCGGAATCCAAATTGAAAGGGATCAAGTAAGGAGTTGGTAGAGTTACCAGTCTTTCAAGATGAGATTAGAATACTATAAATGCACTTAAAGGTGTAACGATCGGTGTAACACAGAGAGAATCTGATTACCGGTGATCTGCAGTATCACCGAGAATACAGATATATCTCTAACCTCTGGACACCTGAGTAATAACTGAGTGTTTGGTGCAACAGTAATACTTTGAGAAAAGCACCCGTACAGGGGGTGCAAGGCAGTAGGAGATACTGCCTAAAGAACAGCTTCCTTCCAATGGCCTGAGGCTCCCCAAGGGGCGGAGCCAGGCAGTGAGAGGGAAGGACCAGAGTGTGAGTGACACCCGAGGTGAAGTGTCACTGACAGGTCTGTGAACTATCTCCCAACAGGGGAAAGAGTTCTCGAGGTCGGACAGGCCAGGTCGGCAACAGACAGACAGATCAGGTACAAAGACAGGAGACAGAAACGGAATCCAAGGACAAGCAGAGTTTGGCAACAGAGTATCAGATATAGCGAAGTACCAATTCAGAGATCAAGAGAGTGGTCAGGAGAGCAGGAAGTCATAACAGATATAAACAATGCCTATTCTTTAGGTGTGAGCTCCGTGATCATCAACACCCTGGAACTAGTCTGATATATAACAGAGAGGTAATACAGTTCCCTAGTCTTGGGTGTAAGTTCCTTGATCATCAACACCCTGGAACTAGTCTGAAGTATAACAGAATGTTAACACAGTTCCCTAGTCTTGGGTGTGAGTTCCTTGATCATCAACACCCTGGAACTAGCCTGAAGTATAACAGAACGATAATACAATCCCCTAGTCTTGGGTGTGAGTTCCTTGATCATCAACACCCTGGAACTAGTCTGAAGTATAACAGAGAATAACAACACAGATTAGCAAAAGGTCTGAGTGCTACCACGTAGTGATCGCAACGGCAGACACCAGAGAAATGACCAGCATCCAGTATATATACCCTAGCGCTCTCCAGGGCCTCCCCTAAGTGCTGGACCAATGGGAAGTGGTAAATTTGTCAGCTGACCGTCTTGGTCAGCTGACACCTTTCTGGCTGTCATAAAAGCTCTGCCTCTCAACGCGCGTGCGCGTCCTTCTGAACCTGTGTGGACTATCAGTCCCAGCCACACCAGATCTGTTTTGCAATGTATCCGCTGTGCAGGACACGGAACCAGCCGCACCGCTATCCGAGCACGCGGCGGTTTCTCCGCGTTCCGCCATGCGGACAGATGTAGGCCTATGCGTGCAAACCACCGCTTCGGACGCGGAATCCGCCATGTTGAACGCGGAATCAGCCGCCTTATCTTGAGTACTCGCGGCGGCTTTTCCGCGTTTTCTCACAGTACCCCCCCCTGAGGAGTGGACTCCGGACAGCTCCTACCCGGTTTCTCAGGATATAAGGTGTGGAACTCCCTCTTTAATTTATCGGCATGCATGCGACACTCAGGTACCCACGTTCTCTCCTCAATGCCATACCCTTTCCAGTGAACCAGATACTGCACTGAGTTCTGTACAACACGTGAATCTAAAATCTTTTCTACTTCGTACTCAGGTTGGTCATCTACCATCACAGGAGGAGGAGGAGTGGAACCTACATGCACTGCTGGCTTAAGCAGGGACACATGAAAGGATCTTACACCACGCATGCTTGCAGGAAGATCAATGGCATAAGTAACATTGTTGATCTTCCTGGTTACTGAAAAAGGGCCCACAAATCTGGGTCCTAACTTGGGCGAGGGCTGTTTCAGGGTCAAATGACGCGTGGACACCCAGACCAAGTCTCCTGGCCGGAGCTTCCACTCTAAGGAGCGTCTCTTGTCAGCTTGATCTTTCTGACTTTGAAAAGCCTTCTCCAAATTACTTTTCACGATCCCCCAAATGTTTTTAAACGACGTTTGCCAAGCCTCCAAAGCTGGAAACAGGGTGGAAGCTACTGGGAGTGGGGAGAACTTAGGCAACTTTCCAGTTACCACCTGAAACGAAGAAAATCCAGAGGAAGAGCTTTTCAAATTATTGTGCGCAAATTCTGCAAACGGCAAGAATTTGACCCAATCATTTTGTGCATCCGTAACATAACACCTTAGAAATTGTTCCAATGACTGATTAATTCTCTCAGTCTGCCCATTGGTTTGTGGGTGGTAGCCTGACAAAAACGACAGTTCCATGCCCATTTGATGACAAAATGCCCTCCAAAATTTGGAAATAAATTGGACTCCCCGATCTGACACAATGTTTTCCGGAATGCCATGTAGCCGGAAAATGTGGATGATGAAAAGATCGGCCAACTCCTGGGCCGAGGGGAGTCCTTTCAGGGGCACAAAATGGGCCATTTTACTGAAACGGTCGACTACCACCCAAATGACCGACATGCCCTCAGACTTCGGAAGCTCACCCACAAAATCCATGGACAAATCGGTCCACGGTTCACTCGGGGTGGGCAAAGGCTGCAACGTTCCCACAGGTGTCAGACGGGAGGGTTTGCTTCTCGCACACACTGCACACTCTCTAACATACTCCTTGCAGTCAGTTGTTAATGAAGGCCACCAAGCACACCTGGCAACGAGGTCCAGTGTTCTGGTGGCCCAAGGATGTCCAGCATTCTTGTGGGAGTGGAACAACTGCAATATCTAGAGACGAAATGGCAGTGGTACAAACATCACCCCTTCAGGCTTTCCTTCAGGGACATCCTGCTGGAAGGGACTTAAAGTCTCCATCCAGTTTCTCCAGGTCTCTGTGGCTGCCAACACTACTCTCTGTGGGATAATAGTCTCTGGGTCTGAGGGCTGTGCTGTCTCTGGCTCAAAGCATCTGGACAAAGCATCTGCTTTAATGTTTTTGCTACCCGGAGTGTACGTAATTACAAATCTGAATCTCGAGAAAAACAGTGACCACCGAGCCTGACAGGGACTCAATCTCTTAGCCCCCTCAATGTACTCCAAATTTTTGTGATCAGTGTAAACGGTAATCGTATGTTCTGCTCCTTCTAGCCAGTGGCGCCATTCCTCGAAGGCCAATTTAATGGCTAGGAGCTCTCTGTTGCCTATATCGTAGTTCTTCTCTGCTGGTGAAAACTAGTGTTGGGCGAACACCTAGATGTTCGGGTTCGCGAACGTTCGCCGAACATCGCCGCGATGTTCGGGTGTTCGCGCCGAACTCCGAACATAATGGAAGTCAATGGGGACCCGAACTTTCGTGCTTTGTAAAGCTTCCTTACATGCTACATACCCCAAATTAGCAGGGTATGTGCACCTTGGGAGTGGGTACAAGGGGAAAAAAATATTTGAAAAAGAGCTTATAGTTTTTGAGAAAATTGATTGTAAAGTTTCAAAGGAAAAACTATCTTTTAAATGTGGAGAATGTCATGTTTCTTTGCACAGGTAACATGCTTTTTGTCGCCATGCCATATAAGTGTAATACAGAGAAGAGGTTCCAGGAAAAGGGACCGGTAACGCTAACCCAGCACCAGCAGCAGCACACGTGATGGAACAGGAGGAGGCGCAGGAGGAGAAGGCCACGCTTTGAGACACAACAACCCAGGCCTTGCATGAGGACAAGAAGCGTGCGGATAGCATGCTTTTTACCGCCATGCATGCAGTCATAAATGTAATAAAGATAAGAGGTTCAATAAACAGGGACAGGGCGGCACGCTAACCCAGCAGCAGCAGCAGCAGCAGCAGATGTGATGGAACAGGAGGAGGCGCAGGAGGAGAAGGCCACGCTTTGTGAGACACAACAACCCAGGCCTTGCATGAGGACAAAAAGCGTGCGGATAGCATGCTTTGTACCGCCATGCAGTCATAAATGTAATAAAGATAAGAGGTTCCATAAACAGGGACCGGTAACGCTAACCCAGCACCAGCAGCAGCACACGTGATGGAACAGGAGGAGGCGCAGGAGGAGAAGGCCACGCTTTGAGACACAACAACCCAGGCCTTGCATGAGGACAAGAAGCGTGCGGATAGCATGCTTTTTACCGCCATGCATGCAGTCATAAATGTAATAAAGATAAGAGGTTCAATGAACAGGGACAGGGCGGCACGCTAACCCAGCAGCAGCAGCAGCAGCACACGTGATGGAACAGGAGGAGGCGCAGGAGGAGAAGGCCACGCTTTGTGAGACACAACAACCCAGGCCTTGCATGAGGACAAAAAGCGTGCGGATAGCATGCTTTGTACCGCCATGCAGTCATAAATGTAATAAAGATAAGAGGTTCCATAAACAGGGACCGGGCGGCAACGCTAACGCAGCAGCAGCAGCAGCACACGTGATGGAACAGGAGCAGGCGCAGGAGGAGAAGGCCATGCTTTTTGAGACACAACAACACCGGCCTTGCATGAGGACAAAAAGCGTGCGGATATAGCAGCAATGCTTTTTGTCGCCATGCAGTCATAAATGTAATAAAGATGAGAGGTTCAATAAACAGGGACCGGAAACGCTAAACCATCCCAGATGTTCATTGGTCATGTTACTTGGTTGGGGTCCTGGAGTGTTGCGTAGTCGTTTCCAATCCAGGATTGATTCATTTTAATTTGAGTAAGACGGTCTGCATTTTCTGTGGAGAGGCGGATACGCCGATCTGTGACGATGCCTCCGGCAGCACTGAAACAGCATTCCGACATAACGCTGGCTGCCGGGCAAGCCAGTACCTCTATTGCGTACATTGCCAGTTCGTGCCAGGTGTCTAGCTTCATGCCCGGTTTCAGGTCCAGCGGTGCCAGCCACAAATCCGTCTGTTCCTTTATTCCCCTCCAAATTTCCTCCCCTGTGTGCTGCTTATCCCCAAGGCAGATCAGCTTCAGCAACGCTTGCTGACGCATGCCAACAGCTGTGCTGCACTGCTTCCACGATCCTACTGCTGCTGGAGCTGGGTTAGCGTTTCCGGATGAGGTACAGCTTTGAGATGCGTTGGAGGAGAAGGAGTCAGAGAGGTAGGTGCTGCTGTTGTTATCCAGTGGGAGGGACGGCGGTGCAGCTGTTTGCGGCGTGGGCAACACCCGCGCCGTAGCAGGTGAGGAATCGCTGCCAGGCTCCACAAGGTTCACCCAGTGCGCGGTAAGGGAGATGTATCGACCCTGGCCGAACGCACTCGTCCAGGTGTCAGTGGTGAGGTGAACCTTGCAGGCAACGGCATTCTTCAAGCTTCGGGTTATTTAGCTGACCACGTGCTCATGCAACTCAGGCACTGCAGAGCGCGCAAAGTGGTAGCGGCTGGGAACCACGTAACGTGGGATGGCCACTGACATCATGCCCTTGAAGCTGTTTGTCTCCACCACTCGATATGGCAGCATTTCGCAGGCCAGAAGCTTGGCTATGCTGGCTGCCTGTTACTGCCACGGCCCGGGGGTCATTTGCTGGCAATTTCCTCTTGCGCTCAAACATCTCCGAGACAGACAACTTAACCGTAGGGCTGCACACCGAAGGGCTGTTGGTTGTTGTGTTTGATGAACACTGGGAGACCTCAAGAGCACTAGTCCGGAAAGTGACAGTGTCAGCGTCGTCTGATGTTTGTGAATGTTGTGAACCACGCAATGGCTGGGCTACTGCTGCTGCTGAGGCGGGTCTGGTGGTGAGTCTGGTGAACCCAAGGGAGGCAGTGTTGCTGGTGGTACCCTGTCCTGCCGCGTTTGCCCACAGAGTGGGATGTTTGGATAGAATGTGGCGGCTCATGCTGGTGGTGGAGAGGTTGTTAATACTTTTTCCCCTGCTCAGGCGGGTCTTGCACACCTTGCAAATCGCCATGGTAACATCCTCAGTGCAGTCTTCAAAGAAAGCCCAGACTTTGGAGCACCTGCCTTGCTGGTGATTTCTGTTTGCGCCTCTTTTGCCTCTCACTTGAACTTCCACGCTTGCGGTGCCTGAAATTGCGCGCCGCCTACCTTGTGGCACAAGGCGAACTCGTGCAGCAGTGGGTTCCTCAACAGACTCATCTGTGCTGCTGCTACGACGGCGATGTTCTCGTTCACAAACAAAATCTGGGTCTATGTCCACATTGTCCATACCCTCCTCTTCCATCTCCTCAAACTCGTCATATGTCATTGTGGGGGGCCGCCGCGGTGGAGTAGAGCTCCCCAGAACAACCTCTGCGCAGCTCACTCCAACGTCGTCTGGTTATCTGGCAGTTGTGTGCGTGGTGCCGCTGCCGGTTGTGTCAGCTTTGTGCCCACTGGCTCCTTGTAACTGGCTGAGGACTCGGACCTCGTGCGTGATGTGCTGGTGCTGCTTAACCCACTGCTGGACGCTTGAGAGGTCATCCAAGTAATTATCTGGTCCTGTTCTATTGGATCTGTGAGAGTGGTTGTCCTGGACAACATGGGCGGTATTGAGTGGGTTTTCTTGGGTGCTCCCCTGTGGCCTGTACGTGAACCGTCAGGGGAAACACCTCTTCCCTTGCCCCTCCCTCTTTCACCGGATTTCTCCTTCATTTCACTTATCCTTAAAGTACACGCTGACTGGCAGCAGTACAGTGGCAGTACAGAAATGCTATACAGTGGTGGGTAAGCGGTGTACCACTATTGCCAGCAGCGACACAGAGCACAATGCTATACAGTGGCGGGTGAGCGGTGTACTACTGTTCCCAGCAGACACAGAGTGGCAGTAAACACAATGCTATATAGTGTGGCTGAGCCGTGTACACAGAGTGGCATTAAACACAATGCTATATAGTCTGCTATATAGTCACCCCGAACGGGGTGATGTTCTGCAGAACCCGAACAGTGGCAAACACTGTTCGCCCAACACTACTGGGAACGCAGATTTTAGTACCTAAACACACGATACAACATGTTTTCCGGGGTCGGACTCTGAGGCACATACAGATGGTCCCGATCATCATCCTCATCATACAACTCTTCTCCTGAGTCTGACCCACCCACCACCTCTGCCACCCCAACATCCCCAGACACAGACCCCTCATCGTCCTAAACATTAACTTGGGATGCTGCTGGCCTGAGCCAGACCTCCTCCTCCACATCAGGCCCCATCATCTCCTCAATGGCAGCCCTCATTAATCGCTCTGGCGACGGACCGATGGACACAACGTTCTCCTCCGGGGAGGGCTGCTGCTGACCACTGGCTGCTGGGGTGGATGTTATAGCTTGCGTGGGGCTTTGGCTGTTGCTGTTGTTGGGAGTGCTGCTCACAGCGGAGGTCTCTGGGGAACTCATGTTGAGCTCATATAGTGGTTGACGGTGAGTGGAGTATTACTGATCCCAGCAATATACACACTGACTGGCAGAGTACGCAATGCTATATAGTGTGGCTGAGCGGTGTACACAAAGTGGCAGTAAACACAATGCTATATAGTCTGGCTGAGCGAGCGGTGTACTACTGTTCCCAGCAGAATCAGAGTGGCAGTAAACAATGGTATATAGTCTGGCTGAGCGGTGTACACAGAGTGTCAGTAAACAATGGTATATAGTCTGGCTGAGCGGTGTACACAGAGTGTCAGTAAACAATGGTATATAGTCTGGCTGAGCGGTGTACACAGAGTGTCAGTAAACAATGGTATATAGTCTGGCTGAGCGGTGTACACAGAGTGTCAGTAAACACAATGCTATATATAGCGTGGCTGAGCGAGGTGCACAGTGGCAGTACACACAATGCTATATAGTCAGGCTGAGCGGTGTACACAGAGTGTCAGTAAACAATGGTATATAGTCTGGCTGAGCGGTGTACACAGAGTGTCAGTAAACAATGATATATAGTCTGGCTGAGCCGTGTACACAGAGTGTCAGTAAACAATGGTATATAGTCTGGCTGAGCCGTGTACACAGAGTGTCAGTAAACAATGGTATATAGTCTGGCTGAGTGGTGTACACAGAGTGTCAGTAAACAATGATATATAGTCTGGCTGAGCCGTGTACACAGAGTGTCAGTAAACAATGGTATATAGTCTGGCTGAGCGGTGTACACAGAGTGTCAGTAAACACAATGCTATATATAGCGTGGCTGAGCAAGGTGCACAGTGGCAGTACACACAATGCTATATAGTCAGGCTGAGCGGTGTACACAGAGTGTCAGTAAACAATGGTATATAGGCTGGTTGAGCGGTGTACACAGAGTGTCAGTAAACACAATGCTATATATAGCGTGGCTGAGCGAGGTGCACAGTGGCAGTACACACAATGCTATATAGTCAGGCTGAGCGGTGTACACAGAGTGTCAGTAAACAATGGTATATAGTCTGGCTGAGCGGTGTACACAGAGTGTCAGTAAACACAATGCTATATATAGCGTGGCTGAGCGAGGTGCACAGTGGCAGTACACACAATGCTATATAGTCAGGCTAAGCCGTGTACACAGAGTGTCAGAAAACACAATGCTATATATAGCGTGGCTGAGCGAGGTGCACAGTGGCAGTACACACAATGCTATATAGTCAGGCTAAGCCGTGTACACAGAGTGTCAGAAAACACAATGCTATATATAGCGTGGCTGAGCGAGGTACACAGTGGCAGTAAACAATGCTATATATAGTCTGGCTGAGCGAGCGGTGTACTACTGTTCCCAGCAGCGACACACAATGACTGGGGGGGACCCTGGCTAGCGTGGCTGGAGCGCGAACTACCCTGCCTGCCTACCCAAAGCTAAACCCACAGACAAATGGCGGAGATATGACGTGGTTCGGGTATTTATTTACCCGAACCACGTGACCGTTCGGCCAATCAGAGCGCGTTCGGGTCCGAACCACGTGACCCGTTCGGCCAATCACAGCGCTAGCCGAACGTTCGGGGAACGTTCGGCCATGCGCTCTTAGTTCGGCCATGTGGCCGAACGGTTTGGCCGAGCACCGTCAGGTGTTCGGCCGAACTCGAACATCACCCAAACAGGGTGATGTTCTGCAGAACCCGAACAGTGGCGAACACTGTTCGCCCAACACTAGTGAAAACCTACGAGAGAAATAGGCACACGGTGTAATCTTCCCTGCAACCCAGAACGCTGAGACAGCACAGCCCCCACCCCGACCTCCGAGGCGTCTACCTCCACAATAAAGGGATAGGAGGTGTCAACGTGTCTCAAAATGGGTGCAGAGAAAAATAATTATTTTAAGGTGGAGAAAGCAGCCAGAGCCTCTGGGGACCAGTGGTTGGTATCTTCCCCTTTCTTTGTGAGACTGGTGAGGGGCGCTATGACTGTGGAGTACCCCTTTATGAACCTTCTATAGTAATTAGCGAATCCCAAAAATCTCTGGAGGGATTTCAGTCCTACTGGCTGTGGCCACTCCAGGACAGCAGAGACTTTGGCAGGATCCATAGACAGGCCCGAGGTGGAAATTATGTATCCCAGAAAGGTGACAGATGTTACCTCAAAAATGCATTTCTCCAATTTAGCGTAAAGCATGTTCTGTCTTAACTTATGCAACACCCATTTGACATGAGCCCTGTGCTCAGAAAGGTTATCTGAGAAGATCAGTATATCATCTAGATATACCAGGACAAATTTACCCAATACCTCCCTGAATACTTCATTAATGAGTTCCTGAAAGACGGCCGTAGCGTTACACAACCCGAAGGGCATCACCAGATACTCGTAATGCCCATCGGGTGTGTTAAAGTCCGTCTTCCACTCATCGCCCTCTCTGATCCGCACCAGGTTGTATGCACCCCGCAAATCCAATTTCGAAAAAATCTTAGCACTGGTGACCTGAGTAAATAAATCATCTATCAAAGGCAACGGATAGCGATTTTTTTTTACTGTGATTTTATTCAGGCCCCGGTAATCAATGCATGGCCGAAGGCCTCCGTCTTTTTTCTTAACAAAAAAGAAACCTGCTCCGGCAGGCGACCGGGAAGGGCGAATGAAACCCTTAGCTAAGTTTTCACGGATGTACTCTTGCATGGCCACTTTTTCTGGCCCAGACAAATTGTAGAGATGGCCTCTAGGGGGCATACAACCAGATCGGAGGTCGATGGGGCAATCGAAAGGGTGATGTGGAGGTAGTTTATCTGCAGCTTTGGGACAAAACACATCTGAAAATTCAGAATATTGTTCCGGTACCCCCTCCACATGAATTCTGGTCTGACCCAAGGTCACCTTCACTAAACAATGATGAAAGCAATGGGCTGACCAGGTTGTTAGCTGACCAGTGACCCAATTGATCTGAGGGGAGTGAAGGTGTAACCAGGGCATACCAAGGATGATAGTGGAGGTGGTCATGTGTAACACAAAAAAATGCAACTTCTCCCTATGCAGCACCCCTATAGAGACTCCCACCTCTGGTGTCTGAGACAGAGGATGGTTACGTTGCAGAGGGGAATCATCCACTGCCGTAACTTGGATAGGTGGTGTCACTGGGGTGAGTGGAATACCCAATTTCTTAGCAAATTCATAATCCATAAAATTAGCCGCTGAGCCTGAATCAACGAAGGCCTCAGTGACTTCAGATTTATCTTCCCAAGTAATCGTGCAAGGAAGAAGCAACCTTTTATCATCTAGGGGTAAAAGTTGTACGCCAAGGGTATTACCCCCAACTACTCCTAGGCAGTAGCGTTTCCCGACTTCTTAGGGCAATTCTGAACTCTATGTCCCCCCTCTGCACAATAAAGACATAACTGCTCGGAAATTCTGCGTCTGCGCTCCACTTGCGACAATTTTGACCGACCAATCTGCATTGGCTCAGGTCGAGGTGAAACGGGAGGAGGTGGAGTCACCGGAGGTGCTGCGTAGGACCCCATTCTTACATGGCTTCTACCCCGGGTCTGTCTCTGATAGTGTAGCCTACGGTCGATCCTGATGGCCGATGAAATGGCCTCATCAATGGTCTTAGGTTCAGGCTGACTTAACATTAGATCAGAGACCTCATCTGACAACCCTGATAGAAAACAATCTAATAGAGCAAAGGTGTCCCACCTGGCTGACACTGACCACCTTTTGAATTCAGCAGCATACTCCTCGACCGGACTCTTGCCTTGACGTAATAATTTGAGCTTCCGCTCAGAAGTCGAGGCAATGTCTGGGTCATCGTAAATTATTGCCATGGCTTTAAAAAATTCCTCTACAGAGGTCAGGGCTAAGTCTCCAGCGGGTAAACTGTACGCCCAGGTCTGGGAATCGCCTGATAACAAAGTCTTAATAAATGTGACCCTTTGGGCTATGGTTCCTGAAGATCTAGGTCTCAACTCAAAGTATGATAACACTCTACTCCTAAAATTTCGGAAATCAGATCTGTGGCCAGAAAATTTTTCAGGTACAGGCATACGTATGTCTGTGCTAGGAGGGGATCGCACCTCATCCACAGCCGTCTGAAGGGTTTGTACAGATCCAGACATGGCTTTTATTAGCGTCTGGTGGCTACCCAGCACTTGGTTGATGTTCTCCACCGAAGTGGTAAGTGTGCCCAGACGGCTGGTGAGAGTGTCCATTTGTGTTTGGTCTGCCGTTCTGTAACGATTGGTGTAACACAGAGAGATTCTGATTACCGGTGATCTGCAGTATCACAGAGAATACAGATATATACCCGATTATAGATGATCTGCAGTATCACCGATAATCAGATATATCTCTAACCTCTGGACACCTGAGTAATAACTGAGTGTTTGGTGCAACAGTAATACTTTGAGGAAAGCACCCGTACAGGGGGTGCAAGGCAGTAGGAGATACTGCCTAAAGAACAGCTTCCTTCCAATGGCCTGAGGCTCCCCAAGGGGCGGAGCCAGGCAGTGAGAGGGAAGGACCAGAGTGTGAGTGACACCCGAGGTGAAGTGTCACTGACAGGTCTGTGAACTATCTCCCAACAGGGGAAAGAGTTCTCGAGGTCGGACTGGCCAGGTCGGCAACAGACAGACAGATCAGGTACAAAGACAGGAGACAGAAACGGAATCCAAGGACAAGCAGAGTTTGGCAACAGAGTATCAGATATAGCGAAGTACCAATTCAGAGATCAAGAGAGTGGTCAGGAGAGCAGGAAGTCATAACAGATATAAACAATGCCTATTCTTTAGGTGTGAGCTCTGTGATCATCAACACCCTGGAACTAGTCTGATATATAACAGAGAGGTAATACAGTTCCCTAGTCTTGGGTGTGAGTTCCTTGATCATCAACACCCTGGAACTAGTCTGAAGTATAACAGAACGATAATACAATTCCCTAGTCTTGGGTGTGAGTTCCTTGATCATCAACACCCTGGAACTAGTCTGAAGTATAACAGAGAATAACAACACAGATTAGCAAAAGGTCTGAGTGCTACCACGTAGTGATCGCAACGGCAGACACCAGAGAAATGACCAGCATCCAGTATATATACCCTAGCGCTCTCCAGCGCCTCCCCTAAGTGCTGGACCAATGGGAAGTGGTACATTTGTCAGCTGACCGGCTTGGTCAGCTGACACATTTCTGGCTGTCATAAAAGCTCTGCCTCTCAACGCGCGCGTGCGTCCTTCTGAACCTGTGTGGACTATCAGTCCCAGCCACACCAGATCTGTTTTGCAATGTATCCGCTGTGCAGGACGTGGAACCATCCGCACCGCTATCTGAGCACGCGGCGCTTTCTCCGCGTTCCACCATGCGGACAGATGTAGGCCTATGCGTGCAAACCGCCGCGTCGGACGCGGAATCCGCCATGTTGAACGCGGAATCAGCCGCCTTATCTTGAGTACTCGCGGCGGCTTTTCCGCATTTTCTCACAAAAGGATACCAGAGCCCAAATAAAGACGAGAAACTTTCATCCTTTGGTACCTTTAATTGAGAGTGTAATTCCGTTTTATAATCTTGTCTGTGTCAGGAGTGACAGTGCCGGATGTAGCAGCCACCTCCACCAGCATCAGCTTCTGGATCTCATGTTCTCCTGAATGTCCTCCTGGCTGGGGATTCACCACCATCTGCTGTGATGAGACAACATCTCCTCCATCATGTAACACTTCATCTGATGGAAGAAATGTGACATTCTCCAGCCTACAGCCTCTAGCACTGTACAGGATCACCACCACACTGCACAGGGATGGGACGTCACACCTTGTATGGAGCAGCAACGTCACAGCACAGGAGCCAGGTGAGTTATTATTCACTTTGTACTAATACTGCATCCTTTGTGAAATAACTGGACCAGTAGCAATAAAGGGAACCTAAACTGAGAAAGGTTTAGATTTTTCCTTTTAAAATAATACCAGTTGCCTGACTCTCCTGCTGATCCTGTGTCTCTAATACTTTTAGCCACAGCCCCTGAACAAGCATGCAGCAGATCAGGTGCTCTGACTGAAGTCAGACTGGATTAGCTGCATGCGTGTTTCAGGTGTGTGATTCACACACTACTGCAGCCAAAGAGATCAGCAGGACTGCCAGGCAACTGGTATTGTTTAAAAGGAAACATGCATATCCCTCTCAGTTAAGGTTCCCTTTAAGGTTTAAAGAGACCCTGAATTCTCTTTTTTTCCTCTGCGTTTTTGTCTTATAATCCTGTTCAGCATGAAATCCCCAGTGAAATCGCCATATCCCCATGGCAGATGGGTGATTTATGGCAGAGGAGTAGCCCTGCAGAGCACAGGGCTTCACTTCCTCAATGAGGCAGAGCTTTCAGCTGTAGCTCTGCCTCCTCCACAGTCAATCTCTGCTGATCGCCGCCTCTCTCCGCCCCTCTCAGTCTTCTTTCGCTGAGAGGGGCAGGGAGGAGGCGGAGATCCGCTGAGATTGATTGCAGAGGAGACAGAGCTACAGTTCAAAGCCCCGCCTCTCCAGGAAGAGAAGCCCTGTGTGCCAGGGCAGCATGATATGCGTAATATCTCAAATTTACTACAATAATGGATTAATTATTTAGCATGGAATTTATATATCTATGCAGTATTTATCAAAAAATAGGTGCAGACACTGGCAAAACCAGAATATAGACACAACCACAAAAGCTACCAAGCCAGTATATGTTGCACACTACTAATATAAAAAAGGAAGTACACTGCAATACGATCATGCAAAAATATAAAATTCTTTATTTATGATAATTAGAAAAAAGTCAAAATGTGCTAGTATAGACTATAATCAGTGAGTGCCAGACCAGACTAGAGCCCACCCATATCACCCCTCCCATCATAAAAAAACACACACTCGCCTCAATAGTGGACCATATTGGTACCCCACACTACCTCCAGTAATCACTACGTGAGGTATCCTGAGTCCCCCCCTTTTTGGGTAATGACCAGGTAAACAATAATAATAATACTCACAGAGGTAGAAAATATAGGACCAATATGATCACGCTGATATTGCCGCCAGCTTACAATTCATCCAATGTGCGCATGGTAAATCTGTCACATAAGAATCATATTCTGGTAAAGTCCATTGTGGCTACCAATAGTAACAATCTATGGCCTGCTATTCACTAATGTCCATCAATAGAGCTGTGGTACCATCAGAAAAAAAAAATATATATAGCATGCTTTCAAAAAAATATATATATTTCAAGACACAGTGAGTCTGATATTCTGGCTATATATCAAAGAGAGCAACATCAGTGCATAGATGATTGTCTTCGCTGCAGCAACAAGTGTACAAAGTAGCTACCATCTAGTTAGACCTCCTTATTCAGTGAGGTAGTCTATATAGACCTCTTGATTCGCTGCATGTGTAATATAGATTCATCATCTGGATTTTGCATCAAAGGGTTATTTCCATTCACATTCCAGGAGTAATATTTAGCACCCAAACGCTTGTCCACCTGTCCAATCGCAACAGGGACTCCTCCATACATTAGTATAGATAGAATTATATACTTATCGTTTCGCTAATATTCAGCTTCTATATTGCACTGTGTGTCTCCATGGTAGTTCACTGGGCCCAGACTGATTCTCAAGCTTCAGTAGTGCAGTTACCATGCTGGCATGGCGGCTCGGCGTGCGGATGTGTTTGTGAGTCGCGCTAATGCATTTCGCCCCGCCCCCGGAGCTTCGTCAGAGCGTGTATCACGTGATTCCGCATGGAATACGTATTTATAGCCGTAAAAAAGTGACGTCAAGGGTATTGCTCCATCTTAAGGTCAATTCAGTTTACACATCTATATTTGTTCATAGTGGAAATTTGGCACCATCTTGTGGCCTAGTTAGTTATTGCATCTTTGCTCAACAGAATTTTTCATTGATGTTATCTTCGCCATCCTGTGGCCATTTATATTATTGCCAGCAACGTTCTCAATTATATTGATAGCTTATTAACCGGCCAATTTACTTTATATTTATAGTCTTATTTAGCATACCTAAGACATATTCTCTGTGCATTAGATGGATATTTCAGGTTGTAGCCTATTGTATTTCCACTATTTAGGTATTTCAAACACTTTGCTTAACCCTAATAGTTATTGACCTTTTCTTTAATGGTATATCCCTTTCTGTCTATCACTCATATATATTCCTCAATTCTCTATATTTTCAATATTGCAACTATAAATACATTTGTAGAGGGGAAAAAATAGGGCGGGTACAGATCCTACCCCCCCGCCCCATCCCACCCCAAGCAGAGAGCTGAAAGCCCCGAACCCAACCATTCATGCAAAGCGCCCCTATTCTATAGAAACACTTTTAAATTGAGGTCTGTATTTAGACCCTTTGGACTCAACGTATCAAGAACGTATATCCAATAACTTTCCTTTTTATACAATTGTACATCTGTATTCATATATCTGGTACTAGGATTAAGATAGTAAATTGCCTTCGCCTTTAACATAGAGGGATCTGCATTGTGGTACTCCATAAAATGTAGCGCAACAGGAGTTTTTTCTTTCTCTGCATTTTCCTCTTTTCCTGCATCGGTTATATTTCTTACATGCTCCTGAATACGTGATCTCATTTCTCTTTTTGTTTTTCCTATGTAATATTTACCACATGGACAGGTCAACTGATATATCACATTTTTTGTTTTACATGTCATTGCATGTCTGATATCATAGGTTTTCGTTCCTGATGAATTCATGAATTTATCAGTGACCTCAATTAATGAGCATATGGAACAATCATTACATTTATACATTCCATTTTTACGTTTAAAGAATTGATGTCCTGGATTATTTTTAAACTCAGAAGCTGTCAATAAATCAGATAGATTCTTATTTCGTCTTGCAGTTAACACAGGTCTAGGTCCCACTATTTTTGCTAGTCTCTTGTCCTTTTCCAGTATGGGACAAAATCTATATAAAGTATCTTTTAGTCTCCCCCAATGCGGTCCGTATGTCGTGATTAGTCTTGGGGAAGAATTACAGTTTTGTTTTTTTTAGTCAATAACGTATTCCGATCAGTTTTTAATGCTCTGTACAGGGCAGATTTTAATAATTTATGAGGGTATCCCCGGGCTCTAAGCCTCTCTTTTAAGTCATAGGCCTCAGTCTTAAATTTTTGTATGTCACTGGGAGAGCTGACAGCCCCTGACCTTATATACTTTATATTGCAATTGTAGTGTTAAAAATGACAGATATAGATAATACTATGGCCTATATCCCTATGCTAAATATAGTACATGAGGTTGAGCAGGCATTTAAAGTGTGTGAAAATCCTACAAAAAATCAAGGTAACGCTCCTATACAGGAAGATGACCATCCAGATACATTGTGTCAACTGTTTAAAAATTATGAAGATCTTTCGTTAAAAATTATAAGACGCAAGTGGAATATTATTTCAATGAAAAAATATATAAAGGTTAAAATTATCCCTCGAGGTTTACGGGAAAGGATTATACCTGCTGAACATCTTAGAAATGATATATTTTTACCTCAATGGCAAGAACATTGTATAAGTAACGGGGTCTTTGTGATGACAATGATGGTAGAAGAAGAGACAATCCAATTGATAGAGATGGAAAAATTGCAACTAAAATTACAAAATCAACTTGATAAATATAAGTCTTTTGATGACTTTGCAATGTATAATGGTAGAATAAAAAAAGCTTTAGATCTTGAAAATGACAAAATGAAGGCCAATAAACAGAACAAATACCAGCGAGATGTTGATAATTTCTCCACAGGCAATGTTTTCGTAGTTTACCAACAAAACCCAAGAGGTAGGAGTTGGTCAAGACGACGTAAGATTAGTTGGGCGTCGTCAGGTGAATCACAGGATGAGAGTCTCGTTGGTGGTCCATCCCCTCGTGGCCAGAGTAGAAACAGATCAAAACAACAGAAAGGTATTCTGAGGAGAACTGAGGGTGTGGCAACGCGCCAGAGTACTTTTTTTAGAAAGAAATCCCCCCAAAAAATACGAAGGGGACAAAGGAAACAAGTACAAATAGTGAGTAAGGACAAACAGGATCAGGAAAGGTTGAACAGTAACATAATTAACATGTCCCATCTATCACTAAATAAAGACGATATTTCTCTGCTTAACAAAGGTCTAACTTTCTGCCCCACGAATACGGTACATCAGTTTGAAATTTTTAAAGATGTTCAATTATATTTAAGAAAAGTGCTGCTGAGGGAAAAATATTATAAGGATGATCAAATGGATGTTAATGATGACCTTATGGGACTAACGGATATTGATGATTAATTTTGATTTGATTGAGGGGATGGAGGAAGAGGAGATGGGTTCACAAGAAGCTAAATTACCATTGCATACGATTATGCGTCCCAAGTCAGTTTTTATGCCCTCTATACAGCAAAATAAATATATATCAACTTTTAATAAATGTCTAATGAGTGAAATTACATCTTGGGGATAGAGTTGGGCCGAACTTCCGATTTTAGGCTCGCGAACCGGGTTCGCGAGGAAGGTTCGTTTCGCGTTAAAGTTCGCGAGCCACAATAGACTTCAATGGGGATGCGAACTTTGAAAAAAAAAAAATTATGCTGGCCACAAAAGTGATGGAAAAGATGTTTCAAGGGGTCTAACACCTGGAGGGGGGCATGGCGGAGTGGGATACACGCCAAAAGTCCCCGGGAAAAATCTGGATTTGACGCAAAGCAGCGTTTTAAGGGCAGAAATCACATTGAATGCTAAATGACAGGCCTAAAGTGCTTTAAAACATCTTGCATGTGTATACATCAATCAGGTAGTGTAATTAAGGTACTGCTTCACACTGACACACCAAACTGTTCACTGAACAGAACAGGTATACAGTGGCGGGTTCACTGAACAGAACAGGTATGCAGTGGCGGGTTCACTGAACAGAACAGGTATACAGTGGCGGGTTCACTGAACAGAACAGGTATGCAGTGGCGGGTTCACTGAACAGAACAGGTATGCAGTGGCGGGTTCACTGAACAGAACAGGTATACAGTGGCGGGTTCACTGAACAGAACAGGTATACAGTGGCGGGTTCACTGAACAGAACAGGTATACAGTGGCGGGTTCACAGAACAGAACAGGTATACAGTGGCGGGTTCACTGAACAGAACAGGTATACAGTGGCGGGTTCACTGAACAGGTATGCAGTGGCAGGTTTACTGAACAGAACAGGTATACAGTGGCGGGTTCACTGAACAGGTATGCAGTGGTGGGTTCACAGTACAGGTATGCAGTGGTGGGTTCACAGAACAGGTATGCAGTGGCAGGTTCACTGAACAGGTATGCAGTGGCAGGTTCACTGAACAGGTATGCAGTGGTGGGTTCACAGTACAGGTATGCAGTGGTGGGTTCACAGTACAGGTATGCAGTGGTGGGTTCACAGAACAGGTATGCAGTGGCATGTTCACTGAACAGGTATGCAGTGGCAGGTTCACTGAACAGGTATGCAGTGGTGGGTTCACAGTACTGGTATGCAGTGCTGGGTTCACAGAACAGGTATGCAGTGGTGGGTTCACAGTACAGGTATGCAGTGGTGGGTTCACAGAACAGGTATGCAGTGGCAGGTTCACTGAACAGGTATGCAGTGGCAGGTTCAATGAACAGGTATGCAGTGGTGGGTTCACAGTACAGGTATGCAGTGGTGGGTTCACAGAACAGGTATGCAGTGGTGGGTTCACAGTACAGGTATGCATTGGTGGGTTCACAGTACAGGTATGCAGTGGTGGGTTCACAGAACAGGTATGCAGCCAGGGACAAGCTAAGCCTAACTAATCTTTCTCTATGAGAGACAGTCTGCAGCAGCTCGCCCTACTCTCACTAATGCAGGCACACGAGTGACCGTAATGGCCGCCGCTGCCTGCCTTATAAAAGGGGGGTGGGGCTCCAGGGGCTAGTGTAGCCTAATTGGCTACACTGGGCCTGCTGACTGTGATGTAGAGGGTCAAAGTTGACCCTCCATGGTGCATTATGGGGCGAACCGAACTTCCGCAAACGTTCGCCTGCGGGACGCGAACGCGAACCACGGAAGTTCGCATGGAACCGTTCACAGGCGAACCGTTCGGCCCAACTCTACTTGGGGAGAGATGGCCCTAGAATATGATAATTTGACATATGGAGAAAGACAGTCTCTAAAAAAGTTAAAGAATCAGAAAGATATAGTTATCAAACTCAGTGATAAAGGGGGAAATATAGTTCTGTGGCCACGGGAGATGTACCTTGATGAGGCTCTACGACAGCTTAATGACAACAAATGTTATGAACGTGTAATAGCGAACCCTTTTATTAATCTTAAGGAGAACCTAAATAAGAAA
Source organism: Hyperolius riggenbachi (assembly GCF_040937935.1). NCBI lineage: Eukaryota > Metazoa > Chordata > Amphibia > Anura > Hyperoliidae > Hyperolius > Hyperolius riggenbachi. The sequence goes on from NC_090646.1 coordinate 677,691,934, forward strand.
TTACAGTGGGGATATCTAGACAATATCCTCACTGAGCGAGAATATACAGTAGAGCATTGTCTGTGAATCAATTTGTGGTGCCTATATTATATATGCAACCTAAAATTCATAAGGATATCCAACGACCTCCTGGCCATCCTATAATCGCTGCAATCAATGCACTAACCGAGAAGGCAGCCCAATACGTTGATCAAAAACTTAAGCCTATGGTAGAAAGATTATCCTCATTTGTACTTGATACTATGCAATTATTGGAGAAACTACAGAAAGTCCATGTCCCAGAGGGAGCTTTACTAGTAGGCTTAGACGTAGAATCACTGTTTACTTCCATCCCCAATGAAGTGGGTTTAAGAACTACTGCGCCTGCGCAGTACAGCCCGGCGGACGTCCGATGACGTCAGCGCGGCTGCGTGGGACGCAGAAGTGCCAGGCCTTGGAGCGCAGAAGAGCCCGGCCTGGCAGCTGGCCTGGCCAGGTCGGGTCGGCAACCGGAGAACACCGGGAGCCTGCGGAGCGGCAGCGAGGGCACCTCCTGCCTGCCACGGGCTGGAGGAAGCCCCAGGTAAGTGGATATTGATTTTTATTTTTTTACCTCCCTCCCTGAACCGTCCCTTTAAGGGCAGTAGAGAAATACCTTTATAAATATTACCCATGTGAGGATACCCATAATGACTTTGTGGGGCAACTGTTGAAATTTATTTTGAACAATAATTTCTTCTCGTTTGATGGGAAATACTATAGACAAAAAAGAGGTGTGGCCATGGGGGCGGCGTGCTCTCCGGCTTATGTGTGTCTTCATTTGGGCGCATGGGAGGAGGAGATGGTCTATGAGGATCCGCGTTTCCGGGAGCACGTCCCCCTGTGGCTCCGCTATGTGGACGACATATTTATGTTATGGACAGGGAATCAAGGTGATTTGGAACAATTCATACACTCCCTAAATGTCAATAATTATAATATCTATTTGACATATAAAATACATCAACAGACTATTGAATTCTTAGATGTAATTATTAAAAAAGAAGGTAACAAATTGATGACCTCAACCTATAGAAAACCATCGGCAGGGAATCTTTTATTTCATTATGATAGTGCGCATTTGGAGTCCCAGAAAAGAGCAGTCCCAATTGGACAATTTCTGAGACTCCGTAGGAATTGTAGTGACATACAAAAATTTAAGACTGAGGCCTATGACTTAAAAGAGAGGCTTAGAGCCCGGGGATACCCTCACAAATTATTAAAATCTGCCCTGTACAGAGCATTAAAAACTGATCGGAATACGTTATTGACTAAAAAAACCAGACAAAACTGTAATTCTTCCCCAAGACTAATCACGACATACGGACCGCATTGGGGGAGACTAAAAGATACTTTATATAGATTTTGTCCCATACTGAAAAAGGACAAGAGACTAGCAAAAATAGTGGGACCTAGACCTGTGTTAACTGCAAGACGAAATAAGAATCTATCTGATTTATTGACAGCTTCTAAGTTTAAAAATAATCCAGGACATCAATTCTTTAAACGTAAAAATGGAATGTATAAATGTAATGATTGTTCCATATGCTCATTAATTGAGGTCACTGATAAATTCATGAATTCATCAGGAACGAAAACCTATGATATCAGACATGCAATGACATGTAAAACAAAAAATGTGATATATCAGTTGACCTGTCCATGTGGTAAATATTACATAAGAAAAACAAAAAGAGAAATGAGATCACGTATTCAGAAAAATGTAAGAAATATAACCGATGCAGGAAAAGAGGAAAATGCAGAGAAAGAAAAAACTCCTGTTGCGCTACATTTTATGGAGTACCACAATGCAGATCCCTCTATGTTAAAGGCGAAGGCAATTTACCATCTTAATCCTAGTACCAGATATATGAATACAGATGTACAATTGTATAAAAAGGAAAGTTATTGGATATACGTTCTTGATACGTTGAGTCCAAAGGGTCTAAATACAGACCTCAATTTAAAAGTGTTTCTATAGAATAGGGGCGCTGTGAGGATTCGCGTGGCTGCCTGCACAGGCAGGCAGCCTTTTGACCACTGTTCAGGTCTGCATTCTGCAGGTCTTCTTTGCTTTGCCCAGAGAAGCTTTCTCTGAATCTGCCCTGTACCATGAATGAAAACATGATCTCCACTCGCACTGACATTTGTGAGTCCCTTTCTGGTTCTGAGGAAAATGCTAATTCTGCACCCTGTACTCTGGATGAGTTAATATGGCCTTGTTTAGAGTCTCCTTCAGTGTCCCTAGAGGCTCGTCTAGGTATTGCTACTATACTCACCTGTTTTTCTGCAGTTTTGAAGCTGCAAGCTAGTTTGACTGCTACGCAGAATTCTGGGTGCAGTGAGATTAAAGTTAGGGAGTCAGTGTGTGTTCCAGTAAATATTCCCGTACATTCCGCTCATGATGATGAAATTCAGTCTCAGTTTATGGTGGAACCTTCCCTGGGACATCTGCCCTGTCCACAAAATAAAGTTCCAGTTTTGCCCTGTAACATGGATAGTTCAGAATCCTTCTTAGAAAACTTGGAAAATGATGTTCCTGAGGTCTTGTCTGATGTCCTGGAGACCTCCGAGTTCCTCCCAAAGGGTTCAGAACTTGTAGAAGATGTCTCCTGCCCCCCAAGTCCTTCTGAGGTGTTGCCCACTTCAGTAGGCATTCCTGCCATGCTGACTACTTCTGCAGCTCTTGTGGAGCTTCAGTTATGCGTAGTCAATGATGAGTTTTTGTCAGATACCATTACAGTCACTGAGACTTCTAAGCCTGAGTCCGAGTTTTTTTTTGAAAGTCCAGTGCTTGAGACCACTGCCCATGATGATTCTCTGCCTGGTTCTGGTTTTGGTCTGGTCGTGACGGACTCTGAGGTTGGCAGTTCCTCCACGTGTCCTGAGGTTCCCCTTGGGCTAGTGTACCCCGATGTGTTCTGTGACCTAGAAAGCCCAAGTGTGTCTCGGTTGCCAGCCTGCTCAGATGCTTCCTCGGTGGAAGCCTGTTCTGATGTTGCCTCTCTGCCTGCATGCCCAGAGGTGGTCCCTGAAGGCCCTGGTCTTGATGCTTGTCCTGGTAATTCTGAATCCGGAATTGTCATTGGTTCCATAGGGGTTCTTGATAGTTCTCCGTGTGAGCCTGGTGATCGTTCTGCCCTCCTGGGATCTCTGCGGAGCTTCAAAGTGTTCTTGGAGATCCTGGAAGAAATATTTCCTGGTACCTTGGATGAGATCAGCAGTGGGTGCTTTGTGGAAAGGGACACTTCGAATGGGTATTGTGGCAGGTTTGGTATTTTTGGACGGTCCTTGGAAGGTGGTGGGCATGGCTCGGGGGGTGTCGATGGCTTCTTCTCTGGCATTCACAGTCCTGATGGGTGTTACACTGAGACTTGTGGTACTGATGGGCATGTTTCGGTGGCTTCTCCTTCCGATGAGGTCGGTTTCGGGTGGGCTGACTCTGGAATTGGGCCTTGTCGGGCTGTCCGTAACTTCATGAGTCTTCAGTTAGAGTCTTTTGCTATTATCAGGTTAGAGGCTCGTCTGAAATCCGACCCTAGAGGGGGGGGGGGGGTACTGTGAGGATCCGCGTGGCTGCCTGCAGGTCTCTGCCATTCTGCAGGTCTCTGGAAGAGAGACCTTCTGTCAGTTTTGCAGCTTGCTGCTGAGGAATTTGCATACATTTGTCATGCAGATTGCCTAGCCACATCCTTTGTAGGCTTGTTCTATATATACCAGGTGATATCACAGACCTGGGCTGGTCATAAGGGTTAGTTCCTGTGTAACACTCCTGAAGTGTCAGCCTTGCTCATTGTTTGAAGATTAGCTTAGAGTAATTCCTGGGACTGCACTAGGCAGGTTCCCTAGTGCAGTTAGGATTGCATATCTGTTTTGTTTGTCTGTTGCGATTGTCCTGTCCCAGCGGTGGTCGACAGGAGGTCGTTCTGATCTGTTGTTCTTGGAGTATAGCTGGAGCAGCGGTTGCTACCAGCTATCTCATCTGATCTGTCTTGCCAGGATCGCACTCGCCTTGCGCTAGTGCTGTGGATCCGTCTGATCTCCATCTCTCTTTCTGTACTTGGATCGCACTCGCCTTGCGCTAGTGCTGTGGATCCTTCTGTTCTGTCTTCATGGATCGCACTAGCCTCTTGCGCTAGTGCTGTGGATCCTATCCTCTCGCTTATTCCTGTTTTCGTGTATCTGTCTTGTCGGCTACGAACGCTTGCTGGAGGCTCGGTGAGGTAACCGTTAAGAAAGCGCTCGCGTCCTCTGTTTCATGTTTGTCTGTCGGTGGTTAGTTAGGCGTGCTTGTCTCTGTTGTGCTTAACACGCGGAGACCACGCATAAACGCGTGCACTGTTGCGAATGAGTGTGGTGTTCGCGTTTAGTTAGCGTTTGTTATTTTCCTTATCTCCTCATTGTATATTTTCTGTGCCTTTGCTACTCTCGTGCTCTGCCTTGCTGTAGCCTTGTGTCACCTCTGGCAATCGCCTCTCTCGCGATTGTGTTCCTACTTCATATCTGTTGTTGTGTATGCACCGTCGCGGGTTGGCGACTAGTTTGGTGCACACACATACAATCTGTCCCTGTGCTCATTCTCTTCCGCATTCGCTTCTCTTGCAATTGCGTCCTCACTTGGTTTCTTCTGTTGTGTGTCCACCATCGCAAGTTGGCGGCTAGATTGGTGGACATACATACATTCCTCATCTGTGCTTATTCGGTCTTGTGTCGCTGTTAGCAATCACCATCCCTGGCGATTGCCTTCTCACTTTGTCTTCATGGTTGTGTGTTCATCGTCGCAGGGTGGCGACTAGTTTGGTGGACACACATACCCTCTGTCACTTTGATCTCCCCCTTTCAGGGCTATCTTGCCCTGCGTTTCTTCCCTTCGTGCAATTCCTGTCTGGCGTGTGTGGTAGGGCAGAGGAGCGGTTCCTCTGCACTCCACAGCTCCACCTGCCGACAGGAATTTCCCTCTACAGGTGCATAGCACCTTTTGCTGGGTTCCCTCAAATTACACGCTTGTGGAGGATTTCCGCAGTGTCAGCACACGTCTTGTGCGCTGATCACGGAGAGAATTCCACAATCGTTACAGGCGCTTTGCATGAATGGTTGGGTTCGGGGCTTTCAGCTCTCTGCTTGGGGTGGGATGGGGCGGGGGGTAGGATCTGTACCCGCCCTATTTTTTCCCCTCTACAAATGTATTTATAGTTGCAATATTGAAAATATAGAGAATTGAGGAATATATATGAGTGATAGACAGAAAGGGATATACCATTAAAGAAAAGGTCAATAACTATTAGGGTTAAGCAAAGTGTTTGAAATACCTAAATAGTGGAAATACAATAGGCTACAACCTGAAATATCCATCTAATGCACAGAGAATATGTCTTAGGTATGCTAAATAAGACTATAAATATAAAGTAAATTGGCCAGTTAATAAGCTATCAATATAATTGAGAACTTTGCTGGCAATAATATAAATGGCCACAGGATGGCGAAGATAACATCAATGAAAAATTCTGTTGCGCAAAGATGCAATAACTAACTAGGCCACAAGATGGTGCCAAATTTCCACTATGAACAAATATAGATGTGTAAACTGAATTGACCACAAGATGGAGCAATACCCTTGACGTCACTTTTTTACGGCTATAAATACGTATTCCATGCGGAATCACGTGATACACGCTCTGACGAAGCTCCGGGGGCGGGGCGAAATGAATTAGCGCGACTCACAAACACATCCGCACGCCGAGCCGCCATGCCAGCATGGTAACTGCACTACTGAAGCTTGAGAATCAGTCTGGGCCCAGTGAACTACCATGGAGACACACAGTGCAATATAGAAGCTGAATATTAGCGAAACGATAAGTATATAATTCTATCTATACTAATGTATGGAGGAGTCCCTGTTGCGATTGGACAGGTGGACAAGCGTTTGGGTGCTAAATATTACTCCTGGAATGTGAATGGAAATAACCCTTTGATGCAAAATCCAGATGATGAATCTATATTACACATGCAGCGAATCAAGAGGTCTATATAGACTACCTCACTGAATAAGGAGGTCTAACTAGATGGTAGCTACTTTGTACACTTGTTGCTGCAGCGAAGACAATCATCTATGCACTGATGTTGCTCTCTTTGACATATAGCCAGAATATCAGACTCACTGTGTCTTGAAATATATATATTTTTTTGAAAGCATGCTATATATATATTTTTTTTCTGATGGTACCACAGCTCTATTGATGGACATTAGTGAACAGCAGGCCATAGATTGTTACTATTGGTAGCCACAATGGACTTTACCAGAATATGATTCTTATGTGACAGATTTACCATGCGCACATTGGATGAATTGTAAGCTGGCGGCAATATCAGCGTGATCATATTGGTCCTATATTTTCTACCTCTGTGAGTATTATTATTATTGTTTACCTGGTCATTACCCAAAAAGGGGGGGACTCAGGATACCTCACGTAGTGATTACTGGAGGTAGTGTGGGCAGAGGCGTATCTGGGTAACATGGCGCCTATGGCAAACACTGAAATTGCGCCCCCCCCAACACACACACACACACACACGTAGTCACACGCTGACCAATAAAAATAAAGTTGTAACAGTCAACCAGATAAAATAAGTAGCCAGGTGCCTCACAATAAACAGATTAAACAGACAGATGCCTCACGATTAGTAGCCAACAATTAGTAGCCAAGTTCATCCTGGATACATAAATTAAACAGCCATGTTCACCAAATAAAAGAATTAGGTAGCTATGTGCCCACAGATATCAGTATTAGGTAGCAAAATGTGCCCCTAGATATTTGGTAGTCATAGCGGTCCCGCAATTGCTTCCTGGGTGCAGGCCAGGGTGCTTGCTGGGGCAGGGTGCAGGTTGATGCAGATTGCAGCAGGGTGAAGCAAGGTACAAGTAAGGGCAGGCTGCAACATAGGGTAGGTGAAGGTTAGGGCAGGCTGCAGATTGCTGGTTGGGGTATATTGCAGCGGGGTGCTGATTGGGGAAGATTGCAGCAGGGTGCAGGATGTGGCAGATTGCAACAAGGTGCTGTTTGGAGCAGGGTGTAGGTAGATTGGGTCAGGGTGCTGGTTATAGGGCAGTGTACAGGCTGGTAGCTGGGTGCAGGGACAGGAAGCAGGCTGGTGGCTGGGTGCAGGGACAGGAAGCAGGCTGGGTGCAGGGACAGGGAGCAGGCTGGTGGCTGGGTGCAGGGACAGGGTGCATGCTGGTGGCTGGGTGCAGGGACAGGGTGCATGCTGGTGGCTGGGTGCAGGGACAGGGTGCATGAGAGTGGCTGGGTGCAGGGACAGGGTGCATGGGGTGGATGGGTGCAGGGACAGGGTGCATGAGGGTGGATGGGTGCAGGGACAGGGTGCATGAGGGTGGCTGGGTGCAGGAACAGGGTGCATGAGGGTGGCTGGGTGCAGGGACAGGGTACATGAGGGTGGCTGGGTGCAGGGACAGGGTACATGAGGGTGGCTGGGTGCAGGGACAGGGTGCATGCGGGTGGATGGGTGCAGGGACAGGGTACATGAGGGTGGCTGGGTGCAGGGACAGGGTGCATGCTGGTGGATGGGTGCGGGGTGCATGAGGGTGGCTGGGTGCAGGGACAGGGTGCATGCTGGTGGATGGGTGCAGGGACAGGGTGCATGAGGGTGGCTGGGTGCAGGGACAGGGTGCATGCGGGTGGATGGGTGCAGGGACAGGGTGCATGAGGGTGGCTGGGTGCAGGGACAGGGTGCATGCTGGTGGATGGGTGCAGGGACAGGGTGGATGAGGGTGGCTGGGTGCAGGGACAGGGTGCATGAGGGTGGCTGGGTGCAGGGACAGGGTGCATGCTGGTGGATGGGTGCAGGGACAGGGTGGATGAGGGTGGCTGGGTGCAGGGACAGGGTGCATGCTGGTGGATGGGTGCAGGGTGCATGCTGGTGGATGGGTGCAGGGACAGGGTGGATGAGGGTGGCTGGGTGCAGGGACAGGGTGCATGAGGGTGGCTGGGTGCAGGGACAGGGTACATGAGGGTGGCTGGGTGCAGGGACAGGGTGCATGCTGGTGGATGGGTGCAAGGACAGGGTGCATGAGGGTGGCTGGGTGCAGGGACAGGGTGCATGAGGGTGGATGGGTGCAGGGACAGGGTGCATGAGGGTGGCTGGGTGCAGGGACAGGGTGCATGCTGGTGGATGGGTGCAAGGACAGGGTGCATGAGGGTGGATGGGTGCAGGGACAGGGTGCATGAGGGTGGATGGGTGCAGGGACAGGGTGCATGAGGGTGGCTGGGTGCAGGGACAGGGTGCATGAGGGTGGATGGGTGCAGGGACAGGGTGCATGCTGATGGATGGGTGCTTTTACAGACCTCAGATCGCGGCGACCGATCCATGCCAGGTAGTGCTAGTTGTTCTCCTCCTGGTGCCGCCCCCGTAGCCTGTCCCGGAGCCTCTTCTCATGTTATGTAAATAGACCTCAGATCACGGCAGGCGACCACGTCAATGCTGCCTCTTGGCGCCGTCCCTGCCGCCAGGCTGTCCCCGATCATCTTGTAATAGTAACATACTTCAGATCGCGGAAACTGCAGAGTTTACAGCCCGCGCACGCTACCCGGTGCTCAATGTATTCAAAATGCGGAAATGACGTCATAGGTCAATGACGTCACTTCCGCATTTGGCCAAAGCTCAGTGCGGATAGTAGCGTGTGCGCAGGGGCGTAACTAGAAATCACTGGGCCCCCCTGCGAATATTTGGATGGGGCCCCCCCCCATAGGTGCCAAATAATCGTAATGGGGCAGCGTTTCACTGTAAATTAATTGTAAAGTGGGCAGCATTTTACCAGACAATCGTAATGTGGGCCAGAAAATCGTAATGTTGGCAGAGTTCACCAGAAAATCGTAATGTGGGCCTTTAGAAAATCATAATGTGGGCAGAGTTCACCAGAAAATCCTAATGTGGGCACCAGTCACCAGAAAATAGTAACGTGAGCAGCAGTCACCAGAAAATTGTAACGTGGGCAGCATTCACCAGACAATCGTAATGTGGGCAGCGTTCACCAGAATATCGTAATGTGGGACAGAAAATCGTAATGTGGGCAGAGTTCACCAGAAAATTGTAACATGGACAGCATTCACCAGACAATCGTAACTTGGGCAGTGTTCGCCAGAAAATCGTAATGTGGGCCAGAAAATCGTAATGTGGGCAGCGTTCACCAGAAAATTGTAACGTGGACAGCATTCACCAGACAATCGTAACGTGGGCAGTGTTCACCAGAAAATCGTAATGTGGGCCAGAAAATCGTAATGTGGGCAGAGTTCACCAGAAAATCGCAATGTGGGCAGCAGTCACCAGAAAATCGCCATGTGGGCAGCAGTCACCAGAAAATTGCAATGTGGGCATCAGTCACCAGAAAATCCTAATGTGGGCAGCAGTCACCAGAATATCGTAATGTGGGCAGCAGTCACCAGAAAATCCTAATGTGGGCAGCAGTCAGTCACCAGAATGTCGTAATGTGGGCAGCAGACACCAGAAAATCCTAATGTGGGCAGCAGTCACCAGAAAATCCTTATGTGGGCAGCAGTCACCAGAAAAATCGCAATGTGGGCAGCAGTCACCAGAAAAATCGCAATGTGGGCAGCAGTCACCAGAAAATCCTAATGTGGGCAGCATACACCAGAAAATCGTAATGTGGGCAGCAGACACCAGAAAATCGCAATGTGGGCAGCAGACACCTGAAAATCGCAATGTGGGCAGCAGACACCTGAAAATCGTAATGTGGGCAGCAGACACCTGAAAATCGTAATGTGGGCAGCAGACACCTGAAAATCGTAATGTGGGCAGCAGACACCTGAAAATCGTAATGAGGGCAGCAGACACCTGAAAATCGCAATGTGGGCAGCAGTGACCAGAAAATCGCAATGTGGGCAGCAGTGACCAGAAAATCGTAATGTGGGCAGCAGACACCTGAAAATCACAATGTGGGCAGCAGACACCTGAAAATCGTAATGTGGGCAGCAGACACCAGAAAATCGCAATGTGGGCAGCAGACACCAGAAAATCGCAATGTGGGCAGCAGTGACTAGAAAATCGTAATGTGGGCAGCAGACACCAGAAAATCATAATGTGGGCAGCAGACACCAGAAAATCGCAATGTGGGCAGCAGACACCTGAAAATCACAATGTGGGCAGCAGTGACCAGAAAATCATAATGTGGGCAGCAGACACCTGAAAATCACAATGTGGGCAGTAGTGACCAGAAAATCATAATGTGGGCAGCAGACACCTGAAAATCGCAATGTGGGCAGCAGACACCTGAAAATCGTAATGTGGGCAGCAGACACCTGAAAATCGCAATGTGGGCAGCAGACACCTGAAAATCGTAATGTGGGCAGCAGACACCTGAAAATCGTAATGTGGGCAGCAGACACCTGAAAATCGTAATGTGGGCAGCAGACACCTGAAAATCGCAATGTGGGCAGCAGTGACCAGAAAATCGCAATGTGGGCAGCAGTGACCAGAAAATCGTAATGTGTGCAGCAGACACCTGAAAATCACAATGTGGGCAGCAGACACCTGAAAATCGTAATGTGGGCAGCAGATACCAGAAAATCGCAATGTGGGCAGCAGACACCAGAAAATCGCAATGTGGGCAGCAGACACCTGAAAATCACAATGTGGGCAGCAGACACCTGAAAATCGTAATGTGGGCAGCAGACACCAGAAAATCGCAATGTGGGCAGCAGTGACCAGAAAATCACAATGTGGGCAGCAGACACCTGAAAATCGCAATGTGGGCAGCAGACACCTGAAAATCGTAATGTGGGCAGCAGACACCTGAAAATCGTAATGTGGGCAGCAGACACCTGAAAATCGCAATGTGGGCAGCAGTGACCTGAAAATCGTAATGTGGGCAGCAGTCACCAGAAAATCGTAATGTGGGCAGCAGACACCTGAAAATCACAATGTGGGCAGCAGACACCTGAAAATCACAATGTGGGCAGCAGACACTAGAAAAAAAAATGCACCTGTGAAAAAAAACCAATTCACTTACCTGACAGAAGTCTTCTCCTCTCCCGGCATCTGGCACACAGCTCCCCGAGTCCTCCTGCAGCACATCTCCCGCGCTGACAGGCAGAGTGCAGGGCTACGGTAAGATGGCTGCCGAAACCCTGTACTAGAGACACAAATAGTCTCCAGTGTAGGGCTTCTTCGGCGGCCATCTTGCCGTAGCCCTGCTCTGCCTGCCGGAGACTATGCAGGCTGCTGGTGGAGCGGGGCTGCGGGGAATGAACTGGCAGACGCTGCGGCCAGTTGAGCACCTTGCTGGGGGGTCCAGAGCAGCGCTCCCCCCACGCACAGTGAGCGGGCCCCAGAGCAGCCCCGGGCGGCCGGCCCCCCTGCGGCTGAGAGAGTCGCATCCCCGGTAGGTACGCCGGTGGTGACAGCCTTTCCTCCTCCGGGCCCCTGACTTGCTAGGGGCCCCCTGCAACTGCAGGGGCTGCAGGGTCTATTCCTACGCCCCTGCGTGTGCGGACTGTACTCAGCAGTTGCCGCGATCTGAAGTATGTTACTATTGCAAGATAATCGGGGACAGGCGGCGGGTGCAGGGGCGCCACCGGGAGAGGAGGCAGACGGCAGTGGCGAGGTGGCATTGGGGCAGGCATGGCACCCATGCAGCATGGGCGCCCAGGGCACCAGCCATGCCTGCACCCCTCTAGATCCGCCAGTGAGTGTGGGGTACCAATATGGTCCACTATTGAGGCGAGTGTGTGTTTTTTTATGATGGGAGGGGTGATATGGGTGGGCTCTAGTCTGGTCTGGCACTCACTGATTATAGTCTATACTAGCACATTTTGACTTTTTTCTAATTATCATAAATAAAGAATTTTATATTTTTGCATGATCGTATTGCAGTGTACTTCCTTTTTTATATTAGTAGTGTGCAACATATACTGGCTTGGTAGCTTTTGTGGTTGTGTCAGCATGATATGCGACCTGCAAAGTCATGGAACTTTGCTGGTTGCCTGCACAGTAATAAACCACCCATCTGCCGCGGGGATGCAGCGATATCACTGGTGATTTCATGCTGAACAGGATTATATTATTATTATTATTGATTTATAAAGCGCCAACATATTCCGTGGCGCTGTACAAAGTAAGAAACAAACATGGGGTACATAATACAGACAATGGTGTACACCAATATACAAGATACATAATTAGTGACAAAATACAAAGAATGATACAAAACAGGAAAATTGATACTTACCTTGTAATTTTCCTTTCCTGGTGCATCTCCATTTCGGCATACTAATGGGTTAGCTCTGCCCCTCTAACCCCTATAGGACCAATCAAAACATGCTATATATATGGTCCCTACCCCTTCCACCGTATTCTAAAAATTTAGATCTCAGACACGATGGACCAGGGTGGGACGTATGCCGACATGGAGATGCACCAGGAAAGTAAAATTACAAGGTAAGTATCAATTTTCCTGTTTCCCTGGTGCCTCCATGTCGGCATACTAATGGGATTTGTATAGTAGAAAAAAAGAGACCAAATGGGTGGGTGCTATCAACAATTATTTATGAACTGCAGATAAAACACTGCTTCCAAACTTTACAGAAGTTAACAGAGCTGGATTCACTCTGTAATGATTTATGAACGTATTAGGTGACGACCAGTTGGCTGCTTTGCAAATATTTATTAAGGAAACTCCAGATGCCGCTGCCCAAGAAGAGGAAATACTCCGCGTTGAATGTGCTGAGGTAGAAGAAGGTGCTTCTGACCCTCTGGCTCTATACGCTTCTTTTATTAACCGGACCAGCCACGCTGCTACAGTCCTAATGGCGACTTCCTTGCCCTTTCTTGGACCTGCCGGATTTACCAACAGATGATCAGAGTTTCTGAATGAGCTGGTTACTTGAAGATACACTTGTAACCATCTTGCCACATCTAAAGGATGTCCATTGGGAAATTTTTCTTCCGCCGGGAATGCTGGTAAAGTCCACTCCTGATTTAAAGGATACCCGAACTGAAATGTGATGTAATGAGATAGACATGTGTATGTACAGTGCCTAGCACACAAACAACTATGTTGTGTTCCTTTTTTTCTTTCTCTGTCTGAAAGAGTTAAATATCAGGTATGAAAGTGGCTGACTCAGTCCTGACTCAGACAGGAAGTGACTACAGTGTGACCCTCACTGATAAGAAATTCCCCTTTTTATCTCTTTCTTGCTCTCAGAAGCCATTTTCTGCTAGGAAAGTGTTTTATAGTTGGAATTTATTATCAGTGAGGGTCACACTGTAGTCACTTCCTGCCTGAGTCAGTACTGAGTCAGCCACTTACATACCTGATATTCAACTCTTTCAGGCAGAGAAAGAAGAAAAGGAACACAGCATAGATATTTGTGTGCTAGGCACTGTACATACCCATGTCTATCTCATCATGTCACATGTCAGTTGAGGTATCCTTTAAGTGTTTTACTGACACAACGTTTGGAAGAAAATTAGACATTGATCTCAAGACCACCCTGTCCTGGAAGAAGTTCAGAAAGGGTTCTTTCCACCCCAGTGCCCTTATCTCTGACACTCTTCTCCCTGATGCCACCGCAATAAGAAAATACATCTTTAAGGTTATATTCCATAATGAACAATTCTCTGGGGGTTCAAATACTTCAGAAGACAAATACTCAAGGACCAAGGGAAGGTCCCAACTTGGACATATTTTCTGTAGTGGAGGTCTCAATTTCATGATGGCTTGAAAAAATTGCTGTACCAATCTGTGCGATGCCAACTGAGAACCAACCAATGCTGATATTGCTGAAACTTGAACTCTGAGTGTTCTCACAGCTAGACCCATATCAAAACCTGTTTGGAGAAACTCAAAAATGTGTGGGACTGAGGGAACAAGGTAGTCTACCTTCTTCTGTAGTGAGAATTCAATGAATTTTCTCCATACCCTGTAGTAGGTATTGTTTATTGAAGATTTTCTTGCTTTTAGTAATGTTTCTGCAACTGTGTGTGAAAATCCAGCTTTAACAAATTTTCCCTCTCAATTTTCATGCAGTCAATGATATTCTCTGAATATGTTGGTGCCTCAGTTGTCCTTGCGATAAGAGGTCCGGTAGTAGAGGAAGCTTCCAATGGGGTGCCACTGACATTTTGAGGAGTAGAGGAAACCATGGCCTCTTCGGCCAGAACGGAGTTATTACTATTGCTTCCACCTCCTCCCCCTGAAGCCTGTTCAGGAACCTCAATATAAGCGGAGTCGGGGGAAAAGCATAGATCATATTCGCCTTCCATGCCTGAGTCATAGCGTCCACTCCTTCCGCCTTCTTGGATGGGAATCTGGAGAAGAACCTGGGCAACTGGAAATTCAGGTCCGAGGCAAATAAGTCCAGCTGAGGCAGACCCCAACGTTGTACCAACATCTGGAATATCTCCTTCTTTAACATCCATTCGTTGTTCCTGATCAGATTTCTGGACAGAAAATCCGCCCGAGCATTCTGATTCCCTGGGATGTACACAGCCCTCAGTGCCAAAAGATTCTCCTCTGCCCACTGCATGAGTGGTTCTTCTTCATTCATTAGGGATTTTCTTCTGGTTCCCCCCTGCTTCTGTACATAGGCAACTGCCGCCTTGTTGTCCATTTGTATGCAAACTGCTTGACCCTTCAAGAGATGTGCAAAGGCCTGAGACGCTCTGTAAGCTGCTCTTAGCTCCAAGATGTTGGAAACTACATCTCTTTGGGGACCCTTCCATCTGCCTTGAGCCCAGCTGTCCATACAATGCGCTCCCCAGCCCGTCCTGCTGGCGTCCGACGTAACAGTGATCCAATGATATGGCGACAACTGATTGGCATTGTACAGGTTGTGTTGTTGTGTCCACCACAAAAGGGACATCCTGACCTGATGTGGTATCTTGATCAACTGCGTCATTGAGTAATGATTCCATTGACTGAGGAATAATTCTTGCAGCGGTCTCATGTGCCACCTGCTCCACTTCACCATCACTATGGCAGATGACATCAATCCTAGCACATGCATGCATGATCTTGCCGTTATTGAATGTTGATGGCACATCCATCTCACCTTGTGTATCAGATCTCGGACCTTTGTCTCTGGAAGTGACACCGAATCTTTCACTGTATTGAAAACCGCCCCTAGGTATGTGAGAGTTCTGCTTGGTTCCAACTGACTTTTCCTCCAATTGATGACCCAACCTAAGTCGGACAGGAAGTTCGCTACTTTGTTTGAATCCCTTATTAGATCTTCCCTGGATCTTGCCACTACCAGGATGTCGTCCAGGTAATGATGTACCTTCACTCCTTGAGTTCTCAATTCAGCTATTACCGACACCAAGATCTTTGTGAATGTTCGAGGAGAGGTTGAAAGTCCGAATGGCAGCGAACAGAACTGTAGATGGGTATCTCCTAGAGAGAATCTTAGAAACTTCTGATACTGACAATGTATGGGTATATGGTAATATGCATCCTGAAGGTCTATGGACATCATCCAGTCACCCGGGGATATTGCCAATATTATCGATTGTAATGATTCCATCTTGAACCTGGGTACCTTTATTGACTTGTTTAGATACTTCAGATCTATAACCGGTCTGAATCCTCCTGACTTCTTTTGTACCATAAACAGAGGGGAGTAGATCCCCTTGAATTTTTCTGAGGCTGGAACTGGTAACACTACCCCTTGAGTTATCAGGGATTGAACATACTGCACTAATACTTGCTTCTTTCCCGGATCTGCAGGTATTCTTGTGGGAATCCATCTGTCTTGTGGTACTTGACGGAACGTCCATTTGTGTCCCTTCTTTAACACTGCATATACCCATGGATCTTGGATTCTTTCCACCCAGACCTTGGCAAAGTACCTTAATCTTGATCCTTCTGTCACTGTCTGGGCGGGCGCACCTTCAAAACGGCTGCTTCTGCTGGCTCCCAGGTTTGACTGATGATTTCAGAGATCTGGCTAAGTTTGACTGAGTGCTTCTCCAGTTCTTCCTGAATGATCTTCCAGGCCTATAACTCTTGGCGTCAGAGAACTTGCTTGTTGGATGCCTTTTTGTATTTGGATAATTCTTCTTGGTCGGTCGATCTTGTGGTAGGAGACCTGATTTGCCTCCCGTTACTCTCGAAATAGCTTTGTCCATTTCTTTGCCGAACACAGAGGACTTGTCAAAGGGTATCTTCACCCAACTTTGCTTTGATCCCATGTCAGCATTCCAGTGCTTCAGCCACAAGGCCCTCTTGGCTGTCACTGAGTTTAGCATTACTCTAGCTGCTGCTCTTAAAGGGGAACTTCAGCCTAAACAAACATACTGTCATTAAGTTACATTAGTTATGTTAATTAGAATAGATAGGTAATATAATCTCTTACCCACCCTGTTTTAAAAGAACAAGCAAATGTTTGTGATTCATGGGGGCTGCCATCTTTGTCATGGGGGCAGCCATCTTTTTGGTTGAAAGGAGGTGACAAGGAGCAGGAGACACCGTTCCAACTATCCTGTGTCCTGATTACCCCTCCCAGCTGCATGCGCCAGGCTTCAAATGTCAAATTCAAAATGTAAAAAAAAAAAATTGCACCAAAACAGCAGAACGAGAACAACAAAATCAGAAATCCCATCATGCTTTGCATAGCATAAGGGGAAAAAAGCCCGGGCAGTTTTCTTCT
Organism: Hyperolius riggenbachi; assembly: GCF_040937935.1. Lineage (NCBI taxonomy): Eukaryota > Metazoa > Chordata > Amphibia > Anura > Hyperoliidae > Hyperolius > Hyperolius riggenbachi. The sequence goes on from NC_090646.1 coordinate 677,708,631, forward strand.
GTGCAGCTAAAAATGAGGCTTGTATAAGAGAAACAAAGTTCTGATGCTGTGAAACTGTTAAAGAAACACAAAGCCTATTCAGTGCTGCTGAGTCGATTTTTAGTCCGGAGGTTCACTTTAAGGTATCCATGGCCGCTTCACTGACAAAGTCAGCTGAGAGCTTTAGATCATCACGCTGAAATGATTTCTGTCGAATCTACTCCTTTTTCAATTGCCTCTTCTATATTGGCTATCCAAACACTCAAGGCTCTTCCAACTGACGTTAAGGCTATGGCCGGCTTACAGATCTGTCCTGTCGTGAGATAAACCTTCTTTAAATCGTTATCGATTCTCCTGTCTAGGACATCTTGGAATGTTACCGTATTCTCCATTGGTAGGGTAACGTGTTTCATTAATCTTGAAAGGGAAGCATCAACTATTGGAGGAGTTGACAAGAAAGGAGCCTCATCTTCCTTAATTGGGTAGAGTTTTGAAAATCTATTGTGCAGGGATGTTTTGTTTTCAACCTTCTTCCACTCTTCCAATACTATACTTTTAACCTCTCTCATCAACGGAAAGGAACAATGCTTCTTAGATAGATGCGAGTAATTAATATTCCTTACTCTGTGGTTGCTCCTCCGGGGATCTTTCCATTCCAGAGCTTCTTTTATAGCGGAAATAAAGGGAGCCGTGAGAGAAAAACTAAAGAGGCCTGAAGAGAGTTCCTCGTCTGATGCCTCTGGATCTGGTTGTTTTTCTGCCACATTTGCCTCGGCTTGAGAGGTACTTGCTGCTGAGGAAAGCGTTGCCACCTCTTCCCTTACAACTCTTCTTATCACCTCAACCAGATCTTCCGTCTTTGTTTCGTTTTCTTTTGCTAATTATCCCAGGCATGATGAGCATAAGGTCTTTCCCTGCATAGCTGTACCCGGACAAGCCCAGCATTGGCCTCTGTCAGGCATTGCACGTCTTCTTGGAGATCTAGACCTGGATCTTGAACGACGTCTATAAGGCTGCTTATCCCGATATGATGAAGCTCCATACTGTGACTTTGATCTTGAGCGGTAACTTTGATATGTCCTCTCACTTCTGTGCCTTGACGGTGATCGAGGGCTATTAGCGCCTCCTTGACCCGGCGGTATCATATAAGAGCTGTAAAACATAATTTATATATTTATGAGCTCAGTGATCAGGCACAAGCTTTTTTTTTTTTTTTTCTCTTCTTCTCCCCTTACCCAGAGGGTCCATGCAGATCGCCAGCCTCAGCAGAAACGTCCACTAAAAGAAACCAAACAAAAAAGGAGACCTCAGTATCTTTCAAGTATATTGTACACCTTGTATGATTCACTATAGCGACCAAGTGACCAGACAACTACTTACATCCAGAAGCATCAGAAGCTTCTCCCTCCTCCATAATGCCTTGGGTATGAGGATCCGTTTAATAAGTATATCTGGTACTCTAACAGCGCACCTTCTGCCTCCTCTCTGGTCAGCCTTGCACTGAACCAGAGTATCCAGCTTTAAATACGCCGCCCGACGTCCTATTGCGCGACCACACAATACCATGGCATTATGCCCTAATCAAAGATGGCCGCCGCACTTCCTGGTCCCTCCGTGACCACTTCCGGCAGCTCGCGCATGCCCCGATGCCACTTCCGCCCGCCGGGAACATGCGTCAAAGCCTACTGCCGCCATGACACCTCTTACCTTGCTGCAGAAGAAGCCATGAGCCGGCGGTCCGCAGCGCTGAAGTCGCACCTCCTCACCTTGATCCAAGATGGACGCTTCAATTCCGCATTTAGCAGGAACTGAGCTGGCACCCCCCTGAATCTAATCAGGTACAGGATATATCTCTGGACGCATTTAGCAGCCCATATACACAGGAAGCTTAACCTGTGTCATGGGTAAGGGGAGCATTCACCTAAAGAAACATATGAAAATAAAACACCTAACAAACAAATGTTTTGACAGACACAGGTCCTATAGTGTCTGAGGACAGAAAAAAGAATACGGTGGAAGCAGGGGTCAAGTCCTGCGTGAACGCGGGGGGACGACGTCCACTCACTTTTTTTGGAGAGTGGACGCCGTCCACCCTAGCATCCTGGAGGGGAGCAGCACAGTGGAGAGGAGCATTGGGCAGAGCAGCGGGGAAGGGTGGACGTTTCCTCCCCCCCTTCCATCACCTGGGGGCTCCTCTCCCTGGCTCTCCCCTCCATAACGATTGTGGCGGTGGCTGGAGGCGATGGCTGGCAGCGGCATCAGTGGGTGGGACTTACCTCCTTCAGTGTTCCGGCGAGTTGACGCTGTGCATGCTGCTGCTCTGGTCTTCACTAGACCAGACTAGCTGCAGGAACAGCATCAACTCGCCGGAACACTGGAGGAGGTAAGTCCCGCCAACTGATGCCGCTGCCAGCCATCGCTGCCAGCCACCGCCACAATCGTTATGGAGGGGAGAACCAGGGAGAGGAGCCCCAAGGTGAGGGAAGGGGGGGGGGGAACTTCCGCCCTTCCCCGCTGCTCTGCCCAATGCTCCTCTCCACTGCACTGCTCCCCTCCAGCTGGGGGGACACCTATACCCCTGGCTACATATACTGGGCACATATACCCCTGGCTACATATACTGGGCACATATACCCCTGGCTACATATACTGGGCACATATACCCCTGGCTACATATACTGGCACATATACCCCTGGCTACATATACTGGGCACATATACCCCTGGCTACATATACTGGCACATACACCCCTGGCTACATATACTGGGCACATATGCACCTGACTACATATACTGGGCACATATACCCCTGGCTAGATATACTGGGCACATATACACCTGGCTATACTGGGGACACCTATACACCTGGCTACATATACTGGGGACACCTATACACCTGGCTACATATACTGGGCACATATACACCTGGCTACATATACTGGGGACACCTATACACCTGGCTACATATACTGGGGAGACCTATACACCTGACTACATATACTAGGCACATATACACCTGGCTACATATACTGGGCATGTATACACCTGGCTACATATACTGGGGACACCTATACACATGGCTCCATATACTGGGGACACCTATACACCTGGCTACATATACTGGGCACATATACACCTGGCTACATATACTGGGCACATATACACCTGGCTACATATACTAGGGACACCTATACACCTGGCTATACTGGAGACACCTATACACCTGGCTATACTGGGGGCACCTATACACCTGGCTACATATACTGGGTACACCTATACACCTCGCTACATATACTGTGCACACCTATACACCTGGCTATACTGGGGACACCTGAACACCTGGTTACATATACTGGGGACACCTGGCTATACTGGGGACCCCTTTAGACCTTGCTACCTATTCTAGGGGCATCTATACACTTGGCCACCTATTCTGGGAATATCTATACACCTGACCACCTATTCTAAGGACATCTATACACCTGGCTACCTATTCTGGTGACATCTCTACATCTGGCCACCTATTCTGGGGACAACTATACACATGGCTACTTATACTGGGGACACCTATAGACCTGGCTAGCTATACTGGGGGTACCTATTTTGGGGGAACTGCTGTCAGATCTGTATTTTTGGGGAATCGTTGATGCCAGATTATGTGTATTTTGGGGAACCGCTGCCAGATTGTGTATGTTGGGAGACCACTGCTGCCAGATTACATGTATTTTCAGTGTTACGTGTAGTTTGGGTGATCCACTGCCAGGTTTCGCATATTTTAGGGGAACTGCCTCCAGATTATGTGTATGTTGGGGGAACTGCTGCTGCCAGATTGGCTATTTTGGGGGAACCAATGCCATATTATCTGTATTTTGGAGGAACCTCTGCCAGATTATGTGTATTTTTGGTGAAATGCTGTCAGATTACATCTACTTTTTGGGGATACACTACGACAGAGCTCAAACGTCCCCTGGCAGTCCTTTTATAACACTGCTAAGGCCATGTATATTTGGCCGCACCCATGACCATGCCCATTTTTTTGGGCGCGCCGCGCTGCACACAGCACAGAGGTTTTTAGCATGAGTCCACTCACTTCTTTTTTCAGGACTAGACCCCTGGGTGGAAGGGGTAGGGACCATATATATAGCATGTTTTGATTGGTCCTATAGGGGTTAGAGGGGCGGAGCTAACCCATTAGTATGCCGACATGGAGGCACCAGGGAAATACAGAATACAAAATACAGAATTGGTAATGACAGTGATAAAAGTAACATGGTAAATAAAATGCATAATGATTTCCAAGACACAAAAGGGGGAGAGAACCCTGCCCTTGCGGGCTTACAATCTAAAGGGAATGGGGGGAACAGGAGGAGGGGTAGTATGCAGCAAATATATAGGGGCTTTGTGTTTTAGGACACCTAGTAGGAGGGCACTTTGGTCTTAGTACAAAGGGAAGTGGCCTAAGGTAGCACATATGCTTGTTGGAACAAATTTGTTTTTAGGGAGCGTTTAAAGGTAACAAAGGTTGGCGAGTGAAGGATGTGTTGTGGGAGGGCATTCCAAAGGAGGGGTGAAGCGCATGCAAAATCTTATAAACGTGAATGTGAGGCAGTAATTCTAGAGGAGGACAACAGAAGATCATGTGCCGATCTGAGATTGCGATTGGGTTTGTATCAGGAAACTAGTGAGGATATGTACCGGGGAGAGAGATTGTGGAGAGCTTTGTAGGTTAGGGTTAGGAGTTTGAACTGGATCCTCTGGTTAATTGGCAGCCAGTGAAGGGCTTGACAGAGAGGGTCAGCAGAGGAAGATCGAGAGGAGAGATGAATGAGACGAGCAGCTGAGTTCAGTACCGACTGGAGCGGGGCCACTCTGTTAGAAGGTAGTCCACAGAGTAGTATGTTGCAGTAGTCCAGGTGAGCTATTATAAGAGCATGTATTAACATTTTCGTTGTGTCTTGAGTGAGAAAAGGACGGGTGCAAGATATTTTTTTGAGTTGGAGATGGCAGGAGCTGGTTATGGAGTGAACATGAGGAGTAAAAGAGAGAGATGAGTTGAATGTTACCCCCAAGCACCGTGCTTTGGGGACTGAAGTTATGGGAGTGTTATTAACATTTATTGTTACTTCAGGCAGAGAGGTGGCCAGAGACAGTGGGAAAATTATTACCGTATTTTTCCGACTATAAGAAGCACTTTTTCTCCCCCAAAAGTGGGGGGAAAAAGTTACTGCGTCTTATAGTCCGAATGTAACCCACCTTGGTGCTTTTTTCATAGTGGGTGGCATGGCAGCAGTAGCAGTGGTAGTCCACAGTGGGTGGCAGCCACAATGTCTAAGCAGCATAGGAGAAGCCGCTGTTATAATCCACTTGTTCTTTGATCTCCCCAGGGTGCCCCCGCAGCGCGATACTCAATGACAAGCGGCATAGGGAAAGCCGCTGTAATCATCCGCATGTAATCCGCATGTAATCCTTCTTTTTAATCTTTTAATCCAGCCCAGCGTCAGCCCAGTCGTCATCCGCAATGCTTTGTTATTTAATCTTCTGATCCAGTCTGGTGTTAGCAGCCCAGTAAGCCCCGCAGCAGCGCGATCCCACCTGACAAAGTATCGCATCATCTTCAGCCGCTATAGCGGCAATCTTCGGGGGCTTGAATTGTTTACTTCTGCTCTCATGACCCCGACGCACGTGCGCCGGGGTCATGTGATGACACACCTAAACAATTCAAGTACGCAAGCCCCTGAGGATTGCCGCTATAGCGGCTGAAGATGTTCCGATACTTTGTCAGGTGGGATCGCGCTGCTGTGGGGCTTACTGGGCTGCTAACACTAGACTGGATCAGATGATGCAACTAAACAAGTCAAGTATGGAAGCCCCCGAAGCGGCTGAAGATTGTAAAGATCGGTGTCAGCACACAGAGAGAATCTGATTATTGGTGATCTGCAGTATCACCAAGAATACAGATATATACCTGATTATGGATGATTTGCGGAATCACCAATAATCCAAGTATAACTAAGCTCTGGACACCTGTATAGTGTGAGTGTTTGGTGCAACAGTAATGACTTTGAGTGGGACCACCCGAGGAGCAGGTGGTCCTTGGCAGTATGGGAAATACCTCCCTCTGGGAAGATCAAAAACCTTCCAGCAGCCTGAGACATCCAAAGGGGTGGAGCCCCAGGCTGGATAGCAGGAAGGACCTGTGGCTGAGTGACACCTGGAAGGTGGGAGTCACCAGCAGGTCTGGAGACTAATCTCTCAATGGAGAGAGATAGCTCTCGAGGTCGGCCAAGCCAGGTCGGCAACACACGGGCAGACAAGGTACAAAGACAGAAGGCTGATTCGGTAACCAAGGGCAGGCAGGGTTGGCAACAGGTAATCAGATATGCGTAGGTAAGCAGAGGGATAGTCAGAAATGCAATAGGTCATAACAGATATCAAACAATGCCTAGTCTTGAATTGAGGTCCTTGGTCTCAACACCCTGGAACTAGTCTGAAGTAATATGATGGTACACAGTATCCCTAGTCTTGGGTGTGAGGTCCGTGGTCTCGACACCCTGGAACTAGTCTGAAGTATAACACAATGATAACACAGAATCCCTAGCCTTGGGTGTGAGGTCCGTGGTCTTAACACCCTGGAACTAGTCTGAAGTATAACACAATGATAACACAGAATCCCTAGTCTTGGGTGTGAGGTCCGTGGTCTCAACACCCTGGAACTAGTCTGAAGTAATATGATGGTACACAGTATCCCTAGTCTTGGGTGTGAGGTCCGTGGTCTCAACACCCTGGAACTAGTCTGAAGTATAACACAATGAAAACACAGAATCCCTAGTCTTGGGTGTGAGGTCCGTGGTCTCAACACCCTGGAACTAGTCTGAAGTATAACACAATGATAACACAGAAGTAATCTGGCTCAGTGTGAATTCCCAGGTCCTCCTGGTTCTAACACACTGTAGGATCTGACTATGGTCTGAGTGCTTTCATGTAAGTGTTCGCAACGGCAGACAACCTGAGACTGACCAGCAGTGACTATATATAGAGCGCCACCCATCACCGATCAACCAATAGCCACTTGCTCTGAGGTCAGCTGACCAACCTGGTCAGCTGATCCCTTCTCGTTTGTCATAAAGGTTCTGCCTCTCAGCGTATTCCTCAACCTGTGTGAACTACCAGACCCAGCCACACCAGACGCATGCTGCTACGTGCAAACCGCCGCGCTGGACGCGGAATCAGCCGCCTTGCTGCCAGTACACGCGGCGGCTTTTCCGCGTTCTATTACAGTACTCCCTCCCCTGAAGAGTGGACTCCGGACACTCCCCACCAGGCTTTCCAGGATGCGAGTCATGGAACTCCTTCCTTAATTCCTCTGCGTGCATACGACAATCTGGCACCCAAGTTCTCTCCTCTATGCCATATCCCTTCCAGTGAACCAGATACTGCACGGAGTTCTGCACAAGTCGGGAGTCCAGAATCTTTTCCATCTCATACTCAGGTTGATCATCAATCAACACAGGGGGGGGGGGGGGGGGGAGCGGAATCCACGTGCACCGCCGGCTTGAGTAAGGACACATGGAATGATCTCACACCTCGCATGCTGGTAGGGAGATCAATAGCATAAGTGACATTATTAATTTTTCTGGTCACTGGAACAGGACCCACGAATCTAGGGCCCAGTTTGGGTGACAGTTGCTTTAGAGCCAAATGTCGTGTGGACACCCAGACCAAATCCCCTGGAGAGAATTCCCATGCTATGGAACGTCTCTTGTCAGCCTGTTTCTTCTGGTTCTGAAAAGCCCTCCCCAAATTTCTTTCAACCATCCTCCAAATTTGCTTTAATGACCTCTGCCAATCCTCCAGGGCTGGAAACGGAGTAGAAGCCACGGGCAAAGGGGCAAATTTAGGTGACCTTCCCGACAATACCTGAAATGGGGAAAATCCTGAAGAGGAACTTTTCAGATTGTTGTGTGCAAATTCTGCAAACGGCAAAAATTTTACCCAGTCGGTTTGTGCATCTGCAACATAACATCTCAGAAACTGTTCCAGGGACTGATTGACCCTTTCGGTCTGGCCATTGGTCTGTGGGTGGTAGCCTGATGAAAAGGAAAGATCCATGTCTAACTGATGGCAGAATGCCCTCCAAAACTTAGATACGAATTGGACTCCCTGATCTGACACTATATTTTCTGGAATGCCATGCAGCCGGAAAATGTGCTGGATGAAGAGATCAGCCAATTCCTGGGCCGAGGGGAGTCCTTTCAGGGGGACAAAATGAGCCATCTTACTGAATCGATCGACTACCACCCAAATGACCGTCATGCCCTCAGACCTGGGGAGTTCGCCCACAAAATCCATGGACAAATGGGTCCAAGGTTCACTCGGAACTGGTAATGGCTGCAATGTTCCAACAGGTGCCTGACGGGAGGGTTTGCTCCTAGCACACACTGCACACTCTCTTACAAACTCCTTACAGTCTGTTGCCAATGACGGCCACCAAGCACATCTAGCAAGCAGATCCTGAGTTCTGGTGGCCCCAGGATGCCCAGCATTCTTGTGGGAATGAAACAGCTGCAACAGTTGTAAACGAAAAGGCAATGGTACAAACAGGACCCCCTCAGGCTTCCCCTTTGGAACATCCTGTTGAAATGGACTCAGAGTGACAGTCCAGTCTTTCCAGGTCTCAGTGGCTGCCAGGACCACCTTCTGAGGTAGAATGGTCTCAGGGGCTGAGGGCTGTGCTGTCTCGGGCTCAAAACACCAGGATAAAGCATCAGCCTTGATGTTCTTACTACCAGGGGTATACGTGATTACAAATCTGAATCTCGGAAAAAATAACGACCACCGGGCCTGTCGGGGGCTAAGTCTCTTAGCGCCCTCAATGTACTCTAAATTTTTGTGGTCAGTATAAACTGTAATGGTGTGTTCTGCCCCTTCTAGCCAATGTCGCCATTCCTCAAAGGCCTTACTCAAAGAAGTTGGGACCAGCACCATGCAAGAAAACAATAATATTGAATATTTATATTAGAATGTGCTAGGGGGACCAGGGGAGTAAATGATGAGAACCAGAGAAAGACACCCCCATAAATAGCACCAGACTAATGGATTGAAAAATTATATAACAAACTTTATTATGTTCCAAAAAACCATCATCAATACTAAAACCAATTAAAAAAGGTCATATACTGCATTGGTTCCGGCGCAGGTGGGGAGGGGCAAGACATGAATGGAATTTTGGGACAAGGAATGAGGAATTATTTCCTCATTCCTTGTCCCAAAATTCCATTCATGTCTTGCCCCTCCCCACCTGTTCGCCGCTTCTATTATTTGGCTCTTTTCATTACGGATAGCCAGCTGCGTGGGGTTCCTATGGTTACCCCACGCTAGTCTGGCTGATGACGCTGCCGCGTCATATCCGGTCTCTTGCGGCGACGCACTTCCGTTACTCAGCGTCTATGGAGTATAAGGGCGACATCTTCTCAGTCTCACGCCAGCCTCCTCTGAAGCGGGTTGAGCCCGCGTGGTGCACTAAGGCTGTCTGACGGGTTTCTCTCCTCTCTCCCTCCTCTGGCGCTGGTCCGCTGTTCCTGGCCTCCCTCATCCCCACGTAAGTCACCCACATTTTTTCACTTTGGGCATTGTGCAATACATTACCATTTGCTACAGGCAGTTATTCTACCTTCCACTCCCCTCCCACCCCATGCCCCTCCAATCACTGCCCCACACTATGCACTTTACGAACTATAGGCCTCACTGCACATATACATTTTATTTAGCATATTGCTAACTTTTACACATAGTGTCATTTTTTCCTTTTTCATTTTTCACTTATCTTTGTGGGCTTTATAAACATATACAATGAGGTCATTATTATGCCAGTAACCAGTTGATGTCATTTTAAAAAATTATAAATGTTATTTTCTACCATTGAATGGGATTGAGAGACCCGGTTGGTCATTTGTATATGACCTTTTTTAATTGGTTTTAGTATTGATGATGGTTTTTTGGAACATAATAAAGTTTGTTATATAATTTTTCAATCCATTAGTCTGGTGCTATTTATGGGGGTGTCTTTCTCTGGCATTCCTCAAAGGCCAACTTGATGGCTAGAAGTTCCCGGTTGCCTATATCGTAGTTTTTCTCTGCGGGTGAAAACCTACGGGAAAAATAGGCACAAGGGTGGAGTTTTCCCTGCAAACCAGAACGCTGAGACAGCACAGCCCCTACCCCTACCTCTGAGGCATCAACCTCCACGATAAAGGGAAAGGTGACGTCTACATGTCTCAATATGGGTGCAGAACAGAACAATTTCTTCAGAGTGGAGAAAGCATCATGGGCCTCTGTGGACCAGTGGTGAGTATCTGCCCCTTTCTTGGTGAGACTGGTGAGAGGCGAGATCACCGTAGAGTACCCCTTTATGAACCTCCTGTAGTAGGTGGCGAACCCCAGGAATCTCTGGAGTGCCTTCAGTCCTACAGGCTGAGGCCACTCCAAGACAGCAGAAACCTTTCCAGGGTCCATAGAGAGGCCGGAGGTCGAGATTATGTACCCCAGAAAGGCGACAGAGGTCACTTCGAAAATGCATTTTTCCAATTTAGCATACAGCATATTCTGTCTCAACTTCCGTAACACAAACCCAACATGTTTCCTATGTTCTGAGAGGTTGGATGAAAAAATCAGTATATCGTCTAAGTACACCAAGACGAATCTGCCCAACACCTCTCTGAACACCTCGTTAATCAGCTCTTGGAAGACGGCCGGGGCATTACACAACCCGAAGGGCATCACTAGGTACTCGTAATGCCCGTCGGGTGTGTTAAAGGCCGTCTTCAATTCATCACCGTCCCTGATACGCACAAGGTTGTATGCACCCCTCAAATCCAGTTTCGAGAAAATCTTAGCATTGGTGACCTGGGTAAACAAATCGTCAATTAAAGGCAAAGGATAATGATTTTTTACTGTAATCTTATTTAAGCCTCGATAATCAATGCAGGGACGGAGGCCTCCATCCTTCTTTTTCACGAAAAAGAATCCTGCCCCTGCTGGTGACCGAGAGGGACAAATAAAACCTTTAGCAAAATTTTCTCGGATGTATTCTTGCATAGCCAATTTCTCTGGCCCAGATAAATTATAGAGATGACCTCTAGGGGGCATACAACCAGACCTGAGATCGATGGGACAATCAAAAGGACGGTGGGGAGGAAGTTTATCTGCTGATTTGGGACTAAACACGTCAGCAAATTCTGAATACTGGCTTGGCAAACCTTCCACCTGAATCTTGGTGTTACCCAAGGTTACCTTTGCTAAACAATGATGATGGCAATGGGTAGACCAGCTCGTTAGCTGACCTGAAGCCCAATTGATCTGAGGGGAGTGAAGTTGTAACCATGGCATGCCAAGAATGATCGTGGAAGTTGTCATCCGCAAAACCAGAAACTGTAGACTCTCTTTATGTTTCACCCCCACCGTGACCCTTAACTCTGGGGTCTGAGACAGAGGATATTTACTCTGCAGAGGAGAGTCGTCCACTGCAGTGACCAGAATCCGTTGATTCAAAGGAGAAATAGGAATCCCCAATTTCTTCACAAATTCGTAATCCATAAAGTTGGCTGCTGAGCCAGAGTCTAGGAAGGCCTCAGTGGCAACTATTTGATCTTCCAAAGATATAGAACAAGGGAGGAACAAACGTTTATCGTCTAGAGGTAAAGACTGCGCGCCTAGGGTATTTCCTCCGACTACACCTAGGCGGCAGCGTTTCCCGACTTCTTGGGACAATTCTGCACTCTGTGACCCTCCTCTGCACAGTATAGACAGAGCTGTTCTGATTTTCTGCGATTCTGCTCTACCCGGGACAATTTTGACCGACCAATCTGCATTGGTTCCGGCGTAGGTGACACGGGTGGAGGAGAGGCGTAGGAAACATATCTCACACTGTTCCTACTCCGAGTCTGTCTCTGGTAGCGTAGACGACGATCAACCCAGATAGCTAATGAAATGGCCTCATCAATAGACTTCGGCTCAGGATGACCCAGCATTAGATTAGAGACCGTGTCTGATAACCCTAACAAAAAACAGTCCAGAAGTGGAAACGACCCCCATCTAGCTGAAACTGCCCATTTCCTGAACTCAGCTGCGTAAATTTCAACCGGATCCTTGCCTTGCCGCAAAGTCTTGAGCTTCCGCTCAGCGGTAGAGGCAATGTCCGGATCATCATAAATTATAGCCATAGCTTTAAAAAATTCCTCAATCGAGGTTAGGGCCTCATGCCCTGTCTGGAGACTATATGCATAGGTCTGGGAATCCCCTGACAGCAGAGTCTTAATAAACGTAATTCTGTGTGCCACGGTCCCTGATGAATTAGGCCTTAACCCAAAGTAGGATAACACTCGATTTCTAAAATTCTGAAAGTCAGATCTGTGACCAGAAAACCTTTCGGGCACAGGCATACGTAAGTCTGTGCCTGGAGGAGATCGCACTAAATTCACAGCCATCTGTAGGACTTGTGCAGACCCAGACAAAGCGTTGATCTGGGTTTGATGACTGTCCAGCACTTGGATGAAATTTTCCACCGAGGTGGTGAGTGCATCAAGAGGGCTGTTAAGTGCGTCCATTTGGTTTTGGTCTGCCGTTCTGTAATGATCGGTGTCAGCACACAGAGAGAATCTGATTATTGGTGATCTGCAGTATCACCAAGAATACAGATATATATCTGATTATGGATGATCTGCGGAATCACCAATAATCCAAGTATAACTAACCTCTGGACACCTGTATAGTGTGAGTGTTTGGTGCAACAGTAATGACTTTGAGTGGGACCACCCGAGGAGCAGGTGGTCCTTGGCAGTATGGGAAATACCTCCCTCTGGGAAGTGCAAGAACCTTCCAGCAGCCTGAGATATCCAAAGGGGTGGAGCCCCAGGCTGAATAGTAGGAAGGACCTGTGGCTGAGTGACACCTGGAAGGTGGGTGTCACCAGCAGGTCTGGAGACTAATCTCTCAATGGAGAGAGATAGCTCTCGAGGTCGGCCAAGCCAGGTCGGCAACACACGGGCAGACAAGGTACAAAGACAGAAGGCTCATTCGGTAACCAAGGGCAGGCAGGGTTGGCAACAGGTAATCAGATATGCATAGGTACCGAATCAGAAAGCAGAGGGATAGGCAGAAATGCAATAGGTCATAACAGATATCAAACAATGCCTAGTCTTGGGTGTGAGGTCCGTGGTCTCAACACCCTGGAACTAGTCTGAAGTAATATGATGGTACACAGTATCCCCTAGTCTTGGGTGTGAGGTCCGTGGTCTCGACACCCTGGAACTAGTCTGAAGTATAACACAATGATAACACAGAATCCCTAGCCTTGGGTGTGAGGTCCGTGGTCTCAACACCCTGGAACTAGTCTGAAGTATAACACAATGACAACACAGAATCCCTAGTCTTGGGTGTGAGGGTGTGAGGTCCGTGGTCTCAACACCCTGGAACTAGTCTGCAGTATAACACAATGATAACACAGAAGTAATCTGGCTCAGTGTGAATTCCCAGGTCCTCCTGGTTCTAACACACTGTAGGATCTGACTATGGTCTGAGTGCTTTCACACAAGTGTTCGCAACGGCAGACAACCTGAGAGTATTTTTTGCAAATTTGTGAGACGAGGGGATAGCTTTATACATATGGGTAAAGAGTATAGAAGTAGATATTTTTTTAACTGCTCCACTGAAATGACTGTCTATGCAGTAATATGTCCATGCAACCTCATTTATGTAGGAAAAACTACAAGGGCCATGAAGGAGAGGTTCTCGGAGCATCACAAGTCGGTCAGGAATGGTAGGGGGGCCAAGAGACTAATTAATCATGTTAGGGAACAGCACAACTCGGATGCAGACTGCTTGAGGTTTTTTGGGATCGACAAGATAGTACCAAGTGTCAGAGGAGGTGTTGATTTGGAACGTCAGCTCCTCCAAATTGAAAGTAGATGGATTATGAGATTGCAAACAGAGGGGCCGATGGGCTTCAATGACAAATTGGATATGGCAGTGTTTTTGTAATTAGGGGTAGGTTGTATAATGATAATTGAGACTTCGAGTGGTTTGACCATTCTAATAGGTCTCATCTTGACAACAACCATATGCAGGGAAATGTTGGTGTATTAGGGTGAATATATGTTATGAACTTTTGTGGTAAATTGATTGCAGGTAGTACAATGATAATGGTGGATCTAAGGGTACGGTACGATCTGACCCGAGTTGTCTACCTATTTTGAGTCTACAGCAGTCAAATCCACTAATTTTTCCCACACTGTTGTTACATATCCTCCTCTCTCTCCTTTTCCGTGATGGCAGTAAGCAATGGGTAGTGCAATGATAAGAAGTGACATAAGTTGGATGGGGGAAGACTCCCAGACTGGTCACGGTTTGAGGCTACCTGATATATTGCTTACAGATTGATAGATTTATTGTTATGAGGTGCTTAATGAATTATTCAGCTGTTGAGTTTCACCAAATGATTTCTTGATGACTATGATTGTTTTTAACAGTAATTCAGTGAAAAAAACTGTGGGTTGTTCCAATGTTTTTGGTATATGTATGTCTCTTGTGGGGAGGGGGGCTGTGTGGGTGGCGCCAGCTCTATCATTGCCATATATTCCCCCAGATGTTTTGATGCCGTCCCAAAGAAGCCACATATTCCCCTTTATTTTGCAAGCCTTTTCTATCTATGGGTGGTTTTTCTAAAATCCACCACTAGATGGCAGCAGTGTATCCCTTCCCACACATCCTGAGGCAACTCAGTGTACGTCTACACGTATGAGTCTGTGAGACACGCTGCTGGAGCGCAATGCGCACCAGCGCTGGGGGCTGCCGGGATTTCCGGCTTGACACGGAAGCAGCAGCTACAAGGCGAACTGGAGCTGGCGGCGTCGCGCTCCCGACTTTGATTGGCCAGGCCACCTTTGTTAATACAAGACAGGTGAGTCCATAGTGTTTGAAGGGATGGGGACACGTGGATTGGATGGCAGACATTTTGGGGGCGGGTGTCGCAATTTCGCACCTGGGGGCAATTGGGCTGGCGCATCAGTACATAGCCTGACTCTCCACGGGAAGGGGGTGTTCGGTCTCGAGAAAGCCCTAAGTGGGGGCGAAACGGCCGTCGACTCATCCTCTGCACCTCTAGATCTTCTGATGTGCCTGATAAGTATATATTTTTAAACAGTGTGCCAAGTTTTTTCATTTTTAATGATGTTGAAATAAATGGAAACTTTTAAAGTGATGGTGAGCTGCTCCTGGAATCTGTACCCCTCTCTACCAAAACAAAGACAACCTGAGACTGACCAGCAGTGACTATATATAGAACGGCGCTCTCCAGCGCCACCCATCAACCAATAGCCACTTGCTCTGAGGTCAGCTGGCCAACCTGGTCAGCTGATCCCTCCTCGTTTGTCATAAAGGTTCTGCCTCTCAGCGCACGTGCGTATTCCTCAACCTGTGTGAACTACCAGATCCAGCCACACCAGACGCATGCTGCTGCGTGCAAACCGCCGCGCTGGACGCGGAATCAGCCGCCTTGCTGCCAGTACACGCGGCGGCTTTTCCGCGTTCTATTACAAAGATGATCCGATACTTTGTCAGGTGGGATGGCGCTGCTGCGGGGCTTACTGGGATGCTAACACCAGACTGGATCAGAAGATTAAATAACAAAGCATTGCGGATGACGACTGGGCTGACGCTGGGCTGGATTAAAAGATTGAAAAGAAGGATTACATGCGGATTACATGCAGATGATTACAGCGGCTTTCCCTATGCCGCTTGTCATTGTGTATCGCGCTGCAGGGGCACCCTGGGGAGATCAAAGGACAAGTGGATTATAACAGCGGCTTCTCCTATGCTGCTTAAAGACATTGTGGATTGCGCTGCTGGGCCTGCTGGGGACTCGGGAGATTAAAATTACATTGGGACACAGCATTGTGGATGATAAAAGCAGCTGCTCCTATGCTGCTTAGAAACACCGTGGATCACGTTTGTGCTGCTGATGGACCACATGGACACCCAGACCGGACCCAGCTGCCACCCAGGCTGGTGAGATCTCCTGTAATTGAATGAGTTAGTTAGTGTAGCTGGGGGGGGGGGGGGGGGGAGTTGTGTAGGGCAGTGTAGCTGGGGGAGGGGCCAGCAGGGGTTAGTGAAATGCAGTTTAGTATAATTTTTGATGGCAGCAGGGGTCTATAACACACTCCTGGACCATGGATGCACCCAGGTTTAGTATATATATTTTTTTTTTCCCTAGTTTTTGCCCTTTAAACCTAGGTGCGTCTTATAGTCCGGAGCGTCTTATAGTCCGAAAAATACGGTAGTTCTGTTTTACTCATATTAAGTTTTAGGAAGCGAGAGGACATGAAGGAGGATATAGCAGACAAGCAGTCAGGAACACGTTTGAGTAGGGAGTTAAGGTCTGGGGCCGAGAGGTACAGTTGCGTATCGTCTGCATACAGGTGGTATTGAAACCCAAATTAGTTGATTAAGTCACCAAGACCGTGCATGTAGAGGGAAAAGAGGAGGGGACCAAGGACAGAGCCTTGAGGAACCCCGACAGACAAAGCATGAGGAGAAGAGATCTGATCTGAATAGGAGACTGTGAA
The DNA here is from genome assembly GCF_040937935.1 of Hyperolius riggenbachi. Classification (NCBI taxonomy): domain Eukaryota; kingdom Metazoa; phylum Chordata; class Amphibia; order Anura; family Hyperoliidae; genus Hyperolius; species Hyperolius riggenbachi. Next base: position 677,725,228 of record NC_090646.1, read on the forward strand.
GGACCTTCCAGAGTATTTGTAAGAGTAAGGTGTGGTTGACAGTATCAAATGCTGATGACAGGTCAAAAAGGATCAGTATGGAACATTGACCTTTGGATTTAGCTGTAAGAAGGTCATTGGCCACTTTGGTAAGGGCCATTTCTGTGGAGTGGTTGGAGCGAAAGCCAGACTGGAACTGATCAAGTAGGGAGTTAGCAGATAAATAATGGCTTAATTCTGCATGTATATGGTGTTCAAGTAGTTTGGATGCAAATGGGAGAAGTGACACTGGGCGGTAGTTGGCGAGTGTGGTAGGAACTAGAGATGGTTTTTTAAGTAGTGATGATTATATGACAAAATCAGGGAAAAAAAGAGACTTCAGAGTAGAAGGATTCTTCATAAGACCAATTCAGTGATGGACAAAGCCAATGGTGCACCCCTGTGCAGAATATATGTAGGAGGCCTCATGTTAGCGGGCATGGTTAGGAGATCATGGGTGGGAAGATTAAAAGTATCTGAAATTTAAAGTATCTGACCCATTTCTGAATTTTATAAGCACTGTGTTCATGTAGTACATATTTTAACCTATTCATTATGTCTCATACATACATGGGATACAAGCAATTATCACTGTTCCTCATGCAGCAGTGTCACAGAGGAACATGTATATAACATATAAATAGAAAATAAATACCCTATTATACAAATGTTATTAATATCATTATTCTGTATATGTGATATCTTCCACAGTGCATTTTAGAGTACATAGTCATGTCAGAAAAGCTCAAAACCTAATACCTACCATAGTCATAGTCTAATGTCCTACCATATTATTTTTATGTATGTATATAGCACTGACATCTTCTGCAGCACATTACAGAGTGCATAGCCATGTCACTCATTTTCCTCAGAGGAGCTCACAATCTATTCCTACCATAGTCATAGTCTAATATCCTCCCATATTATTATTATGTATTTATTTAGCACTGACATCTTCTGAAGCACATTACAGAGTACATAGTCATGTCACAGACTTTCCTCAGAGGAGCTCACAATCTAATACTTACCATAGTTATAGACTGATGTCCTACCATATGATTATTATATATTTATATAGCACTGACATCTTCTGCAGCACAATACAGAGTACATAGTCATGTCACTGACTGTCCTCAGAGGAGCTCACAATCTAATCCTACCATAGTCATAGTCTAATGTCCTACCATATTATTATTATTATGTATTTATATAGCACTGACATCTTCTGCAGCACTGTACAGAGTACATAATCATGTCACTGACTGTCCTCAGAGGAGCTCACAATCTAATCCTACAATAGGTGTGAGGACGAGTGTGAGAGAGCTCCTGGAGTTCCAGAGAGGGTTTTTTTACCGTGTTGCTTGAAGCCGTCTTTAGTGCCTTTTTTTGGGTGGATCTGGACTTGAGGCCCCTGTCCAAGGCCTAGGCCTTGTGGGGACTAGAGTTGGGCCGAACCTTCGATTTTAGGTTCGCGAACCGGGTTCGCGAACTTCCGCGGAGCGTTCGGTTCGCGGAAAAGTTCGCGAACCGCAATAGACTTGAATGGGGAGGCGAACTTTGAAAAAAAAAATTATGCTGGCCACAAAAGTGATGGAAAAGATGTTTCAAGGGGTCTAACACCTGGAGAGGGGCATGGCGGAGTGGGATACACGCCAAAAGTCCCCAGGAAAAATCTGGATTTGACGCAAAGCAGCGTTTTAAGGGCAGAAATCACATTGAATGCTAAATTGCAGGCCTAACGTGCTTTAAAACATCTTGCATGTGTATACATCAATCAGGTAGTGTAATTAAGGTACTGCTTCACACTGACACACCAAACTGTTCACTGAACAGAACAGGTATGCAGTGGCGGGTTCACTGAACAGAACAGGTATACAGTGGCGGGTTCACTGAACAGAACAGGTATGCAGTGGCGGGTTCACTGAACAGAACAGGTATGCAGTGGCGGGTTCACTGAACAGAACAGGTATGCAGTGGCGGCTTCACTGAACAGTACAGGTATGCAGTGGCGGGTTCACTGAACAGAACAGGTATACAGTGGTGGGTTCACTGAACAGAACAGGTATGCAGTGGCAGGTTCACTGAACAGAACAGGTATGCAGTGGTGGGTTCACTGAACAGTACAGGTATGCAGTGGCAGGTTCACTGAACAGGTATGCAGTGGTGGGTTCACTGAACAGGTATGCAGTGGTGGGTTCACTGAACAGGTATGCAGTGGTGGGTTCACAGAACAGGTATGTAGTGGTGGGTTCACAGTACAGGTATGCAGTGGTGGGTTCACAGAACAGGTATGCAGTGGTGGGTTCACAGTACAGGTATGCAGTGGTGGGTTCACAGTACAGGTATGCAGTGGTGGGTTCACAGTACAGGTATGCAGTGGTGGGTTCACAGAACAGGTATGCAGTGGTGGGTTCACAGTACAGGTATGCAGTGGTGGGTTCACTGAACAGGTATGCAGCCAGGGACAAGCTAAGCCTAACTAATCTTTCCCTATGAGAGAGTGTGCAGAAGCTCGCCCTACTCTCACTAATGCAGGCACACGAGTGACCGTAATGGCCGCCGCTGCCTGCCTTTTAGTAGGGGGGGAGTGGCTCCAGGGGCTAGTGTAGCCTAATTGGCTACACTGGGCCTGCTGACTGTGATGTAGAGGGTCAAAGTTGACCCTCATGGTGCATTATGGGGCGAACCGAACTTCCGCAAACGTTCGCCTGCGGGACGCGAACGCGAACCACGGAAGTTCGCATGGAACCGTTCGGCCCAACTCTAGTGGGGACATTCCCTAAGCTAGCCGGCTGCTCCAGCAATGGAGCGGCCGGCTCATAACCCCTAATCTCAGTTACCGGGGGGAAGGATCCGCAGCTGAGAAGGACGTTACTCAAGATGCCATTTCTTGGTTGAAGGCAATAAACACCTGCAATGCAAATCTTGGAAAACTCAAGTTAAATGTCCTGGAGGCAAAGCATAATTATGGAGTATTGTGGAGGATTGAGTTTCTACACAGTGACCCAAACCTGGTGAGAATCAGGATAGAGTATGGTGAGCAGAAAGCTTTGCTGAAACAACTTGAAAAGAGTGGTGGACCGTTTTCTGAGAAGATAGCTTGCCAGAAAAGGTTTAGGCCGATAGCTCCAACAGAAGGCCTGGATGACATGGAGAGTGAGGAGGAAGAAATACACTTCCCAAGGCAAGCCGTGAGAGAGAGTGTGGAAGGGGTGGTGAACCCTGGGCAAGAGCTGAGGCAGGTAAAATTGAAGATTTAAGCATACCTGATGAGGAGATGGTGGGTCCTTGGAAAACGTCCAAGATGGCGCCAGTGATTGTATAGAATGCCAGTGCAGCCCCCTAGGAAGTGATAGGTTAAGTTATACAAAACCGGATGGGACTATTACTAAAATGGCTGCTGGAACACATGGGAATAGAAGCCTGCTGCTGTCCGAGGCCACAGATATTCCTGGAGGCATGCAGCAAGTGAGCGTGTTGCCCAGCAATGTTCCATCTAAAGATGGCACTGAATGTAGTGAGAAACGCCAGTGGGAGTTTCCTGCTGATCACTCGGAAGCGCGTCACATGCGACCGGAAGTGACTACCACTGGAGCGCAAATGGAGTCTTCTGTCGGAGGTGATGAGATGCAAGGGTAGGAATCCCCTGAAAAAGAGTCATGCATGCTGGGGGGACCACAGAAAGGGGATGGAGAATGCCCTGTAGGAAAGACTGTTGTGATGAGTGGATCCTCTTTACAGCATGCAAATATGGAAGGAGGGGTTTTTGAAAGTGCATCAGGGAATACACAGGGACCTACCTCTATTAAAATGGGGAGCGGTGGCTGTGAGGGTGATACATCTGTGCAGTGTGAGCAACCGTCTGATGAAGTAGGGGACAAGGAGATTGGAATGGATACATTTTTTCAGTATGAAGATCAAAGCATGTCAGCAAACATGGACATTAATGCTGTGTGTGATCTTGATCCAGTATTACCTGTAGTTAATAGTGACTCTCCAGGGACCTCTGTTGGTGAGTGTGAAAAAGCATGCAGTGAAAGGGAATTGTATGTAAATAATAATGAATCTTCTTTTTCTCAGGACATACGTGAGGGGTAAAGAAGTAAGTTGTCGGAGAATCCTCCCCTTCCTGGTGAAGGAGAAGAAAAATTAAAAAATGCCTCCTCTTCTACAGTAGAGGAAACTGCGAAGAAGAAGCACAAAGGTCATAACAAACCTGTCAAACAAGATGGTATTTTGGGGATAGAGGAAGACAGTGTTATTAATGCTGCTGGAAATGGAAATGCTGAAAATATTGAGAATGTTGGTAATGAAAAAAATATGGAGAATGTTGTAATTAGCAAAAGTATTGAAAAACCTGATGAGAAATCATTAATCGGGAGAAACCTCCTGAGGAGTGCCCCCAAGCAGGTTGGCAATATTACAAAAATGTTTAGAAAAAGATCTGTTAGGGATCGCTGGAAGAAAAATAGAGCTGCTAGGAGAGGGTTCGTTACTGATGAGGATGGGCAGGAGGAGAAGTGTGAAGGACACCTTGAGCCCCCAGAAGTGATACAAGAAGATGTAATCACCGAGTTTTGTTCCTATAACAGAATTTATAGAATTGAGAAAAATGTGTTTGTTATTTTGCATGGCCATTCTAGTGAGGTGTTAATTTACACTTTGGAAAAAGGTGGGGATTTTCAAAATGTGCATTTAATAGGGGCTGGGGACGTGACTGACAAAGGCAACCTCAGAGAAGGAGGGAGGAGGTTTGTCGTGATGAACCAGGTAATTTTAGGGCATAATCAAGCAGGTGAACAAGACTACCTTGATTCTATTATTGGTTTGGGCAAACATGTCCCTGATTCAATCCGTGAATCTATCAAGAAGTACACTCTTGCCCATCAGTGATTATAAGAATCCATTATTGTCGATATGGTTCAACCAGTGAAGGCTGTGACTCTGTAACACGGGAGGTGCCAGAGGTGCAGAGTTTCCTAAGGTGCAGTGATTCCCCCCTCTCCCCCCTCCCCGGGTCCTCCCTCTAACCCTGTGGCTCTTGCCTCCTCCAGGTGGCCAGGGTCAGAGACCGCAGCTCGCAGTATGCCCAGTGGAAGGAGGGTTCTGGCTCCCCTGGAGTCACAGTCAGAGGTGGGCATGCCTGGGAGAATGAACGTGATGCGCCTTAAATGGGATGGCAAGGGAGCTTTGCCCAGTAAGAGAGCATTTGTGGCCCTCCTCCTAGGCATTGGCATCAAGCAGGTAGACTTGTTTGCGATTTTGTTGAAATTTGTAATAACAGAGGCGCCAAATTGGCGCCAAACCATTTTAAAATTAGTTTAAAAGGAGGCGGGTTGGTGGAAACCAACCTGAGGTATACAAGGACCAGCCAATCAGTCTCTATATATGTACAATATAATTTATTATGAAATCTCCAGGCATGCAACGCGTTTCACGGGTCAAATGCCGGCTTCATCAGGCAATCAGTGTTGGAGATTCACTAAGAGACAAAAACAAAATAAAACACAATATACCAATGGACATGCATGGATGATAATAAAATAATTTTTTGTAAACATCATAAAGATCTACAATTCATTACGAGATATACATAGAACTTAGGCAATAAGGTACATATACACAGCATTACTGACCCTCAATCATATGAGGGTATATTACACTGTATGTGCAAAAACAAACGCAATAAGTGTATGTCTGAATGAGACAATCAACTGTCTCTGTGCAAAAATTGATATAAACACCTGTAAATCAACTACACATTTATAATTGAAATCACAACAGAATGATCAATATTTGATAAGTAGTATGCCAAAAAATCATCATACATATGTAAATAATTGTACTTGCCACTGTAACTGATTAGATTCATCAAACTGATAGATGCCAGGAACTAAAGTGCTGGGTGCAAAAACGTAGAGCTTCCAAAAAAGCACTAGGGATAAAAAAGGAAGAAATAAAATAATAATAATGATCATCAGCAAGGCTGTATCAATTATAGGGCCCAGCGCCTACTGTGAAGAGTGTTGCAAATGGTAGGAGTTATAAGGACGCTGGGCGCCAGCGTGGCTGAGTGTATAACCCGGAAGAGCCGCCCTTAGCTGTTTCCGGTAGCAAGGGCAGACGGACAGGGAGAGCGATGTGACGCTGACGTCACGGTGCAAATTACGCATGTCGGGGGAGGACGCGGATATGTGGTCGCGTCTCTCCTGGTCCCGACGTAGGTGATGAATGGTGCATGCGCATTGGGTAATTGAGGACGGCGCCGCCATGTTGGTGTAGGCCGCTGTGCGGCGATGTAAATTAAACCACTGTCCCTTAGATAAAAGAGGACAGTGTGAATCTAAATAAAAAATAAAATATAAAAAAAGGCCTTATGTGACTCCACATATTGATTAGTGGAAGTAAAAAAGGATTGCACAGGGGACAAATTTGTATAGGGCATCATTAGAGTTAATATGCTGCCATCTAGTGGTTATTAGAGCAGCGTACCGTAAATGGGATTTTATTATATATTGCTACCAATTGATAAATGAATATATAGAAAAGTCAGAAGAATTAGAAAAAAACAATAATTACATTAATAATATTAATATTATCAATAACATTGATATTAATAAACAACGAGGAGGGACAAAGAGGGAGAAATAAGTAGGGGAGGGAGAAGAGGGGAAGAGGTGGGGGGGAAAAAGAATGAAGAGGGCGAAAAAAGGGGGGGGGGGAAGGGGGGTGGATGGGGACTCGAATAAGGGGGGACAAAAAAAAAGGGGGGGGAGTGAAAGAGTGGGGACAACAAAGTACATCAAGCACATAAATAAAAAAGCACATTAATGAAATGATTGCCAGAATCACAAATGCCAAAAATTGTTAAATCTTATTAAAAATATTGAACAAAGAATTGTGTTTAAAAAGAGGGAACGATAAGAGAGGACTGGTAGTCAATGAAAGATTATTTTGATATTGATCAATTTAAAAACGTTTTTCAAGTACTTCATTTAGGCCCTCAGGGGCCAAAGTCCTGAGTGTTTGTGTCCAGAACATCTCTTTGTTCTTCAAGGCCTCAAAAGTATTATTTAGTGAGTGAATGGAATCTATTAGAGTGATGGTGAGTGACTGGGGGTCCCCCTTGTGATAGGTGCTGGAGTGTTTGGAGACGCTATGTAGGGGGTTGTGTTTCAGTATATTCCTCATATGTTGTCCTATTCGGCTATAGACTAATTGAGTAGTACGGCTGACATATTGTAGATTGCATGGGCATGATATAACATAAATAACGTTCCTTGAAGTACAATTGATGTGTTGTTTGATAATGAATTCAGTATTGGTAGTGTTGGATTTAAATATCTGGGGTAGTTGTATCAGCTGCATGGGATGGTGTGTGTTTAAATTTACTGGGAGCTAGTAGCCCATGTAAATTCGGGGCCCTTTTGAAAGTAAGTGATGGTGTATTGGGTATTGATGGTTTGAGGTACGGATCTTGGGCCAGTAGCTCCCATCTATTTTGTAGAATGGTGCGAATTTGTCTATGTTGGCTGCTATAACCGGTGATAAATCTTGGAAAGGACGTTACTGTAGCTGTATGGTCGATTGTAGGGCGGTGGTAGGAGTCTTTGTTGCTTTGTATTTGGTGTCTTTGATAAGTTTTTTAGGGTAACCCCGTTCAATGAATTTTCTGGTAAGGAGCTGTGATTGTGTGTGGTAATCTGAAAGTTCTGTGCAATTGCGAAAAATTCTTTTGTATTGGCAGTAGGGGGTATTAGTGGTCCATAGTCGATGGTGGAAGCTGTCGAAGTGTATGAAATTATTAGCGTCCACTTTCTTGAAATGTGTTTTTGTTTTTATGGTGTTATTGGTGGAGCAGAGGACCAAGTCAAGGAACTCAATTGTATTGGGATGATGTTGAGAGGTGAATGAGAGACCTGCCGGATTATCATTAAGGAATTCAACAAACTTGGGAATATCTGTGTGATTGCCCTTCCAAATGAAGGTGAGATCGTCGATATATCGCTTATAAAAAATAATATTGTCAGAAAAGGGGTGTGGGTTGTGAAATTTTAGTAGTTCAAGGTAGCCCATTGAGAGGTTAGCATATGAGGGGGCGAAGGAACTACCCATGGCTGTGCCCGTGACCTGATGGTAATAATTATCCATGAATGAGAAGATGTTGTGGTGTAGGATGAATTCTGCACATACATTGATGAATTGCTGTTGAATAATGGGCATATCTGGATTAGTAGATAGAAAAAACTGAAGTGAATGGAGGCCAAAGGAATGAGGGATATTAGTATATAGGGAGGATACATCACAGGTGAGCCAGCAGTAATCTGGATCCCAGAGGATGGGCTTAAGTAGGTCTATAAGGTGTTGGGAGTCTTTCAAATATGAAGGTAGTGTTTGTACTAACGGCTGTAAATGTTTATCGACAAATTTGGATAGATTGCTAGTGATGGACTCCATGCCCGAAATGATTGGTCTGCCAGGGGGTTTCTGTAGTGCTTTATGTTTTTTAGGGAGGTAATAAAAGAACAGTGTTTTTGGGTGGTGGTTGTTAATGAAGTTACGTTCTTTTTTTACTGATGATGCCATTTGAAAGTGCTTCATTAATGAACCGTGTAAGAGTATTGTTGAATTCGGAAGTAGGATCAGTGGTCAATTTAACGTAGTGAAGTGTGTTGTCTAATAGTCTATTTGCTTCATCTATATAGTCTAGTTTTTTGAGAATAACAATACCACCCCCCTTATCAGCAGGTTTTATAATAATATCATGGTTATGTCTCAGGTTTTGGAGAGCTCGTTGTTCTAATCTGGTAAGATTGGATGTGGTGGCATTGGCGTCCAATTTCAATTTTTGCAGATCGTTCAATACTAAGGTGTAGAATGTTTCGCTAAAGTTTCCTTTGGAGGCAGTCGGGTAAAACCTGGATCTACCCTTTAATTGTGTGGAGATGTATTTTTCAGTGTTGATTTCATCAGTATTGACTGTAAAAATTGGTAATACATCATTATTGGTCAGAATGAGGCTATTGGTTGAGTTCAAAAAAGTTGATTGATTTTTTTTATGGCAAAATGTCGTTTTAGAGTGAGTTTACGAATTAATGCGTTAAGTTCTACAAAAAGTTTAGACATATCGGATGAGCTGGTGGGACAGAACGAGACCTTTTTCTAGAAGTAGGGTCTTGGACTGGGAAAGGACATAGTTAGATAGATTGAAGATGCAACAGGTTTCCTGTAACGATCGGTGAAGCACAGAGAGGATCTGATTACCGGTGATCTGCAGTATCACAGGAAATACAGATGTATACCAGATTATACGTGATCTGCAGTATCACCGATAATCCGATATACTAACTAACCTCTGCTCACCTAAGTAGAGTGTAGTGTTTGGTGTAACAGTAACACTTGGAGGCCTAAGCCTTAGTGCAGCAAGGTGAACTGAACGGATTCCTTCCGCAGACCTGAGCTCTCCAAGACGGGAGGAGTCAGACTGACAGTAGGAAGGATAGTCCGAGAGTGACACTCAGGAGGAAGTGTCACTAACAGGAACAGGAACCGCCTCCAATCGTGAGGTCGGTTCTCGAGGTCGGACAAGCCAGGTCGTAACACACGGACAGATAAAGTACAGATACAGTAGGCAAAGGCGGAGTCAAGGTACAGGCAGGGTTCGGCAACGGGGTATCAGATATATCGGGGTACAAAATCAGGAGGCAGATGCAGAGTCTAGGAATGAGCCGGGGTTCGGCAACAGAGTATCAGAGATATCGAGGTACAAGATCAGAGTTCAGGAGGGTGGTCAAACAGGCAATAGGTCATAACAGATAATCACAATCAAACTAGTACTTTAGCTATCAACAGAATCTAGCTAAGTGTAGGATTACAGCTCCAGCTGGTCCCGGCACACTTGCGGATCTGACTACGGATCTGGGTGCTCCCACATATGTGATCGCAACGCCAGACGGGGAGCAAGTGAACAGCCAGCAGTATATATACACGGAGGCCTCTCCAGCACCTCCCTAAGTGCTGGACCAATCAGGAGAGGAACCAGGGTCAGCTGACCAACCTGGTCAGCTGACTCACTTCTGGCTGGCATATCTGTTCTGCCTCAGTGCGCGCGCGCGCGTCACTCTTGAAGCAGAGGGACTACGTGTCCCAGCCACACCAGCCCCGCTCTGCAGTGTCTCCGCAGCGGGGGTATGGGCACTAACCGCCGCGTCCAACGCGGCGGTTTCTGCGTGCCCTGCAGACGCCTGCACGGAGACAGCCGCCTCATGCTGAGGAGAGGCGGCTGCTTCTCCGTGTGTGTGTCGCGTCCGTGCGCGGAAAGAGCCGCCTGCCGCTGGGTCATGGCGGCGGCTCTTCCGCGTTCTCACATTTCCATCGTCAAGTCTGTGTATGTTGGATCGGGGATGATTGGCGATTTCTTTTTTCTTTTCCCTCTATGTCCCCTTTTTCTGAGTCTGGTAACGGTCTTTTTTGGGTTGTTTTGGGTTGAAGGATAACTCTGGATGCTGTTGGAATCGGTAACGGCATGACTAATGTGTTCTGTGTGAACGAGAGGGGTAAATCGTAAGATTGATGGGAGAAGTGTTCTGACTGGCAGTAGTGTCATGTTGATGTTTGATGATGGGTCTGAAATAACCAGTGAGGGTACTTGTTTTAGTTTGGAGGACGGGACCTTGTGTGTTGGGCGGGGAGGGGGAGATGGGTTGGGTCTCATGCGTGCTAATTTGCGAAAGGCCCAGAATGTCATCAATATGTGAATGATCATCCAGATTGGTTTGAATCTGATCGACAGAAGGTGTGTTTGTGATGTCGGAATCCTTGTTTTTGATGGCTATTGTGTCTGGGGGGGCACTGTTCAAAAAATTGTTTACGATTTTGTCCCCAGGGGACCCTCCTGCCTATTATGATGTCAGTTTCGTGTCACAACATGGGCTTGATTTTTTCCTGGAAGAATGGGCAAAATATACAGTAAATAACAAATGGAATGGTTCCACAGTCATACCACTGTCCAAACAGTCCTTGTTAAAGAAAGCCCATGTTGTGATAACGAACTAAAGTATCTCTGTTCATGATGTTGTTGCTGGATCCAGCACGTTTCTGACATTATGTCCCCTCCTCAGTGTGTATTTGTTGACTTGGGTATTTGGTGGGGGGAGTATGAAGTGGCCATCAAACTGAGGATCAAAGATGGGGTGGTCACTCATATTCCCTGATCTTCTCTTATCAGCAAAGATCGAGTTACAGTGTATTACCCAGGTCAGCCAAGGACCTGCAACTGATGTGGTAGGGAGGGGACATCTTGCCAGTAGCTGTCCTGAGTCCTGACCCAAGGTGCAGTTTATGCCAGGACTTTGGGCATTCTGCAAAAGATTGCAAGACTATCAAATGCAATTTTTGTTTTGAAATGGACCATCCCTATACAGAGTGCCCAAACTCCTACTGGCATATGACCTTGGAGTTGAGGAAGACTGTGCTGGTCTCTTATGGAGGAGGAAGCCCAATCATCTGTTTCTTACCTCAGCCAGAAAATGTGTCCCCTCCTTCTGTGTCCACTTTCTCCGAAGTTCAGGCCAGCACAGCCGCCCTCAGCGAAGGCTGGATCGGGGCGGCAGTGTCGCATCAGGAATGCTGCCGGAGGTGCCGTGGGCCCTCATTCTACTGGGCAACAGCCCACACCTCAGAGGGAGCCAGGGGGTAGGGTTGCTAAACAACTCATGCCTCCTGCTCCTTCAAAACCAATTTCTTTCCCCTCTTCCCGTCCTGTTACTCATTCCCACTCCCTTCACAGATCCCTCCCCTCTTCCCAGCCTAATCCCTCTTCCACTTCCTAGCCCAGTCCCCCTTCCGTCCCCAGCCGAATTCAGTCTGCCCCCCCCTCTTCCTTTCCTGCTGGAGGCAGTCCTTTACCTCCCTCTAAGGTGTCTCTTGACTCCTGAGCTGAGGATTCTCGGGCCCGGGATGATAGACTGTACTTAGAGGAGAGGTTGAAGAACGTCAAAAAGAAGAAAACCAATTCAGTAGCTGACATAAGGACTCAAGCAAGAGCTGAGGCCTCTCGTAAGAGATCTGATATCAAACTCTAACAGGTTTAAAGCCCTAGAAGGGGCAACTTTCTCAACTGAGAATGAGGCAATGGAAGTAGGTGGGTCAGTGCCTGACCAATGAGGTACTGCACATTAGTGTTCATGTCCTTTTGGTTTTTGCTTATGTTGTGCTTTTTATTTTTCTTTGTGTACTTGTCTAGGGAATACAAAGGGAACCCTTAATTACTCTGATAGCTGCTCCCCCACCACTTATGCTGGCAACGATCAACATTGCTAGCATCAAAACCCCCAGGGCTCAAAAATTGGCGATTCTGGCCAGCTTTTATGCTGATATCTTTTTCCTGCAGGAGACTAGACTCACCTCTGTAGCTGACCTCTGGTTGGCTGAGAGGGACTGGAGGTCCAGTCCTAGTTACTGGTCTCTTACGGGAGAGCCTGGTAGTGGTGTGGCAGTCCTGTTTAGAACTGATATGGTAACATGCCAGCGAGTAATTGAGGTAGAGATGGGGAGGTGTTTGGTCTTGGACATCTGTGTGAGGGGGCAGAACCTCCGACTCATTAACATCTATGCCAACCCCAGGTCTCGGGGGAGAGAAATTGCCTCTTTACACCCATTAGGCCTTTCCTTTTTTTTGCCTACTCTGTGATCCTAGGTGGTGATTTTAACACCATCACTAGGGACAGGGACAGGTCAAGTACCTGGGATCAGGTAGGCACTGATGGTAGGTACTTAGTTAGAATAGTTAGTGAGGATGATTTGGTGGATGTACACATTCATCATCCACCAAATCTCACAGGGTTCACCTTTGCTAGAGGTAGTCATAGGAGTAGGATAGATAGGATTTTTGTTTCTGAGAATGTCACCACCTCAACCCCTGGGTTGTTGGCAGTGGAGTTCTCTGATCAACCTAACATACCTAACATGTTGTTAGATTTTTCAAGGGTATAGCAATAAGTAGAAGCATTGATAAGAACATTGCTTACCGGCAACTGAGGGAGAGGTTAAATGTTCTCGTCTCTGAGGGCGGAGATCCGGTGGAGATCTCTGAGGTCAAACTTCGCCTGAAGCAGCAGCAGTATGACCGATGGCTTCTTTGGTTCTGGAGAGGGATCATGGCAAATACCACTCACCTGACCCTTACCAGAGCTACAAAGTACAGCACTTAAGATGGTCAACAGTCTCAGAGATGGGTCGGGGTCTCTGGTGAAGTTCAGGTCAGAGATCTTGTCTATTGATAGAGGGTTTTACGCTGATCTGCTTGGGTAGAAGCCACTTGACTCCTTGGCTTCCATACCTGGTTTGGGTAATGTGGATGTTTCTGCTGCAGACTTGACAGGAGAGATCACTGCGGAGGAAGTTGCGAAGGCCATTGGTGGTCTCACACCTAAAAAGACTGCGGGTCTGGATAGGTTGATGGCCGAGTTCTATAAGGCTTTCACATCCATCTTGGCTTCTCAATTGGCTGGAGTTTTTGATGATTGCCTTGCTGGGGGCTAGTTACCGCCCTCCATGAGGCAATCCGCGGTTATTCTCCTGTCAAAAGGTCATGATCCTGAGATGATTGAGAACTGGCGTTCCATCAGCCCTCTCAACCTTGACAGGAAGATCCGGGCAAAAGTTTTATTCTGGCGCTTGTCCTAGGTGACGGATGTGCTTTCCTGCCATCAGCACTGCTCTGTTTCAGGTAGGAGTGCACTATCAGCACTCTTGGCTCTCCGGAATGTCCTGGAGTGGTGCAGGGCTGAGGGTTGGGAAAAGTACCTGCTAACTTTGGATCAGTAGAAGGCTTTTGATAGAGTCAACCACAAGTATCTTTGGCATCTACTTAGCGTCTATGGTTTGCCAAGTGGTTTTGTTAATTGGCTGCGAACATTGTATAAAGGGGCTGAAAGTTTCACCCTCATCAATGGGTGGGTCGGCCAGCCAATTTTTAGGTAAGCTCTGGTGTCCACCAGGGTTGTCCTCTAAGTTCTCTGCTGTATGTGTTTGCCATTGACCCCTTCGTGAGGAGGCTAGAGGGCGGCACACTCAGTGGAGTTCCGGCGGGCATCCCTGGTGTCTTGCCTATAAAGGTGTTGGCTTATGCTGATGATGTCACTGTGGTGGTCTCCAAGACAGAGGAGGCGGTGGTGGTTGCTGATGAGATTGCCCGGTACTCATTGGCATCCGAAAGTAGCACATTGGAAGAGTTGGAATTTTACTCTAACAGAAAGGGTTGACTTGGTCAAAACCTATCTGGTACCAATCATATTGTATGTTAGCTACGTCACAATTTTGCCGGCATCTCTGTACAGCAGGATAAACATTGTGTTCTTCGAGATGCTCTGGGGGAACATGATGAAACCTGTACGTAGGAACATCACCTTCAAAACTTGGCAGGAGGATGGCCTAGGGATGGTCAACCCAATCGTGTTTTTCTCTCTGATTTATATTAAGTATAATATTGGTAACTTGCTTGCAGAGAGTCCGCCTAGTTGGGTTAGTATTTTCCAAGCTTGGTGCGAGCCTTTCCTCAGTGGTTGGAAGAGCGGTGGCCCAGTGAAAAATCTGAGGGCACATCATGGCTATCTTCCGGCCTATGTTGTACTTTGTATGAAGAAACTGTTGCAGTGGGGATTGACGGTGGAAGACATCAGATCGGTTGAGCAGAAAGCTCTCTTGACTCGGGTGGTGGATGCCTATTGTCATGACACACTGACCTTGAGGGATTGCCCAGGCACAATTTTGGAGGAGGGGTTGCGATTAGAAATGGCCCGAACGGTTCCTGGCGAACTTTATGGCGGTTCGATTCGCCTCCCATAGTGCACCATTAGGGTCAACTTTGACCCTCTACATCACAGTCAGCAGGCACAGGGTAGCCAATTAGGCTACACTCCCTCCTGGAGCTACTCCCCCCCCCCCCTTATAAAAGGCAGGCAGCGCCAGGTTTTTCACTCACTCGTGTGCCTGCAGTAATTAGAGAAGGGACAGCTGCTGCAGCAGACTGTCATAGGGAAAGCTTAGTTAGACTCTTGTAGGCTTGTTAGCTTTCACCTTGCTGATTCTTATTGCTAAAGAAGCACCCCTCGACAGCTCTTTTGAGAGCTAATCTTGTTCTTGTGATCTAATTATTATTATTATTATTATTATTTTTTGTGTGGCCCTCTCAGCCCTGTCAGTCAGTCGCAGCTGGCCTTAGGTATAATTGGTACTGTGCCACTGCCAGGCCCAGCACATTCAGTGACTATCTGTGTGTGTGACAGGCAGCTGCAGATTTGTAATCCCATCCCAATCACTGCACCTGTTCACTGTTCAGTGCACCCACCTACCTACCTACGTGAGAGCATGCAGTGTCACTGTACCTGTCCGGTACCTGTTTGTGTGTGACAGGTGCACATTGTAATACTCATCACTGCATGTAATACCTACCTGTTGTTCACTTCAGTGCACCCACCCACCTACGTGAGCGCACGCAGTGTCACTGTGCCCAGGGTCGGACTGGGACACTGGGGGCCCACCAAAGAAATTTTAACCTGGGGCCCACACATCCCATGATTGCGGTGAAAAAGGGCCGTGACCATGCACCGGAAGGTGGGCGTGGTCATGTTGTATTATGGACAGGGCCAAATGTACATGATCTTTGCAGCATTGTAATTCAGAGACACCGCTGCCCAGCAAAACTTTGCATGGAGTCCCCTCCTTTAATATAAAGTAATGTCCTACTTTGCAGAGGTTGCAACTGCAGAGGTTGCGACCGCATTGGGGCCCTCGGGACAAAGGGGCCCCGAAGAGCCCTCCCTCAACTACAGTATTACCTCTCTGTTGGTCCTTTGCTCATAATAATCACTTCTAGAGATACTTTGAACAGTGGTAATCATTAACAAGCTATTTCCCATCCCCTTCTTGCACCTCTGACACTGTAGTTGCCATTGGCAGGTTTTGGTGCGCCGTATCAATTGCTATGTATAGAGTGCTTGGGGGGCCCCATTGTAAAATTTGCATCAGGGCCCACAGCTCCTTAGCTACGCCACTGCTCTCAGCATGAGTGATTACAGCACTGAGAAGAGAATTTTTGTGCTGCAGGCAGCAATTGGAGCTCTGTCAGACAAGGAGGGGGGTCCACCAGAGACCTGGAGGGGGGGCCCACCGAGGGAAAAAACTGTACTACTGTGGCCCAGTCCGACCCTGACTGTGCCTGTCCGGCTGTTACCATACCAGGTGGTGGACTCTGAGGCCTTCTGTAAATTTGTGGCCATTGGGACACCACAGTGGAAGATACCAGGCCGCAATTATTTCTCTAAAAAGTAACTGTACCGTGAAGTTGAGGGAAGTGGTGTCATCTCTGGCACACAGCGTTGGGCCAAGGGTCCACCTGATCACGGATGCCTGGTCTGCCAAACACGGTCAGGGCAGGTACATTACTTACACAGCCCATTGGGTCAACCTGGTGAATGCTGACAAGCAGGGAGTACGTGGCTGTGCAGTGGACCAACTTGTGATACCTCCACGGCTTGCAGGCAGGGCTCCTGCCACCTCCTCTCCTCCTGCTACATCCTCTTCGCTGTTGTCATCCTCCTCCTCCTTGGCTGAGTGGCAGTTCAACTCTACTGGGGCTGCGATCTCTTCTCCAGCTACACAGCCCCAGCTCCCCAGGGCCTATGCTGCATGCCAGGTATGATGGTGTCACGCCATCTTAGACATGTTGTGCCTCAAAGCGGAGAGTCAAACTGGAGCACCTCTCCTGGCTGCTCTTAACAAACAGGTGGATCAGTGGCTGACCCCGCACCCGCTGGAGATCGGCAATGTGGTGTTGTCACACACAGCAGCAATCGCATTTCCGCTTTGAATTTGGGAAAGCTGACACAGGTACCCTGCAGCACAGAGGGGGGATAAGGAAGAGGAAGAGGAAGAGTCGTGTGGGGGAGAGGAGTCTGACTCGGATGATGAGGAAGGTGTTTCTTTGGAGGAGGAGGAGGCGGCGGCAGAAGAACAACCGCAGCAGGCGTTGAAGGGGGCTTGTGCTGCTCAACTTTCCCGTGGTATTGTTCATGGCTGGGGGGAGGAGGAGGACTTACCTGACGTCACTGAGCAAGAGCAAGAGGAGATGGATAGTACGTCTGCATCCCAATTTGTGCAGATGGCGTCTTTCATGCTGTCCAGCCTGTTGAGGGACCCCCGTATAAAAAAACTCAAGTGGAATGACAATTACTGGGTGGCCATGCTACTAGACCCTCGGTATAAGCACAAAGTGGTGGAGATGTTTCCAAATCACATGAAGGCAGAAAGGATGCAGCACTTGCAGAACAAGCTGGCAACTATGCTTTACAATGCATTTAAGGGTGATGTCACAGAACAATGCAATAAAGGTACCACTGCCAGTGATCCTTCTCCCATGTCCATGCAGGCAAGGACAGGACTAGAGATGGGCCGAACCTCCAATTTTTGGTTCGCAAACCGGGTTCATGAACTTCCGCGAAAGGTTTGGTTCGCACGAACTTTTGCGAACCGCAATAGACTTTAATGGGAAGGCGAACTTTGAAAACTAGAAAAAATTATGCTGGCCACAAAAGTGATGGAAAAGATGTTTCAAGGGGTCTAACACCTGGAGGGGGGCATGGCGGAGTGTGATACATGCCAAAAGTCCCGGGGAAAAATCTGGATTTGACCCAAAGCAGCGTTTTAAGGGCAGAAATCATATTGAATTCTAAATTGCAGGCCTAAAGTGCTTTAAAACATCTTGCATGTGTACACATCAATCAGGTAGTGTAATTAGTGTACTGCTTCACACTAAAAGACCAAACTCACTGTGTAACGCACCGCAAACAGCTGATTGTGTAGTGACGGCCGTGCTGGACTGGTGCGCTACATGGCTGTCACGATTAATGCCACTACTCAGATGACTGAATATTGGTGATCTGCGGAATAATGGTTTTACAGGACCTTACCACAGGAGTTGGTAAGGAACACTCAGGACACCAACAGAACAGACTAGACACAAGGCCCCCTAGTGGGGCTGGAAGGTACAGACAGATAAATACGGTTCTAACGGTCACCTGTGGAGCAGGTGATTCAGACCTCACTGCAGTCTCAGAGATACAAATAACACGGCTCTAATGGTCATCGGTGGAGCAGGTGATTCAGACCTTACTGCAGTCTCAGAGATACAAATAACACAGCTCTAATGGTCATCTGTGGAGCAGGTGATTCAGACCTTACTGCAGTCTCAAAGATATAAATGACACGGCTCTAATGGTCATCTGTGGAGCAGGTGATTGAGACCTTACTGCAGTCTCAGAGATACAAATAACACAGCTCTAATGGTCATCTGTGGAGCAGGTGATTCAGACCTTACTGCAGTCTCAGAGATACAAATGACACGGCTCTAATGGTCATCTGTGGAGCAGGTGATTGAGACCTTACTGCAGTCTCAGAGATACAAATAACACGGCTCTAACGGTCACCTGTGGAGCAGGTGATTCAGACCTTACTGCAGTCTTAGCAACAATTTCCTTCCGTAGTCTGGACTCTCCACGGGGAGGAGTCAGACAGGGAGTGGGAAGGACAGAACGTGAGTGACACCAGAGAGAGGGTGTCACTAACAGATCTGGCGTTCTGTAACGATCGGTGTAACACAGAGAGGGTCTGATTACCGGTGAACTGCAGTATCACCGAGAATGCAGAATATACCCGATTATTGGTGATCTGCAGTATCACTGATAATCAGGTATATAAGCTAACCTCTGGACACCCGAGTAACGAGTGTTTGGTGCAACTGTAACGTTTTGAGGGCTGCACCTCAAGAGCAGGTACAGGGCAGCAAGGAGTACTGCACAAGTACTGATTCCTTCCGAAGGCCTAGACTTCCCCGAGGGAGGAGTCAGGCTGAGCGCAGGAAGGACAGAGCGTGAGTGACGCCAAAGGTAGTGTCACTAACGGATCTGGGAACTGCCTTTAACAGTAAGGTCAGTTCTCGCGGTCGGGCAAGCCAGGTCGTAACACACGGACAAATACAGTACAGATTCAGACCGCAGAGGCGGAGACTAATAAACAAGCAGGGTTCGGCAACAGGGTATCAGAAATATCGGGGTACAGAATCAGGAGTCAGATGCAGAGTCTAAGAGCGAGCCGAGGTTCGGCAACAGGGTATCAGAAATATCGGGGTACAGAGATGCAGAGTCTAAGAGCGAGCCGAGGTTCGGCAACAGGGTAAGCCAGTGTAGTCAGACAGGCAGAAAGTCATAACAGATAATCACAATCAAACTAGTACTTTAGACTATCAACAGAATCTAGCTAAGTGTAGGATTACAGCTCCAGCTGGTCCCGGCACACTTTCGGATCTGACTAAGGGTCTGCGTGCTCCCACGTATGTGATTGCAACGACAGGCAACCAGCAACTGATTATGCAGCAGAATATATAGTTGCTGGACTCTGCTGCCCCGCCCGAACCATTCAGCCAATCATGAGTCCTACAGGAGTCAGCTGACCTTCCTGATCAGCTGACACTTCCCCTGCTGGTACAAAGGTCCTGAATTCAGGCCCGCGCGTGCATAGCTCTCCATCTGTCCAGGTGCACTAACAGACCCAGCCACACCAAGCACACACTGCTGCTGCATGCAAACAGCCGCTTTGCTATCAGGACATGCGGCGGCTTTTCCGCGATCCACCAAACAACCAGACGCATGCAAACCGCCGCATAGGACGCGGAGTCAGCCGCCTAGCTCTTGGCACACGCGGCGGCTTCCGCGTTTCCTCACAATGGCAAGATTGCTCTTCATCAGTGATATCAGGTAATGCCTGACTGCCTTATCAACTTTCGATGGTTCTTTTTCTACCATTGTTAAAGCTTAGCTTACATCTATTTTTTTTTAAATTACATTTTCTACTTGCTGTTCAGTACCTGCAACGAGAATCTGTTATGTAGGGCAAGTCTGCCATTGTCACCACGGGTAATGGCCAGGGAATCAAGGTTCGATTCCGGTCTGAAGTGGGAGCCTGAGACCCATGCTGTACCTGCCCTGACTGTGCTTTGCAGACCAGGCATCTGTGGTCAGATGGACCCTTGACCCAGCGGAAGACAAACCAACTCGAAAGCATTTGCCAAGAATGTTTTATGGAGGGCAAGTCTGCCATTCATTCAGCTGTGTGAAACTTTTGATGGTACTTTCTCAGTACCGTGGTGACTGACCACAGGTATTGGCGGGGGAATCCGGTTTCTATTCCGTTCTGGAGTTGGAGCCTAAGAAACGGCTACCACCACACATCCAGGCAAGGAAGGCAGCAGGCATGGCATGCCCGCCCCGACGTAGTGACCAAAAATAAAAATACAGGAGGACTTTCGAGGCCCTGATGTAATGAATCAACTTTAAATCCTTTAACGAGAATCTGTTATGGAGGTCAATGATTCCATCATCACCCTCCTTTTACGAGAATCTGTTCTGGAGGGCAAGTCTGCATTCAAGTGAAAGGTATGCACTGACTGCCAGGTATAATGTAATGTGCAGTCACAGATGCAGTGAAAGGTATGCAGTGAGTGCAAACAGCCGTTTGTGTAGTGACGGCCGTGCTGGACTGGTGCGCACCATGACGAGAGTGCAGGTGATGGTGGCTTTACAGCCCATATGGTCGCCTGGCTGATGTATTTGGTCTGACCACAATGAAGTAACGACCTTATTATCTTTGGTGTGCCAACCCCCGAGACACTAATATAGCCGGCGGTCATTACTTCATTGTGATACGCAAGCTCCTTCACCTTGGCAAGGTAATGATCACGAAGGGGGATGTGCACATGTACATGCCTTTTGTTTTGTTGTTGCAGCCGCCCGCAGTGCAGCCAGAAAAATTAGGCAGACATGTAGATGCCCCAGAAAAATTGTTATAGCGGCCACTGCTAGCAGCGGCCTAAAAAATTCAGGAATCCGCCTGGTTTCCTGGACCTTGTTGGTGGTGGCTGAGAAGGCAGTCAAGCGGCCGGTGGGCAGAGGTGCTGTGTGGGGAGCGACTTAGTCTTGGGGAAGGCAGCCAGTCACACGGCGTGCAGGCAGAGATGCTGTGTGTGGGGACTGACTTAGTCTTTGGGCGGGCAGTAGCCCTCCGGGATCCATGCCTCATTCATTTTGATAAAGGTGAGGTACTGAACACTTTTGTGACTTAGGCGACTTCTCTTCTCAGTGACAATGCCTCCAGCTGCACTGAAGGTCCTTTCTGACAGGACGCTTGCTGCAGGGCAAGACAGAAGTTGGATGGCAAATTGGGACAGCTCTGGCCACAGGTCAAGCCTGTGCACCCAGTAGTCCAAGGGTTCATCATCGCTGCTCACAGTGTCTACATCCACACTTAAGGACAGGTAGTCGGCTGCCTGCCGGTCCAGGTGTTGGTGGAGAGTGGATCCCGAAGGGCTACGGGAAGGCGTTGGACTAAAGAATGTCTGCATGTCCGACATCACCATGAGATCGCTGGAGCATCCTGTCTTTGCCTGCGTGGACATAGGAGGAGGATTACTGGCAGTGGTACCTTTATTGCGTTGTGCTGTGACATCACCCTTAAACGCATTATAAAGCATAGTTGCATCCTTTCCGCCTTCAGGTGAGTTGGTAACAGGTCCGCCACTTTGTGCCTTTGTACCGAGGGTCTAGTAGCGTGGCCACCTGGCCACCCAGTACAGCTCATTCCCTTTGAGTATTTTCATACGCGGGTCCCTCAACAGGCTGGACAGCATTAATGACGCCATCTGCACAAAGTCGGATCCAGACGTACTATCCATCTCCTCTTGCTCTTCCTCAGTGACATTACGTAAGTCCTCTTCCTCCCCCCAGCCACGAACAATACCACGGGAACGTGGAGCAGCACAAGCCCCCTGTGCCGGCTGCTGCGGTTCTTCTTCTGCCGCTGCCTCTTCCTCCTCCACAGAACAGGGCCGTTTTTTGGGGCGTGTGGTACGTGCAACTGCACGGGCCGCAGTGCAGCAGGAGGGAGAAGGGGGGCGCTGGCAGAAGTACTATACCGACAGATAGCAAGTGTGTGTGTGATGCAAGGTTGTACATCTGTAGTGTGTGTGTGTTACAGGTTTGTACATCTGTAGTGTGTGTGTGTGTGTGTGTGTGTGTGTGTGTGTGTGTGCTACAGGTTTGTACATCTGTAGTGTGTGTGTGTGTGTGTGTGTGTGTGTGTGTGTGTGTGTGTGTGTGTGTGTGTGTGTGTGTGTGTTACAGGTTTGTACATCTGTAGTGTGTTTGTGTGTGTGTGTGTGTTACAGGTTTGTACATCTGTGGTGTGTGTGTGTGTGTGTGTGTGTGTGTGTGTGTGTTACAGGTTTGTACATCTGTGGTGTGTGTGTGTGTGTGTGTGTGTTACAGGTTTGTACATCTGTAGTGTGTGTGTGTGTGATGCAAGGTTGTACATCTGTAGTGTGTGTGTGTGTTACAGGTTTGTACATCTGTAGTGTGTGTGTGTGTGTTACAGGTTTGTACATCTGTAGTGTGTGTGTGTGTGTTACAGGTTTGTACATCTGTAGTGTGTGTGTGTGTGTGTGTGTGCGTGCGTGCGTGCGTGCGTGTGTGTGTGTGTGTGTGTGTGATGCAAGGTTGTACATCTGTAGTGTGTGTGTGATGCAGAGTTGTACATCTGTAGTGTGTGTACGTGTGTGTGGACTGTGCATCTGCAGCGTGTGTATGGACCGTGCACCTTCTGTGTGTGTTTAAAGCACACATGTCAAACTCCACCATAAAAATTTAACCTGCAATGGTTTCCCCACTAGTGGAGGTACATTGTGGGTGAAGGTCTAGATCACTGGGGAAGCCAAATGGGAGAAAGAGTGGCAATGCACTAGACACCAGGGGACTGTATAGGGGAGGGAGGACCACTAAACACAAGGGAGCTGTATAGGGGAGTATGGAAGGACCACTAGACACCAGGGGACTGTATAGGGGAGGGAGGACCACTAAACACAAGGGAGCTGTATAGGGGAGTAAGGAAGGACCACTAGACACCAGGGGACTGTATAGGGGAGGGAGGACCACTAAACACAAGGGAGCTGTATAGGGGAGTAAGGAAGGACCACTAGACACCAGGGGACTGTATAGGGGAGGGAGGACCACTAAACACAAGGGAGCTGTATAGGGGAGTAAGGAAGGACCACTAGACACCAGGGGACTGTATGGGGAGGGAGGACCACTAAACACAAGGGAGCTGTATAGGGGAGGAAGGAATGACCACTAGACACCAGGGAACTGTATAGGGGAGGGGTCATTAAACGCCAGGGAACTTTTATACTGGGAGGGAGGTGGCCTCTAGACATTTAGGTTGTTTTTTTTGGGGGGGGGGGGGGGGGGGGGGGGGGGCGTATTTTTGATACTCGCCCTGAGAGCAATTTAACCTAGAAACTGCACTGCCACAGAAACACCTTCCTCATCATCCGAGTCAGACTCCTCTCCTTCCCTACACGACTCCTCTTCTTCCTCCTCCTCCCCCCTCTGTGCTGCCGCAGGTGTTGAGGAAACATCTGGTTCAGATGAAAATTGCTCTCATGACTCTTCCTGCCGTAACTGTTCCTGTTCACACTTCTCCACAGCTTGTTCCACCACTCTACGTACAGCACTCTCCAGGAAGTAAGCGTAGGGGATCAAGTCGCTAATGGTGCTTTCATTGTGACTCACCCGGTTGGTCACTTCCTCAAACGGCCGTATGAGCCTGCATTCATTTCGCATTAGTGTCCAGTTCGGTGACCAGAACATCCCCATCTCCCCAGATTGTGTCCTTCTACTGTAATTGTACAGGTACTGGGTGACGGCTTTCTCCTGTTCAAGCAGGCGAGAGAACATGAGCAGTGCCGAATTCCAGCGAGTCGGGCTATCGCATATCATGCGTCACACCGGCAAGTTGTTTCTCCGCTGAATGTCCGCAAAGCGTGCCATGGCCGTGTAAGACCGCCTGAAATGCCCACACAACTTCCTGGCCGGCTTCAGGATGCCCTCTAAGCCTGGGTTCTTTGACACAAATCTTTGAATGACCAGGGCCGGTTTAAGCAACAATGGGGCCCCAGGGCAAAATAAACCTGGGGGGCCCCTCCAACATATACCCCGGAACAAAAATTGGCATTAGGGGACCTTTTTTGCAGCTGGTATAGTCAGGGTGTGAAGTCCCAATCGGTCGGAGCTCCACAGTCTGACTATCCCAGCCTGCATGGGGGACAAAGGGTTAAAAAGTTTCAGGAGGGGGGACCCCACATAATTTAAACTAAAAAAAAATTCCCACACTCTAAACATAAAAAAAAATTGGGAAAATAGAAAAAAAATGCCAGGGATCTTCATACAGCCATATTGCGGCTGTATAGCGATCCCTGGCCAAAGCGCTGCGGCTGCGTATAGACCCCCTGGAAACCCCGTCAGGAAATTTATTGCGCTTTCGTTTGATGCATGTAAAATTACACTACCGGTAGGTTTGCTACTGAAAGTGACATTTACCGCATTTAAAAGTATACTTTTTTCCTTTGAAACTTTAAAATCGATTTTCTCAAAAACTATAAGGTCTTTTTGAAAAATGTTTTTTTTCCTCTTATTCCTAATGATCTCCTTAACATATCCTGCAAATTTAGGGTTTCTAGCATTTAAGGTGGATTTGCTATCAACCATTAAAGTCGGCAGGTTTTTAAATGTGTATTTTTTTTCCTTTAAAACTTTAAAATCGATTTTCTCAAAAACTATAAGGCCGATTTGAAATTTTTTTTTTCCTCTTGTAGCCACTGGGGGCCCCTACAAGCTCTGGGGCCCTGGGGCAGCTGCCTCCTCTGCCTCTATGGTAGCGCCGGCCCTGTGAATGACCAGATTCAACACATGTGCCATGCAGGGTACATGTGTCAGCTTTCCCAAATTCAAAATGGAAAGGAGATTGCTGCCGTTGTCACACACCACGTTGCCGATCTCCAGCTGGTGCGGGGTCAGCCAGTGCTCCACCTGTTTGTTAAGAGCAGCCAGGAGAGCTGGTCCAGTGTGACTCTCCGCTTTAAGGCAAGACATGTCTAAGATGGCGTGACACCGTCGTACCTCGCATGCAGCATAGGCCCTGGGGTGCGGGGGCTGTGTAGCGGGAGAGGAGATGGCAGCACCACTAGAGTTGAACTGCCACTCAGCCAAGGAGGAGGAGGAGAATGACAGTGAAGAGGATGTAGCAGGAGGAGAAGGAGAGGAGGTGGCAAGAGGCCTGCCTGCAAGCCGTGGAGGTGTCACTAGTTGGTCCACTGCGCAGCCACGTACTCCCTGCTTGCCATCATTCACCAGGTTGATGCAATGGGCCGTGTAAGTAATGTAGTGGCCCTGACCGTGCTTGGCAGACCAGGCATCCGTGGTCAGGTGGACCCTTGACCCAACGCTGTTTGCCAGAGATGACACCACTTGCCTCTGAACTTCACGGTACAGTTTGGGAATCGCCTTTCTAGAAAAATAAGTGCAGCCTGGTATCTTCCACTGTGGTGTCCCAATAGCCACAAATTTACGGGAAAGCCTCAGAGTCCACCAGCTTGTATGGTAATAGCTGGCAAGCTAAAAGTTCCGCCACGCCAGCTGTCAGATGGTGGGAAAGGGGGTGACTGGCAGAAATTGGCTTCTTCCGCTCAAACATTTCCTTCACGGACCACTACACAAAGAATTGAATGTGTGCATTAAACACCAAGTGAACACCTGACATATCTGGCTAAGCAAATTTGGCCTAATTGGCTATTCATGAGGCAATGCTCATGCAAATATGCATTCGCTTTCGCATGCCAACTTATGCAGGGTCAAAAACCAATTGTAACGGTTGGGTGTCGCAACTCAGATGTCTGATTATTTGGTGATCTGCAGAATCACCAATAATGCAGACGCTATACCTGATTATGTGTGATCTGCAGAATCACCAATAATACCAGTATAGTAACACAAAGAGCTGAGTGTGTAGTGTTTGGTGCAACCGTAACTTTAATAGTTTTATGAGACCTCACCAGAGGGGCTGGTGAGGTACTATCGGTACACTAACCGTGTAATAGGGTACAAGCTCCAGCAAGCTGGAGATACAATACTGAAGAGACCGAATCTCCCGAGGAGCGGGTGATTCAGAGTGTACTGCAGCCGAGTGATCACCCGAGGAGCGGGAGACTCAGACTGTACTGCAGCCTAGGAGCAGGAGATACAAACAGTACTGCACTAATGATCGCCTGAGAAGCAGGAGATTCAGACTGTACTGCAGCCAAGGAGCAGAAAACGCAAACAGTACTGCACTAAAGAATAACTTCACCAGAGGAACTGGTGAAGCTAGCACCTCACCAGTGGCGAGGGCTCACAGGCAGGCTGACAGGCAAGGTTCGGCAACAGAGAGGTAAGTATCGGTACAGAATCGTGAGGCAGGAGAGTAATCGGTAATCAGGCAGAGGTTCAGCAACTTTAAGGCAGAAAGGCAGAAGTACAGAATCAGAAAGCGAGATCGGAGTCAGAGTTTAGCCAAGAGTCATACACAGGAAATCAGTACAATATAAACAATATCCTAGTCTAGGTGTGAAGTCCTTGATTTCAACACCTGGGATCTAGTCTAAGGTCTGAGCGCTAACACACGAGGTATTCACGACAACAGACAACCTCTGAATGAAGCCCGGAGGCTTAAGAAGCAGAGGAGACCCCACTGGCACGCCCCTCAGAATCAGCCAATCCTGGGCGCCGTGGGACTCCTCTGACGTCAGCCGACCAGTAGGTCAGCTGACGGGCTTCCTCCTCACATAAAGGTCCCATCTGTGTGTGCTCCCGCGCGAGACGGCAACCTTTTGAGTAAATGAACGTTCTGTCCTCGGCGTCCTAGACGCCGGGAGGACGGATGGCGGCATGGAGGCAGCTACGGCGGCGGTGCTGTTCGCCGCAGCTGCCTCGTCTGTTACACCAATGCCGCAAAGCTGTCGCCCTGCGGGAATTAGTTCATGCTGCAATAGCACTATCCAGGAGCGCCACGGGGAGGCTTCCCAATGCCCCCATACAACCGGGGGGACCGCGAAGTCCCAGGCACTCTCACTGCCTGGGAACCACAGCGGCACCCCGGAGGGGGAGGCTGGGTGGCGCAGGCGACCCCCCCAAGCGTGGCCAGCGCCGGGGAGAGCCGTCCGCAGCCACCTCCCAATATTTAAAAACAGGCACTTACCTTAACGTCCATTGCGTTCTGCTACTGAGCATAGCTTGGGTGCAACACATTTGAAAAGGAAAGGAATGAAGCATGGGTCGCACTGAGCTTTGGAGCTCAGGGCTGGCTCACACTCAGCACTCCAATGGGGGGGGGAGGACAGGAGCAGACGGCCCACTCTACATTGAGAAGGGAAGGGCATTGGGAAGCCTCCCCGTGGCGCTCCTGGATAGTGCTATTGCAGCATGAACTAATTCCCGCAGGGCGACCGCTTTGCGGCATTGCTTTTTGACCCTGCATAAGTTGGCATGCGAAAGCAAATGCATATTTGCATGAGCATTGTCTCATGAATAGCCAATTAGGCCAAATTTGCTTAGCCAGATATGTCAGGTGTTCACTTGGTGTTTAATGCACACATTCAATTCTCTGTGTAGTGGTTAATTTCTATCCCCCCCTTGGAGGCGGGTGGTGGATGGCTCATTCCAGGTGGTGTGAGCCCTGGAGTGGGCCGTCTGCGCCTGTCCTCCCCCCCCCCCCCCCATTCTTGGAGTGCTGTGTGTGAGCCAGCCCTGAGCTCCAAAGCTCAGTGCAACCCATGCTTCATTCCTTTCCTTTTCAAATGTGTTGCACCCAAGCTATGCTCAGTAGCAGAACGCAATTAAGGTAAGTGCCTGTTTTTAAATATTGGGAGGTGGGTGCGGATGGCTCCCCCCGGCGCTGGCCACGCTTGGTGGGGTCGCCTGCGCCACCCAGCCTAGTGATGGGCCAAACCTCCGATTTTAGGTTCGCGAACCGGGTTCGCGAACTTCCGCGGAAGGTTCGGTTCGCGAAAGAGTTCGCGAACCGCAATAGACTTCAATGGGGAGGCGAACTTTAAAAAGTAGAAAAAAATTATGCTGGCCACAAAAGTGATGGAAAAGATGTTTCAAGGGGTCTAACACCTGGAGGGGGGCATGGCGGAGTGGGATACACGGCAAAAGTCCCAGGGAAAAATCTGGATGTGACGCAAAACAGCGTTTTAAGGGCAGAAATCACATTGAATGCTAAATTTCAGGCCTAAAGTGCTTTAAAACATCTTGCATGTGTATACATCAATCAGGTAGTGTAATTAGAGTACTGCTTCACACTGACGCACCAAACTAACTGTGTAACGCACCGCAAGTTACCAGCTGTTTGTGTAGTGATGGCCATGCTGGACTACTGCGCAACATGGCGAGATTGCTCTTCCTCACTCAGTGATGTCAGGTAATGTGTGACTGCCTTCTCAACTTTCCATGGCATTGTTAAAAAGCTTACGTTTTGTTTTAAATTACATTTTCTACTTGCTGTGTACTTGTTCAGTACCACTACAATGAGAATCCTATGGAGGCGGGCAAGTCTGGAATTGTGACCCTGGGTAATGGCCGGGGAATGAGGGTTTGAATCCGGTGTGGAGCCTGAGCAACGGCTACCACTACACATCCAAGGAGGGCAGCAGGCAGGCATGCACGCCCGCCCCGAGGTAGTGACCAAAAATAACAATACAGGAGGACTATCGAGGGCTTGCTGTATTTGAAATGAATGTACTTTAAATCCTTTAACGAGAACCAGTTATGGCGGGCAAAGATGACACCACATTCCTTTCACGAGAATCATATGGAGGCGGGCAAGTCTGCCATTTGTGACCCGGGTAATGGCCGGGGAATGAGGGATGGAATCCGGTGTGGAGCCTGAGCAACGGCTACCACTACACATCCAAGGAGGGCAGCAGGCAGGCATGCACGCCCGCCCCGAGGTAGTGACCAAAAATAACAATACAGGAGGAGGACTTTCGAGGCCCTGCTGTGTATCTGAATGAATGTACTTTAAATCCTTTAACGAGAACCAGTTATGGCGGGCAAAGATGACACCACATTCCTTTCACGAGAATCATATGGAGGCGGGCAAGTCTGCCATTTGTGACCCCGGGTAATGGCCGGGGAATGAGGGATGGAATCCGGTGTGGAGCCTGAGCAACGGCTACCACTACACACCCAAGGAGAGCAGCAGGCAGGCATGCAAGCCCGCCCCGAGGTAGTGACCAAAAATAACAATACAGGACTCAGGAGGACTTTTGAGGCCCTAATTGTAATGAATCAACTTTAAATCCTTTAACGGGAATCCGTTATGGAGGGCAAGTCTGCCATTGTCACCACGGGTAATGGGCAGGGAATGAAGGTTGGATTCCGGCCCGTAGTGGGAGCCTGCTGAGACTCATGCTGTAGCTGCCCTGACCGTGCTTTGCAGACCAGGCATCTGTGGTCAGATGGACCCTTGACCCAGCTGATGACAAACCAAGTCGAAAGCATTTGCCAAGAATGTTTTATGGAGGGCAAGTTTTTTGCCATTTTTTTTAAATTGTTTGAAACTGTAGATGGTTGTATTTTTCAATTGTTTTAAAATGTAGATGGTTAAATGTAGAAACGAGGCTGGCACCACCAAAAGTAGAAAAGTAAAAAATTAGCTCTTTATTGATCATTCATTAAAATGACAGCATGGTCAAAAAAATAAGACCAAAGCCTCATTTTTTGACCATGCTGTCATTTTAATGACTGATCAATAAAGAGCTAATTTTTTACTTTTCTACTTTTGGTGGTGCCAGCCTCGTTTCTACATTTGACTACTGAGGATTCTGAGGATACAGGAATCCAAGGCTTGGGCACACAACAGTTCCTTCCTATGGATGAGTGCTCCTAGAACTTCTGTTTTTAAAATGTAGATGGTTGTATTTTTAAATTGTTTGAAACTGTAGATGGTTGTATTTTTAAATTGTTTGAAACTGTAGATGGTTGTATTGCGTTCCGGAGTTGGAGCATGAGCAATGGCTACCACCACACATCCAGGCAAGGAGGGCAGCAGGCAGGCATGCATGCCCGCCCCGAGGTAGTGACCAAAAATAACAATACAGGACTCAGGAGGACCTTTTGAGGCCCTAATTGTAATGAATCAACTTTAAATCCTTTAACGGGAATCCGTTATGGAGGGCAAGTCTGCCATTGTTGTCACCATGTCCACGGGTAATGGGCGGGGAATGAAGGTTGGATTCCGGCCCGAAGTGGAAGCCTGCTGAGACCCATGCTGTAGCTGCCCTGACCGTGCTTTGCAGACCAGGCATCTGTGGTCAGATGGACCCTTGACCCAGCGGAAGACAAACCAAGTCGAAAGCATTTGCCAAGAATGTTTTACGGAGGGCAAGTTTTTTGCCATTTTTTTAAATTGTTTGAAGCTGTAGATGGTTGTATTTTTCAATTGTTTTAAAATGTAGATGGTTGTATTTTTAAATTGTTTGAAACTGTAGATGGTTGTATTTTTTAATTGTTTGAAACTGTAGATGGTTGTATTGTGTTCCGGAGTTGGAGCCTGAGCAACGGCTACCACCACACATCCAGGCAAGGAGGGCAGCAGGCAGGCATGCATGCCCGCCCCGAGGTAGTGACCAAAAATAACAATACAGGACTCAGGAGGACCTTTTGAGGCCCTAATTGTAATGAATCAACTTTAAATCCTTTAACGGGAATCCGTTATGGAGGGCAAGTCTGCCATTGTTGTCACCACGTCCACGGGTAATGGGCGGGGAATAAAGGTTGGATTCCGGCCCAAAGTGGGAGCCTGCTGAGACCCATGCTGTAGCTGCCCTGACCGTGCTTTGCAGACCAGGCATCTGTGGTCAAATGGACCCTTGACCCAGCAGAAGACAAACCAAGTCGAAAGCATTTGCCAAGAATGTTTTACGTAGGGCAAGTTTTTTGCCATTTTTTTAAATTGTTTGAAACTGTAGATGGTTGTATTTTTAAATTGTTTTAAAATGTAGATGGTTGTATTACATTCCGGAGTTGGAGCCTGAGCAACGGCTACCACCACACATCCAGGCAAGGAGGGCAGCAGGCAGGCATGCCCGCCCCTAGGTAGTGACCAAAAATAACATTACAGGACTCAGGAGGACCATTTGAGGCCCTAATTGTAATGAATCAACTTTAAATCCTTTAACGGGAATCCGTTATGGAGGGCAAGTCTGATGGTGCCTTCACTGCGATTCACCAGGTTGGTATCCGGCGAGAATCTGTTATGGAGGTCAAGTCTGCCATCATGACCACTGATCATGGCTAATGGTGGGGGAACCCTTCCTGGTGTGATTCCGGTCCAGAGTTGGAGCCTAACAAACGGCTCCCACCACACATCCAGGCAAGGAGGGCAGCAGGCAGGCATGCCCGCCCCGAGGTAGTGACCAAAAATAACAATACAGGACTCAGGAGGACCTTTTGAGGCCCTAATTGTAATGAATCAACTTTAAATCCTTTAACGGGAAGCAGTTATGGAGGGCAAGTCTGCCATCCATTCAAGAACAAGTTATGCACTGACTGCCAGGTATAATGTGCAGTCACAGATGCAGTGAAAGGTATGCAGTGACTGCAAACAGCCGTTTGTGTAGTGATGGCCGTGCTGGACTGGTGCGCACCATGATGAGAGTGCAGGTGATGGTGGCTTTTCAGCCCATACGGTCGCCCGGCTGATGTAGCTGAATGACAGAACAGTGACTGTCCAGCTGATCAATTTTGGTCTGACCACAATGAAACAACGACCTTATTATCTTTGGTGTGCCACACCCCCACCCGAGACACTCATATAGCCGGCGGTCATTGCTTCATTGTGATAAGCAAGCCCCTTCACCGTGGCAAGGTAATGATCATGAAGGGGGATGGGCACATATACATGCCTTTTGTTTTTTTGTTGCAGCCGCCTGCAGTTCAGCCAGAAAAATTAGGCAGGCATGTGCACGCCCCAGAAAAATTAGTATAGCGGCCGCTGCTAGCAGCAGCCTTAAAAATTCTGGAATCCGCCTAGAGTCCTGGACCCTGGTGGTGGTGGCGGAGAAGGCAGTCAAGCGGCCTGCAGGCAGAGATGCTGTGTGTGGGGACTGACTTAGTCTTCGGTCGTGCAATAGCCCTCCGGGATCCATGCCTCATTCATTTTGATAAAGGTCAGGTACTGAACACTGTCATGACTTAGGCGACTTCTCTTCTCAGTGACAATGCCTCCAGCTGCACTGAAGGTCCTTTCTGACAGGATGCTTGCGGCAGGGCAAGAGAGAAGTTGTATGGCAAATTGGGACAGCTCTGGCGACAGGTCAAGCATGCGCAACCAGTAGAGCAAGGGTTCATCCTCGCTGCTCGCAGTCGCAGTGTGTACATCCACACTTAAGGCCAGGTAGTCGGCTACCTGCCGGTCCAGGCGTTGGTGGAGGGTGGATCCCGAAGGGCTACTGCGAGGCGTTGGACTAAAGAATGTCCGCATGTCCGACATCACCCCGAGATCGCTGGAGCGTCCTGTCCTTGCCTGCGTGGACTGGGGAGGAGGAGGAGGATTACTGCCAGTGGTACCTTTATTGTGTTGTACTGTCACATCACCCTTAAAGGGAACCTTAACTGCTGCGGAAAAATAAATTCACTTACCTGGGGGCTTTCCCAAGCCTCCTGCAGCCGTCCTGTGCCCGCGCCGGTCCTTCGGTGCCCTCCGGTCTCCCTCCGCCGCTGAGTTTCGATTTCGGACGACTGCCAGTCGTCCTGGGGCCTCTTCCGCATTCCTTGTCGTAAACTGCAGTAAAGCGCGTCCGCATGACGCCAAACGCGTCATCGCATGACGCCAAACGCGTCATGCGGACGCGCTTTACTGCAGTTTACGACCAGGAATGCGGAAGAGGCCCCAGGACGACTGGCAGTCGTCCGAAATCGAAACTTAGCGGCGGAGGGAGACCGGAGGGCACCGAAGGATCGGCGCGGGCACAGGACGGCTGCAGGAGGCTTGGGAAAGCCCCCAGGTAAGTGAATTTATTTTTCCGCAGCAGTTAAGGTTCCCTTTAAATGCATTGTAAAGCATCATTGACAGCTTGTTCTGCAAGTGCTGCATCCTTTCCGCCTTGTGTTGAGTTGGTAACAGGTCTACCACTTTGTGCCTGTACCGAGGGTCTAGTAGCGTGGCCACCAAGTACAGGTCATTCCCCTTGAGTTTTTTGATACGGGGGTCCCTCAACAGGCTGGACAACATGAAAGAGGCCATCTGCACAAAGTCGGATCCAGACGTACTCTCCATCTCCTCTTGCTCTTCCACAGTGACGTCACACAACTCCTCTTCCTCCCCCCATCCACGAACAATACCACGGGAACGTGGAGCAGCAGAAGCCCCCTGTGATGGCTGCTGCAGTTGTTCTTCTGCCGCCGCCGCCGCCTCTTCCTCCTCCACAGAAACACCTTCCTCATAATCGTCATCCGAGTCTGACTCCTCTCCTTCCACACACGACTCCTCTTCTTCCTCCTCCTCCCCCCTTTGTGGTGCCGCAGGTGTCGAGGAAACATGTGGTTCAGATGTAAATCGCTCCCACGAATCCTCGTGCCATAGCTGTTCCTGTTCCCGCTCCTCCACAGCTTCATCCACCACTCTACGCACGGCATGCTCCAGGAAGTAAGCATAGGGGATCAAGTCGCCGATGGCGCCTTCAGCGCGACTCACCAGGTTGGTCACCTCCTCAAATGGCCGCATGCTCCTGCATGCATTTCGCATCAGTGTCCAGCTGTTGGGCCACAACATCCCCATCTTCCCAGATTGTGTCCTTCTACTGTAGTTGTACAGGTACTGGGTGACAGCTTTCTCTTGGTCTAGCAGGCGAGAGAACATGAGCAGGGTGGAATTCCAGCGAGTCAGGCTATTGCATATCAAGCGTCTCACCGGCAAGTTGTTTTTCTGCTGAATGTCCGCAAAGCGTGCCATGGCCGTATAAGACCGCCTGAAATGTCCACACAACTTCCTGGTCTGCTTCAGGACGTCCTCTAAGCCTGGGTACTTGAGACAAATCTTTGCACGACCAGATTCAGCACATGTGCCATGCAGGGTACATGTGTCAGCTTTCCTAAATTCAAAGCGGAAAGGAGATTGCTGCCGTTGTCACACACCACGTTGCTGATCTTCAGCTGGTGCGGGGTCAGCCATTGCTCCACCTGTTTGATAAGAGCAGCCAGGAGAGCTGCTCCAGTGTGACTCTCCGCTTTGAGGCAATATATGTCTAAAATTGCGTGACACCATCGTACCTGGCATGCAGCGTAGGCTCTGGGGAGATGGGGCTGTGTAGCTGGAGAGGAAGAGGAGATGGCAGCACCGCTACAGTTCAACTGACACTCAGCCAAGGAGGAGGAGGAGGTTGACAGCGAAGAGGATGTAGCTGGAGGAGAAGGAGAGGAGGTGGCCTGCCTGCAAGCCGTGGAGGTGTGACAAGTCGGTCCGCTGCACAGCTACGTACTCCCTGCTTGCTGCCATCGGTCACCAGGTTGACCCAATGGGCTGTGTACGTAATGTAGCAGCCCTGCCCGTGCTTGGCAGACCAGGCACCCGTGGTCAGGTGGACCCTTGACCCAACGCTCTTCGCAATAGATGACACCACTTGCCTCTGAACTGCACGGTACAGTTTGGGTATGGCCTTTCGTGAAAAATAAGTGCAGCCTGGTATCTTCCACTGTGGTGTCCCAATGGCCACAAATTTACGGAAAGCCTCTGACTCCACCAGCTTGTTTGGTAATAGCTGGCGAGCTAATAGTTCCGCCACACCAGCTGTCAGACGCCGGGCAAGAGGGTGACTGGCCGAAATTGGCTTCTTCCGCTCAAAGACTTCCTTCACGGACACCTGGCTACTGCTGTGGGCAGAGGAACAGGAACCGCTCAAAGGCAGAGGCGGTGTGAAGGAGGGTGGCTGTGAAGGTTCAAGGGAGAAAGCGGATGAAGACGATGCACCTGAAGGAGGAAGAGGAGAAGGAGGATGGCTTGTCTTTTGAGGGGTGCTGCTTTTCCTCAGGTGTTCTTCCCATAGCGGTTTGTGCCTTTTCTCCAGGTGCCTTCGTAAGGCACTTGTCCCTACGTGAGTGTTGGCCTTTCCACGGCTCAACTTTTGGAGGCAGAGAGAACAGATGGCTTTGCTCCTATCTGAGGCACACACCGTAAAATATTTCCAAACCGCTGAGCCCCCCTAGGGTTATGGCACTACGGTGGCATCAACAGCTGACCTTGAAGGGCATGTTGGCTGGCTGGCCATAGCTGGCGATACATGGCGCCGGACACTGCCCCCAGCTGTTTCTGAGGACAAGCTCCCTCTGCTTCTATCATGGAGTCGTCTCCTCCTACTCCTCTCTGGCTCCCCCTCTGAACTGTCCCCCTGGTCATCTCCTCTATTGGGAACATACGTGACATCCGTATAATCGTCATCATAATCCTCCTGCCCAGCTTCGCTTTCCTCAGACAACTCCACAACTGCACCAACTTCAGGTGGTTCATCATGCCCCTCCTCACACATTACGTCCATACTATCGCCACCTAACTCAGACATATGAGGTGGAGTACCTGCGCCTTCTTCTTGTTGTTGCAGTAGTGGCTGTGAATCAGTGATTTCACCACCACCACCACCAAATAACTCCTGCGAAGTGTCAAATGCAGTGGATGTGGTGCTTGTTGCAGCGCTGGTGGCTGCGGGAGATGAGGTGTTCTGTGTTAAATACTCAAGCACGTCCTCACAATTTTGGGAAGTGATGGCACGTGCCTTCTTCTAAGCACTGTACTTTGGTCCAGGTCCGCAAGAAATCACAGCAACACCACCTCGCACAGACCTGCCAGTGCCAGGTGGCCTTCCTTTGGGTCTGCCTCTACCTCTTCCTGGTTTGTCCATTTTGTCCATCTCGGGGGGAAGCTAGGTATATGCAGTGAGGTGAGTTCACTCAACAGAAAAGGTAGATATGCAGTCAGCTGAGTTCACTCAACACAAAGGTAGTTGTATGCAGTGAGGTGAGTTCACTCAACCCAAAGGTAGTTATATATGCAGTGAGGTGAGTTCACTGAACACAACAGGTAGCTATGTGCAGTAAGGTGAGTTCACT
This sequence comes from Hyperolius riggenbachi, assembly GCF_040937935.1. NCBI lineage: Eukaryota > Metazoa > Chordata > Amphibia > Anura > Hyperoliidae > Hyperolius > Hyperolius riggenbachi. The sequence goes on from NC_090646.1 coordinate 677,761,326, forward strand.
CAACCCAAAGGTAGTTATATATGCAGTGAGGTGAGTTCACTGAACACAAAAGGTAGCTATGTGCAGTGAGGTGAGTTCACTCAACCCAAAGGTAGTTATATATGCAGTGAGGTGAGTTCACTGAACACAACAGGTAGTTAGATGCAGTCAGCTGAGTTCACTCAACACAAAGGTAGTTATATATGCAGTGAGGTGAGTTCACTCAATAGAAAAGGTAGATATGCAGTGAGGTGAGTTCACTCAACCCAAAGGTAGTTATATATGCAGTGAGGTGAGTTCACTGAACACAAAAGGTAGCTATGTGCAGTAAGGTGAGTTCACTCAACCCAAAGGTAGTTATATATGCAGTGAGGTGAGTTCACTGAACACAAAAGGTAGCTATGTGCAGTAAGGTGAGTTCACTCAACTCAAAGGTAGTTATATGCAGTGAGGTGAGTTCACTCAACCCAAAGGTAGTTATATATGCAGTGAGGTGAGTTCACTGAACACAACAGGTAGTTAGATGCAGTCAGCTGAGTTCACTCAACACAAAGGTAGTTATATATGCAGTGAGGTGAGTTCACTCAACAGAAAAGGTAGATATGCAGTGAGGTGAGTTCACTCAACCCAAAGGTAGTTATATATGCAGTGAGGTGAGTTCACTGAACACAAAAGGTAGCTATGTGCAGTAAGGTGAGTTCACTCAACCCAAAGGTAGTTATATATGCAGTGAGGTGAGTTCACTGAACACAAAAGGTAGCTATGTGCAGTGAGGTGAGTTCACTCAACCCAAAGGTAGTTATATGTGCAGTGAGGTGAGTTCACTGAACACAACAGGTAGTTAGATGCAGTCATCTGAGTTCACTCAACACAAACGTAGTTATATGCAGTGAGGTGAGTTCACTCAACAGAAAAGGTAGATATGCAGTGAGGTGAGTTCACTGAATGCAAAAGGTAGCTATATGCAGTGAGGTGAGTTCACTCAACCCAAAGGTAGTTATATATGCAGTGAGGTGAGTTCACTGAACACAACAGGTAGTTAGATGCAGTCAGCTGAGTTCACTCAACACAAAGGTAGTTTTATGCAGTGAGGTGAGTTCACTCAACAGAAAAGGTAGATATGCAGTGAGGTGAGTACACTCAACCCAAAGGTAGTTATATATGCAGTCAGCTGAGTTCACTCAACACAAAGGTAGTTAATTAGTTATATGCATTGAGGTGAGTTCACTCAACTTAAAAGGTCGTTATATGCAGTGAGGCAAGTTCACTCAACACAAAAGGTAGTTATGTGCAGCGAGGTGGGTTCACTCAACACAAACGTAGGTGTATGCAGTGATGAGGTGGGTTAACTAAACACAACAGGTACTAGTAGTAGGTAAATGCAGTACTGGTAATCTGTCCCTAGGAGAACAAGTCTGCAGCAGCTGTCCCTAGTACGGTAAGGATCCATCAAATCCTTGGTGGTGTGTTTCAGGTGGGAAAGGACAAGCCTCTCGAAGACCTTCATGATGTTTGATGTTAGTGCGACAGGTCTGAAATTGTTTAGTTCAGTGGCACCTGGTTTCTTTGGGATGGGGATGATTGTGGAGATTTTTAGGCAAGAGGGAACCCTGTGTTCCTTTATGGATTGTGAGAACAGGGAAGTGAGGACTGGGGCCAGTTGGACTGCACAGGTTTTTAGGCAGAGGTTTGACACACCATCTGGTCCCGAAGCTTTCCGAGGATTGAGTAGCTTAAGGTGTCTCAGAACCTCGGCCTCTGAAACCATCAGTGCGGCTGGGGGGCCTGGGCTAGTATGAGCCTGGGAGGTCATGACCGGTGGCATCTGGTCGTGGGGTACATCTTCTTGGTTGTCTTCAAACCTGCAGTACAACCTATTCAGATCTTCTGCTAGCTTAGCACTGGGAGTCATGTGATGAGGGGAGTCCTAAAGTTTGTGGCCACCTTGAGACCTTTCCAGACTTCGCGTGAGTTGTTTGAGCAGAGACTCAGCCGCAGTTTCTCAGAGAACCTTCATTTTTCCGCTCTCAGTTTTTTGTTGAGGGTGTTTTTGGCCTTCCTGCACTCCTCAAGGTTGCCACTCTTGTGGGCTCCCTCCTTGGCTCTACGTAGCAGGCGTAGCTTTATTGTTGAACCAGGGTTTATTGTTGGGGTACACTCTATAGGACTTTGACGGGATGCACATGTCCTCGCAGAAATTGATGTAGGATGTGACGCTGTCTGCCCATTCATCTAGGTCACCGTTCGGAGGGGCAAGGGCTGACCAGTCAGTGCAGTCAAAGCAGGCCTGCAGTTTTAGCTTTGCTTCTGTCATCCATTTCTTGGTTGTCTTTGGGGCTGGTTTGGAGTTCTCAAGTCGCCTTTTGTAGGTAGGAATCAGTTGGATGAGGCAATGGTCTTAGTTGCCGAGGGCTGCTCGAGTGGTGGCCTTGTAAGCGCCCTTGAGGGTGGTGTAGCAGTGATCCAGAGTGTTCTGGTTCCTGGTTGGGCATGTGATGTGCTGTACGTAGCGTGGCATCTCTGAGTGGAGGTTGGCTTGGTTAAAGTCCCTCATGATGATGAAGAAGGAGTCTGGCAGGGCCGTTTCCCATTTCGCGATGGTGTCACTTAGGGTACGTGTGGCACTCTTGACGTCTGCGTCGGGGGGGATGTAGACCCCGGCGAGTACAAAGGAGGCAAATTCCCTCGGTGAGTAGTACGGTCTGCAGTTGATTAGGAGGACTTCGAGGTCTGGAGAGCAGCTTTTGGTCAGGATGGTCGAGTCGCAACACCACTTGGAGCTGATGTAGAAGCATACCCCTCCGCCCCTCTTTTTACCAGATGAGGTGGGGTCTCTGTCCGCTCGAAGGAGGTTGAAGCCTGGCAGGTGCAAAGAATCATCTGGGATACTGTCATTGAGCCACGTCTCTGTAAAGCAGAGAACAAGGGTGCTCTTTTCGATTGAGGGCTTGTGGCTCAGTAACTGAATTTCATCTAGCTTATTGGGAAGGGAGCGGACGTTGGCTAGAAGAATGGATGGAATGGGTGTCCGCAGCCTTTTCTTTTTCAGTTTCACCAGTGACCCTGCACGCTTCCCTCTGTGGCACTTTCTCCTGTGACCTAGCGCATAGTTCCCCATAAGGTGGTCTACATGCTCCCAGATCGCCTCCTCTAGGTTAGTAGCCTCAGGGAGTGCATTGTTCGATGCGTGCTCCCAGTGTACGAGATCAGCTCTACTAAGGATTGTGTGGTGGGTGGGGGTTTGGACCTGCATCATGAGGGGGCCTGCAGGAGGTGCAGGGGGGGGGGGGGGTGCCGCAGAGTGGTAATGGCAGTGCATTAGTAGTAGTAATTTGGCAATATGTGCAAAACATACATCACGAAGATTTGTCAAAAGGTACAGGTCATAACAGCACAGAATTTTTACAAGCAGGTCATAACAGCTCAAAATTCGCATCCATGTAAAAACAAAAACAACGTGTTGGCAGATGGATGTACATGCTGCAGACACAGTCCCATGCATAAGTAGATATTTACACAGCAGTAGTTCCCTAATAGTTTGCTAAACGTCCAGCAGTTCACTAATATGTAGAAGCTTTCCAGAGGCGCCAATAGAATAAAAGTCACTTAAACGAGCTTAAAACCGATGGGGCAGTGGTGGGCCTATCCCATCCATGCAGACAAAGCAAACAAAGGAAGGACTGTGGCATCAACAGTCAAACAACAATTTATTTATACTCCACAGTAAAAATAGGCAACGCGTTTCACGGGCTCAATCCCGCTTCATCAGGCCAATCAAAAAGGAGCATACAGCTTAACAGCATCAAAACCACACTGAGCGCCTCTGTCCACCCTTGGTGGAGGGTTGTACCCATCTTCTTCCCATCTACAGAGAGCGACTTTTAATCCTGAGTGGGGTCAGGTTAATCTCCCCACCTGCCTTCACAGTGGTTGCCTAATGGTAACTCTGGTTTGTGAGTATTAAATTGTTATATTACTCATTATTAATTATCATCTATACAATATCACACTATTGGGCTCTTGGTGTCCCCCCTCCCTTTAGCAGTTCACTAATAGTTTGTAATCAGAGACAAGGTGTCGACAGAAGATGCACCATGCCACAGTCTGGGTGCAGGGCAAAACAGACCCACAGAATGTAGCAAGGGTGCAGGGTACAGAGTTCAGATAGGGCGAGCAAGGGTGCAGGCAAGGGTGCTAGGGTGGCAGATGTACTAGCTTACCGGCAGGAGCAGCTTGAGCCCTTCCAAGTATGTAGCAGTGGTGAGGGGCTGGGTCGGAGGCACAGACAGGCACGAACGGGGCTGTAGTGTAGCAGGCGCCCAGAGCAGAGGAGAGGCTGGATAGGAGTGTGGAGCAGGATTTGAGGAGGCTTGATTTGGGTGCCGCACTGAGCTGCAGGTGCACGGAGCAGCTGTTTTGCTGGGGTCGGGGGCGGCGGCAGCAGAGCCCGGAGATGGAGGCCGGGGCTCTTGGTCTAGTCCAGTTCCGGCCACGTGGGTGGGCAAGCGGCATGCGGCGGCAGCAGCCAGGACTCGTCCGTCGGGGATGGTGCTGGCAGCAGAGTCTTCACCTTCCGATGTGCAGTGTGTGGTCGGCGAAGGGAAGCACAGGCCTCTCCAGAGGTGATGGGGGTCAGAGGCCTGGGGGAGGCCGGCAGCTACGGAGGAACCATGTCTCAGATACTGCAGGAGCAGTGACAACGGGTTTGCTGGGACGTCAGTGGCGGCGATCCTCAGTAGGGTCCGCAGTAGTGGCAGACGGACTTCCGCGCTGCAGCAACGGGTTGCTGGGACGGTGGTGCCGGCGATCCTCAGTAGAGCAGGCCGGGCAGCGTGGCAGTGAGTACTGGGAGTTTTGCTTGTTGGTCGAGATCCCGCAGTCACTCGTTAAGCATTTACACATTTAAAACACTAACTAACTAAACACACACTAAACACGCTAAAACTAGACTAAAACTAGACTAAAACTAGGAAAATTGTCGGGAGCCGATGTGACCGAGGCTGCACACGTGGGTAGTGTCTTGCACTGCCTTAAGCGTCCTGCCAGAAATGACCTTCAGCGCAGCTGGAGGCATTGTCACTGAGAAGAGAAGTCGGCTAAGTCACAAAAGTGTTCAGTACCTCACCTTTATCAAAATGAAGAAGGCATGGATCCCGGAGGGCTACTGCCCGCCCCAAGACTAAGTCAGTCCCCACACACAGCATCTTGTCATTTACACAGAGGGTTGCTCTATCGCGCGGACACGCGCGTAGACAGGACCTTTATGCTGGGAGGAGGCGCGTCAGCTGACCCGCTGGTCGGCTGATGTCAGAGGGGACTCACACCGCTCTGGATTGGTTGATTATTGGTGGGCACGGCCTCCTCTGTTTCTTAAGCCTTCTCTGCTCACTCGCAACCTGTCTGCGGTTGCTAATACATACGTGTTAGCGCTCAGACCTTAGACTAGTATCCGGTGTGCTTTGATCTGGGAGGAAACCAGGGATTTCACACAAGACTAGGATTATTGTTATTACTGTATATTTGATACTCTGTGTATGACTATGGCTATCTCTGACTCTGCTCTTGCTTATTGATTCTGTACCTCTGCCCATCTGATCTAGTTGCTGAAACACTGCCTGAATATGTACTACTCTCTTGCTTACTGATTCTGTACTGTATCTGTCTCTTAGTTGCCGAACCCAGCCTGTCTTACCTCTCTACTTACCAGTGGGCCCTTGCCACTGGTGAGGTGTTCTAACAGTTCCCACCAGCTCCTTTGGTGAGGTTCTGCCAAACTAGTCAGTTACTGTGTTCTAACAGTACCCACCAGCTCCTCTGGTGAGGTTCTGCCAAACTAGTCAGTAACTGTGTTTTATAGTACCCACCAGCTCCTCTGGTGAGGTTCTGCCAAACTAGCCAGTTACTGTGTTCTAATAGTTCCCACTGTGAGCATATGGCGTGAGGATATGGATGATATATGTGGTGATGACGATATGTACAGTAATACGCAGGACATGGCGACTATTTATGATATTAGAGGTAACTGCCATCTTGTTTGTCTGCTATGTCTCACATGTGTATTCTGCTTTGAAGCGATTGTCATCTGGCTGTACTATTTCATTGTGAGGAAATTAAATTATTGGTGGAGGTGCAAACTATATCCTGTAAATTACATCTATTGGAAGATGGGAAATCTCTGCAATTAGGGACTGTCTACCTAGCCCGTAATTAGGAGATGGCTAATCAGGCCAATAGCAGCCGTATCCTTACCTTTGATCGGCTAGGAAATACTGTCAACAATGTGTTTGTCACCTGTAACTTGGACTAGGGAAGTCTTTTCATGTATGTGCTAAAATACACTTTTACCTGTGGAAATTAAAGATGGGGAGAGGGGAATTGACTGGAAAGTTGATTAAAACTAGTTCCTCCCCTTCCCAACGAAATTGCAGCCTCAAGGCAGATATCCCAGCATAAAAGGCAGGGGGCAGATACCTAAAATCAGTCCCCTCCGGACGGTAACTGCAGCTGGACTCCCGGCCCAAGCTAAGTGGGCTCCTGGTCCAACCAGAACTGTGTCCGTCCACAAAAGTCCAAGGTTCTTCTATCTGGATCCCTGTTATTTTGGTAAGCAAATCGCTTTGTGTGTATCTTGTAACTTTTATTTTGTAACTTTTTTACTTGTTTTTTGTAAATCTTTTGTATATTATTTTCTGCACTGTTCCACGTTTTTCCTGGAATATTAAATTGTTATTTAATAAGCTTGACTTCTGCTGTACTAAACTAACACTCATAGCCTAGAAGAGACTGAAGTGTAACTAAGTTAATGCCTGATTGTATGATTGAGCGACACTACCGTATGAGATTGTAGTTGCATTGTGTGTATGGGGCACTTCTGCGTTCGACAGCCGAGTGGGAAGTCTAACAGTATTGTTCGGAATGACTGTTAGTGGTTTTGCTTCACTACAGTGTAAGATTGCAACTAAGTGTGTGTGCGTGGCGTTCTCGTATTCAGCCTAAGCACAAAGCTGACCCAAATACGAAAACGCAGATTGCGTGTTGAGCACTCAACCGCAGAGTGGACGTGTCTAGCAACGGCTAGTGGTGGCAGTGGGAAGTGTTTGAGGGGTCCCAGCCTTGTTTGTAGCTTGAATAAGGCTGCTCCCCGCTTGATCTGGTCAAACCCGCAGTCGGGAACCGTATACGCAGGCGTGCCGCGGGCTTGTTCCTGACACCCACCAGCTCCTCTGGTGAGGTTCTATCTATCCGATACTGTGTTCTAATAGTGCCCACCAGCTCCTCTGGTGAGGCCTAGTTATTCTACTCTGTTACTGTTGCACCAAGCACTATACACTATTGCATTATCCTGTTAGCTATATTTGCATTATTGGTGATTCTGCAGATCACCATATAATCAGGTATAGTGTCGGTATTATTGGTGATTCTGCAGATCACACATAATCAGACATCTGTGTTGCTACACCGATCGTTACAGTTACTTTTACTAACTAGTATTGTATTGTGTCGATTTGAATTGTTTGTTCCTTTTTATCTCTTCCTTCCTCTCAGAACACTAACATTAATTAAACCCCTTAACCCTTATCCCTCCCCAGTCACATCATTTCCCTTGAGTACACAGAACTATAATCAGGGCCACTTCCCTGATGTGGACCCGAACCTGAAATGACAATGCAAATTATCATAAAACAATCAGTAACATGAGAACAAGCGAGTTGTAGGCATAGATCGAGTTAAGTGATGGCCAAACGACCTAACGTGCCTTGTAGATCTTCCATGGCATACCAACTGATATATTTAAAGGGTTCCATCAGAGTCTTGATGTCAGAGCTAGTACATGTAGATACAATAAAAGGTTTCCATCTCCTGAAGAATTTTTTTTGAACTCTTTTCTTTGTGGAGTAATGTTTCTATTTTCTCCATTGCAAATAGTTCTAGCATTTCTGCCTGTAGATCCCATGTAGAAGGGCTTGTGGGGTATATCCATCTGTTGAAAATAGCTTTACGTGCGGCACAGAGTATGATGTGAGTTAAGTCAGATGGTGCTGTCGTTTTGGGAGTGGGGTCTGTTTTTACAGGTACAATGTTGAATAGAAACAGCAAGGGGTCCTTAACAAGCGTTTTTTTGCATATTTGATTTATATAGGAGGTCACTTTAGACCAGAATTTCTCTATTTTCGGGCAGGCCCAAATACAGTGATATAAGTCTGCTTGTGAGTGGTGACATTTTGGACATTTAGATTCATATTCCGGTGGTGGAGTAACAGGGTTGAAATTAAATGCATATTTAGCATGATGCATAAGTAAGAAATATTACTCTCTCCAGTTCTCACTGATGACAAGTTACCGGATTCTTAGATAAGCTTCACACATGCTCTCTATAAGTTGTGGGTCCTGAAAATACTTAGTCCATCCCTTGAAACATTTTGAGACACTCTTTTTTCCTTGCATTTGTAGTAAAGTATGATGAATAGAAGATAAGGATAAATTGTCCAAGGTTAGTTTGATGAATTTGTCAAAACATGTAATAGTGGCTATATTAGCAATGTTAAATATCTGCGAGCTGACATGATATCTGATTTGAGCAAAATTGAGGAAATGAGATCTAGGAATCTGAAAGGTTTCACATATATTGGGGAAGGTTTTCCATTTGTGTGTGTCTAGATTCAATAGTTGGCCCAAGTTAGTAAGCCCCTTTTCCTCCCATTTGAGAAAGCTGCATACCCTGAGGAAAATTAGGATTGCCCCATAATGATACGTATTTCGATAACCTCCATGGGAACCCAAATAGTTTCCTCAATTCCCTCCAGGCTACCACTGTGTATCTAAATAGGATGCTATGCTTAAAGGGGAACTGAAGAGAGAGTCTGTCATGTTTATTTCCTTTTAATCAATACCAGTTGCCTGGCAGCCCTGCTGGTCTATTTCTCTGCAGTAGTATCTGATTAAAACCAGAAACAAGCATGCAGCTAGTCTTGTCAGATCAGACTTATAAGTCTGAACCACTGAAACACCTGATCTGCTGCATGCTTGTTCAGGGGCTATGGCTAATAGTATTAGAGGCAGAGGATCAGCAGGGCTGCCAGGCAACTGGTATTGTCTAAAAGGAAATAAACATGACAGACTCCATATACCTCTCTCTTCAGTTCCCCTTTAAGCCTGGATGGAAGTGAGTACCAAGTTCCATGTAATAAACCTATTAGTGACCATGGTTCGGCAATATTTGCCTCTTATAATCAGAAAATTTAGAGGTCTGAAAGATCCAGTCACGAACATGCCTGGTTAAGCAGGCTATACCATCCGCCCTACCTCCCAAGCCCGCTGTCTAGGTGTTACTCTAGACTCTGAACTTTCCTTTAAACTCCACATCCAAGGTATTGCCAGATCCTGCAACTTCCATCTCCGCAACATCTCCAAGATCCACTCCTACCTGTCCCCTGACACCACTAAACTCCCTATCCACGCCCTTGTCATCTCCCACCTAGACTACAGCAATTATCTTTTGTCTGGCCTCCCCTCTAACCATACTGACCCACTTAAATTGGGAATGAATGCGGCAGCCAGACTGATACATTCTTCTCACCGCAGCGCCTCTACAACTCCACTCTGTAAAGTCCTACACTGGCTCCCCATCAGCTTTAGGATCAATTTCAAAATCCTGTGCTTGGCCTACAAATCAGTGCACAAGACCTGCCCGACCTACATCTCTGATCTGGTCCACAGGCACATACCAGCCTGCCCCCTCCGATCCTCCAGTGACCTGCATCTAGTCACACCACGCATATCTCAGTCACATGCACAATTGCAAGACTTCACCAGGGCTGCCCCTACTCTCTGGAACTCGCTCCCACCAGCCGTCAGACTCGCCCCCACCATTAATACCTTCAAACAAGCTCTCAAGACTCACCTCTTCATGCTCGCATACCTCCCTACACCAGCACCATAATATGTTCTGTTAGACACCCTCTCAAAAGATGCACCTATTGTCTCCACCCCCACCCTTTAGATTGTAAGCCTCTGGCAAGGCCCTCCTCCCCAGTGTTTCCAGCTTGATTATGCAATCTTACTGACAATCACCCCTCTTGTGGACTAGAACAGTCTCTATTTTGACCTGTAACACTGTATTGTTATCAAATCATTTGCATGAGCTTGTTTTGTTGTGAGTTTCCGTATGTTCTACCTTGTATGTTAATCTATTTAATTTATCTATTGTGCAGCGCTGCGTAATATGTTGGTTGGCGCTTTATAAATACAATAAATAATAATAATAATAATAATATATATATATATCTTCTGATGTCAGGGATTCCTAGACCTCCATATTCCTTGGATAAGGATAATTTTTTTAGAGATATTCTAGCCCTTTTATTACGCCATAGGAAGTTAGAGATTGCTTTGTGTAGTTGCTGTACCTCTGCATGTTTAAACAGAAGGGTTAATACTTGCATGGGATACAGCAACCTCCCAAAAGTTACCATTTTTATCAGTGCTGCCCTGCCCATGAGATGCAAAGGTAAATTGGCCCAGTTTTTAAGTTGATATATGATATTCTTAACCTTCCTGGCGGTAACCCCGAACGTAGCACGCCGATCGTCGCCGCCGCACCGCGCTCGATCGCCGCTATCCGCCGCGCCGCCCCCCCCCCCAGACCGTGCGTTGCCTGGCCAATCAGTGCCAGCCAGCACTGAGGGGTGGATCGGGACTCCCAATGACGTCACGACGTTGATAACGTCGGTGACGTCATCCTGCCCTGTCGCCATGGCGACGGGGGGAAGCCCTCCAGGAAATCCCGTTCTTTTAACGGGATTTCCTGATCGGAGATTGCCGGAGGCAATCGAAGCGGGCGGGGGGATGCCGCTGGACAGTGGCTATCATGTAGCGAGCCCTGGGCTCGCTACATGATTTAAAAAAGTAAAAAAATAAAAAAGACTGCTGCACTGCCCCCTGGTGGATTTTAATAGACCGCCAGGAGGGTTAACCAATGGTGTGATACTTAAATTGTATAAAGAGTGGGGATCTGGTCTAATTTTGATGCCAAGATAATTAATTGGACCTGAAGTAACCTTTACTCCCCAATCATAATGTGCAGGGATGGTGGCTTTTTTGTATAAGAACATCAGCTCACTTTTAGTAGGATTAATGCGAAAACCTGACAATGCACCTACTTTGGATATTAATGTTAAAACAATTGGAAGCTGTTGATTAGGATCATTGAGAAAAATCATAATATTGTCAGCAAATATATCTTGTTGTACGGGGTGGTTATTAATGAGAATTCCTTCATTATTGCTCATAAGTAGTCTGGCTAGCGGTTTTAAGGACACATTAAATAAAAGAGGCGACAGAGGGCAGCCCTGTCTTGTGCCTCTGGAAATATTGAATGGGAGTGAGAGATGGCCTGGTAAATGTATTTGGGAAAGAGTTTTTTTTTTTAAAAAGTCCTCTGAGCTCTGGGGACTCGGGGGACGGGGGGGCCGCAGCAGAAGGCCTGGCGGGCCAAATGTGGCCCACGGGCCGCCAGTTGGACAGCACTGCTCCACCCACTTTCCTGAATCTCATTAACCCAGAGACCAAGTGTGCCAAGTTTGAAAATCCTGCGATTAAAGGTATGTACACACTTGAAAGATTAATGAAAGATCACAGACCAATTTTACCCCCTTCCATGTAGTATGAGAGCCATACTCTACACAGTCTATTCTATGGAGCTGCACTCCCCATCAGACAGAAATCTTACCCCCCTTCCATGTAGTATGAGAGCCATACTCTACACAGTCTATTCTATGGAGCTGCACTCCCCATCAGACAGAAATCTTACCACCTTCCATGTAGTATGAGAGCCACACCTACACAGTCTATTCTATGGAGCTGCACTCCCCATCAGACAGAAATCTTACCCCCTTCCATGTAGTATGAGAGCCACACCTACACAGTCTATTCTATGGAGCTGCACTCCCCATCAGATAGAAATCTTACCCCCTTCCATGTAGTATGAGAGCCACACCTACACAATCTATTCTATGGAGCTGCACTCCCCATCAGACAGAAATCTTACCACCTTCCATGTAGTATGAGAGCCACACCTACACAGTCTATTCTATGGAGCTGCACTCCCCATCAGACAGAAATCTTACCCCCTTCCATGTAGTATGAGAGCCACACCTACACAGTCTATTCTATGGAGCTGCACTCCCCATCAGACAGAAATCTTACCCCCTTCCATGTAGTATGAGAGCCATACCTACACAGTCTATTCTATGGAGCTGCACTCCCCATCAGACAGAAATCTTACCCCCTTCCATGTAGTATGAGAGCCACACCTACACAGTCTATTCTATGGAGCTGCACTCCTCATCAGACAGAGATCTTACCCCCTTCCATGTAGTATGAGAGCCACAGCTACACAGTCTATTCTATGGAGCTGCACTCCCCATCAGACAGAAATCTTACCACCTTCCATGTAGTATGAGAGCCACACCTACACAGTCTATTCTATGGAGCTGCACTCCCCATCAGACAGAAATCTTACCCCCTTCCATGTAGTATGAGAGCCACAGCTACACAGTCTATTCTATGGAGCTGCACTCCCCATCAGACAGAAATCTTACCACCTTCCATGTAGTATTAGAGCCATACCTACACAGTCTATTCTATGGAGCTGCACTCCCCATCAGACAGAAATCTTACCCCCTCCATGTAGTATGAGAGCCATACCTACACAGTCTATTCTATGGAGCTGAACTCCCCATCAGACAGAAATCTTACCCCCTTCCATGTGGTATGAGAGCCATACTCTACACAGTCTATTCTATGGAGCTGCACTCCCCATCAGACAGAAATCTTACCCCCTTCCATGTAGTATGAGAGCCATTCCTACACAGTCTATTCTATGGAGCTGCACTCCCCATCAGACAGAAATCTTACCCCCTTCCATGTAGTATGAGAGCCACACCTACACAGTCTATTCTATGGAGCTGCACTCCCCATCAGACAGAAATCTTACCCCCTTCCATGTAGTATGAGAGCCACACCTACACAGTCTATTCTATGGAGCTGCACTCCCCATCAGACAGAAATCTTACCCCCTTCCATGTAGTATGAGAGCCACACCTACACAGTCTATTCTATGGAGCTGCACTCCCCATCAGACAGAAATCTTACCCCCTTCCATGTAGTATGAGAGCCACACCTACACAGTCTATTCTATGGAGCTGCACTCCCCATCACACAGAAATCTTACCCCCTACCATGTAGTATGAGAGCCATACTCTACACAGTCTATTCTATGGAGCTGAACTCCCCATCAGATAAAAATCTTTGCAAGATGCTGCACACACAGATGCTGTACACATGCAACAGATCAGTATCTGCAAAAGATCTGCTCCTGCAAAAGATCCATTCCTGCAAAATGCATTCATAGTCTATGATATCTGCGGATCTCATACACACCTTGTTTAACAGACTTCATCTGCATATCTGACAATCATCTGCAGATCTGAAGATCCATCCTGGTGGATCTGATCTTCTGCACTACGCTATGTGTCGCTAGCATGGCTGGGTGATTTATGGGGGCACAGCAGAGCGCAGGGGTGGGGGGGGGCCTGGGGGAAAGCAGTATAGCAAAAGAGGTGGGGCATTATATGCAGACCCAGCCTATGTGTGCTAATAGGATTATTAGAACCCACCTTGGGTTCTCTATAAGAAATTGGGCATTTGCACATGATCCCTCCATTAGGTCCCACCTAGAATGCAGGCAGTTTGCCCTGCACGATTGATGCAGCGAAGATCTTGCAGCATGTGTGGTGGTAGTGAGTGCTGCAACTGCATGTCGTTCTGTAGTGTGTACCAGATGGCCTGGTGTGGTGTTTCCTAGAGGATTTTGGCTTTGTTTATATGTTGGTTTTATTTTTTATTTTTTTTAGACCAATTAAAAGCATTAAGGTGCTACAGGAGTCCTATTTCTTTTTGCCTTTTTTGTAGCAGGATGGGGGAGGGGGGGGGGGGGGGGGTTGCTCCTGCTTTTTTCTCTTAGCAGCAACACACCATATGAGTGGATAAACGTTTCAATAGTGCACAATAAGACAATGCATTTCACGAGTAGAGGAGCCCACACTCGTGACAGCTGCAAATTTAGGCAATTATTATTGACCTGAGGAGGCGGGCCAGTACCCATGAAACTCGTTTGGCCTCAATTCACTAAGCTTTTTCAAACACTTTATCAAACATTTCATAATGTACCTCATGGGTAAAATCTAATTTTGAATTCACTAAGATTTATTGAATGTTTTATCGATAAAACATTACGATGAAACATTCAATAAATCTATAACACCTTAGTGAATTCAAAATTAGATTTTACCCATGAGGTACATTATGAAATGTTTGAAAAGGTGTTTGATAAAGCTTAGTGAATTGTGGCCATTGTCTTATTGTGCATTATTAAAACGTTTATCCACCCATATGGTTTGTTCTTTTATGGAGGTAAATGTGGCCACACACAATACAATAAAATGATCAGAATTTACAGCAATTACGATAAAAAAGATCGGATTTCCTGAAAAATCAAAAGCTTTTTTTTTCATTCGAGCAAGAAATACGATCAGATTTCCCACTTTTATTTGATATAAGTCAACCGGGAGTGGTGGATTATTCTGATCAAGTTTTCTGCAAATTGAATGGTGTGTGGTAGATTGTCAATTTATTTATATATCCACCCAAGCAATTTTCTCAGAGTTTTCAATATTTTTTTTTTCCATAATTGGGGAAAAATTTTACACATGTGTGATACATTGTTCAGATTTTCAAATGTTACAATTAGTCAGAAAAATTGATCACAATTCTTGAATTAAAAAGATATAAAAAAAAAAATTGCATGGTATGTGGCCACCTAATACCTACTCCTATACATTATAGATTAGACATCAGAATATATTTTTGGATGCCTCCTACATTTCTTTCTAGCATTTGGTCAACCCTTCAGGGTCAATTATTGGACACTATGTGTCACAATAACCCAAGGAGAGCGACCGACCAGTACCTGCACAGCACACCTGGGATACCGAGCGGGAACAGTTATTTTCCTGTAGGCTCTGTCTGTGGATGCAGGAGTGCTACCCATTCTTGTCAGTATAAATTACTACTCTACCCTTGGCTTTATACCTTATGGTGGCTTAACACGGTACAATATAAACATTCCACTTTCCCGTTTATTCAACCAAAATGATCGAATCGAATGAAAGTAGAAGAGAATATTTTTTCAATCAAGAAAAACAAACGATTATCCCGTTTTTTTTCAATAAAAATCTGATCGGACATGTTGGAAAAATCTTTATATTTGATTTGACGGAAAAATCAAATGAAATTATCTAATAAAAAAAAATGAAAACATTGTACCATGCATGGGCACCATTAATGATACTGCACCATTGGGCTCCTGGTCTCTCTCAATACAGAATCTTGGCGGTTGGAAACTCAACCACCAGGAACCATCTCAAATCTATTATCAAGCTGGCCACTGCAATCTCCTCGCTTCCTGGATAGCATGCTGTTGCCTTTGATATGGGATTTGAGTCTTTGACCAGGGATTGAATCCCAGCTCAAGCAAGTATGTGAAACAGTTAAGAGTTTTTGGGCAAGGCTCGCTAATGATCCTGGTCACCCGCGGAGTGCGCCCTAATTGGCTGCAGCTCTGAAGCACTTTGAGGAGAAAATCATGAAATAAGCATTATGTGTCTTGTCTGGGGTTAAGGTAATAAAAAACTAGGGGAAATTTAACAGGAATGAGGATTCCCTATGATCAAGGTGGTCTCTGCCATCTCAGTGATGTCATTGACTAAATAAGGAGTTTTTGTAGCTGCCAGATGCCCTATTGTGGGAGCTTATTAGCATAGTGCCAAAGATGAGCTGCAACTGTGGGCATTGGAATAATAATATGATAGAAATGTATTATTATTGAAGAGATGACCAGAGAGTAGGGCAGACTGGAGGAGAGGATTGCTTTAGCATGCCGTGACAATTAAACATAAATGCTTCCCAATAGTCTCTGCATGGATCCCAGAGGAGAACCTGACAGAGGAGGGTGTGTTGGAAGGCCAGCCCCTCACTGGCCTCTGGTCCAATTACAGCTGTAGGGGCTGCTCACTCTGCAGTTACACCAATAGAGTGAAAGTCATAAATGTCCACAAGAGCTAGTGTTGGACGTGGTGAATGGTCCAGGTTAGTCAGGTGGCAGGGTAAGGGAGAAGGTTACATGCTAGCTTACGGATAAGGATATTTCCTGTGCTCTTCTTGCAGGTTGAGAGATCTTCCTGTGCATTCGCTGGTTCCAGTTTTGGTAAGACGGTTGGCAGATTATATACAGTACTAGCTGATTGCCCGGCATTGCCCGGGAATATATTTGGCTGGTGTTGGCTCCGCCTACTTTTTCAAACCCTAACACACAAACACTCAGTGACCAAGTTTGTGAGCTTTGCGGTCTTTGGAATCAGTAATCTGCATTGAAATGAAAGAAATCTGATTGGCTGTTTGTACCCCAGTCACTCAATAACCAACTGTACCAGGTTTGAGCCCTGTGCCATTAACAGTTCAAGAATGGTAGCAATTAAATATTCCCCTTGAAAATTTTGAAGTTTGATTCACTTTTCTGAATATTAATCCCAGTCACCCAGTAACCAGCTATGCTAAGTTTGAGAACCCTGCCATTAACAGCGAAGAAGGGCTGCAGTTTACAATTTCCCAGAAAAATCTGTTTTTAACTCCACCCACTTTTTGTAACCTTGACACACAGTCACTACTCAATGACCAAGTTTGTGAGCTTTTGGGTTCCTGGCATCAAAATTGTGCTACTGGAAGCAGTTTATCCAGCAAAGAAATCTGGCTGTTTTTGGCTCCGCCCCTTTACTGAATTTGAACCCCAAGCACTTAATGACCGACTGTAGCAGGTTTGAGGCCTCTGCTATTAACAGTGTGAGAATGGCTGCAGTTTCAATATTCCCCTTGAAAATCAATAGGTGAATTTTGATTGGCTGAAGTAGGCTCCACCCACTTTCGTGAATATTAATCCCAGTCACCCAGTGACCACGTTTGGCAAGTTTGAAAACCCTGCGAGTGTAAGAATGGCTGCATTTGAGATTTTCCCATTTAAAATGAATGGCTGAAATTTGATTGGCTCTTTTATGGTCCGCCCACTTTTCCTGGATTTGTAGCCTCGGTCAGCAAGTGACCAACTGTGCCAAGTGTGGGGACTCTGGCTTGATTACTGTGAGAATGGCAGCCTTTTAAATTTTTTCCATTGACTTGAATGGGTGGAATCTGATTTGCTGTTTGTAGCTCCGTCCAGGTGTGCAGGGGGGACGCGAGACCCCCAGAACATATCATCCCAGGTAGTAAGGGATCTGTATACCAAGTTTCGTTCAAATCGGTCAAGCCGTTTTTGCGTGATCGCGGCACACACACACACACACACACACACACACACACACACACACACACACACACACACACACACACACACACACACACACACACACACACACACACACACACACACACACACACACACACACACACACACACACACACACACACACACACACACACACACACACACACACACACACACACACACACACATCCGATTTTATATATATAGATTAACCACTTCAGGACCACAGGCTTTAACCCCCCCTAAAGACCAGGCCATTTTTAGTAAAATAGACCACTGCAGCTTTAAGTCCAAGCTGCAGAGCCGCACAACACAGCACACAAGTGATCCCCCCCCCTTTCTCCCCACCAACAGAGCTCTCTGTTGGTGGGGTCCGATCCCACCGTGTTTAAATCCTACCGTCTGATCCCACCGTGCAATCTCCTGCAAAACGAAGCCCCAGGACTTTACGCCGATCGGCGTTGGGCGGCCCATCGGCGCGACGCGGTCAGCTACAGGTTAATACATAACGTGCCGGGGATTCCTCCCCTCAAGCTCTGTACCTGACTGTGCAGCAATGCTGGTCTAGACACTGCATAATGTTTTTATTTATGTCTGTTTGTTTCTCTGTTGCAAGTCACCAGCTGCAGAAGGTTTTGTAATTTCCAAAGCTTTAATTTTTGTAATTTTTCCGGGACTGGGGAAATACAGCTAATATCAGTGACTCATGCTGGGGATACACGGGTCGATTTTGATGCTCGATTCCGCACCCAATCGTTTTCCACGCTCGATTCTGCAGGCGATTCTCTTATCTTCCTCTAGTTTTTCTTATCTTTTCCCATTGTCCTCCATGCAGAATCGAGCACGGAATCGATCGTGCGGGAGATCGGACATGTCGGAAATTATCTATCGAGCCATCTGAATCGAACCGTGTATTCAGCATTAGAGGTATTATCAGCTATGACCAAAGGCTCCTGTACTCATTAAAATATGTTGGGGTTGAGTTCATGTTTGTCACAAGGTCAGATGTCACCTCTGATTACAGGGAAAGAGAAGGGGGGTGTATGAATCCATTATCATTATCTGAGTATATAAAGGACCTGTACTGATTCCATGCCTTCTTACTTTTTATACATAATGCAATAGGATACATTGTCTATATGTTTGGTGTTTGTTGGCCAGCTCAGTGGTCCAGTATGAGGAGATACCCACAGTCATGACATCTCCATGTTTATTCCACAGATCTGAGCAGGGAGGGGACAGACAACCTCATTATGGAGTAAGTACGCTTCTCACATTGTAATTATAAAGTGTTACTACAATATTTTCTGAACATATCTGATAATATTCTCTCCAAACTGGTGTGTGCTGCAGATCACTAATCTCTGTTTTGACACCAAGCTGGTGGAGCTCTGCTGTGTGTTCCCCCTCCAGCAATCCAGTGTCTCCAGCAGTTGTCACCTTCATAGATATAGTGGTCCTTCACTCTGGGCATTATAACCCGAATTAGCCTGCAATCTCATGTCCTCATGGGGAAATAGCTATATCTCAGAAGGAAATACTGCGCATGCACGGCACAGTATTTCCATACTGGGCGGACTGGTTGGGACTCGGAGACAGGACGGGCCTGTATCAGAGGCGCACAGGACGGGCCAACCGGAGGCACACAGCCTCAAACAGAGGGAGCGGTAAGTGAAAGCTGACACCCTCCCACCAGCACAAATTTTTTTTTAGCAAAGCAAAATTGGGCTCTGGTATCCTTTAAGCTGCCGTAATAAAGAGATTCTGTGCAGTCTTGAAACGTTGGCTTCATGGCTTTTTTGATCTTCAAATAAACAAGTAAGTGACCAAGGAAATGCCAGTTATTCATTGAAAGGATTTGAGGCTTATTGTTATTAAAAAGCCTTTTCTGGTCACCTTTATTCCTCCTGGTAACAGCACAGCGATGGTACATGCACCTTCAGCCGCCCTTTCCATAGGGATAAGAGAAATCAGCCAATAATTCCTGTGTGGAGATACCAGGCCCTGAGGCCAGCAGGAGGCTGCCAACACCTTACTGAAGACATCTACAGGAAATTCTGCCTGTGTGTTGAGGCCATTTTGACAAGAACAAGAAGTTTCCAAGGACCTTCATTCTCCTCTCTTGTAGTGTGACCTGTCCAAGGACCTTATCAATCTTCTCCTAAAACTGCTTCAGGAAATAACAGAGGTGACTTTGCTGAAAGGATATTTGGTAAATATTTTTTTCTGTATTCAGCTGTTCTGAGGAGCAAATGTCTTTTTTTGAGTCTACAAAAAAAGTACAGTAGTTTTCCTTTAAAGCTCCTCTACACTGGACTCCAAACTGCTGAGTTTTACTTACCTGGAGCTTCTTTATGGCCCGTCAGGTCCATCAACATCCTGTGGGTCTCCTCCATTCTCTTGCTGTCATCCCTGAAATTCCTGCAACTGGAGCTCCATTGCACATGCGATGTCCCGTCCATGCATGTTCCACAATCATGCTCCTGTCTTCTGGAGCATTCTGTCCATGTGTGGTTCATTCTTTTGAGACCTGCAGATGCACCTTTTTCAGTTTAGTTCAGGTGGGCTTTAAAGTGAATCTTAAGCCAGAAAAAAAATGAGTTTTACTCACCTGGGGCTTCTACCAGCCCCCTGCAGCAGTCCTGTGCCCTCGCAGCCACTCACTAATCCTCTGGTCCCCCGCTGCCAGCTAGTTTCATTTTTGCCGACAGGCCCGTCAGGACTGGCCACGCATAGCTTTTTCCGCATTCCCGACTGTAATTAGCGCTATTGCGGGCATACAAAAATACGCGTTGCGGCATATCTATGCGTTCGTAATGTGGCAATGCGTATTTTTGTATGCGTTGCGGCCCGCAATAGCGCTAATTACAATCGGGAATGCGGTAAAAGCTACACGTGGCCAGTCCTGACGGGCCTGTTGGAATAAACGAAACTAGCTGGCAGCGGGGGACCAGAGGATTAGTGAGTGGCTGTGAGAGCACAGGACTGCTGCAGGGGGCTGGTAGAAGCAGAACTAGCTGGTAGCAGGGGACCAGAGGATTAGTGAGTGACTGCGAGGGCACAGGACTGCTGCAGGGGGCTGGTAGAAGCCCCAGGTGAGTAAAACTCATTTTTTTTCTGGCTTAAGTGTCTCTTTAACCACTTGAGGACCACAGTCTTTTCGCCCCTTAAGGACCAGAGCCTTTTTCTCCATTCAGACCACTGCAGCTTTCACGGTTTATTGCTCGCTCATACAACCTACCACCTAAATGAATTTTACCTCCTTTTCTTGTCACTAATACAGCTTTCTTTTGGTGCTATTTGATTGCTGCTGCGAGTTTTAGTTTTTATTATATTCATCAAAAAAGACATGAATTTTGTCAAAAAAATGATTTTTTTTTTTTTTTACTTTCTGTGCTGACATTTTTCAAATAAAGTAAAATTTCTGTATACATTTTTGTTCAAATTTATTCTGCTACAGGTCTTTGATTAAAAAAAAATCCATTCAGTGTATATTTATTGGTTTGGGTAAAAGTTATAGCGTTTACAAACTATGGTGCCAAAAGTGAATTTTCACATTTTGAAGCATCTCTGACTTTTCTGACCACCTGTCATGTTTCATGAGGTGCTAAAATTCCAGGATAGTATAAATACCCCCCAAATGACCCCATTTTGGAAAGAAGACATCCCAAAGTATTCACTGAGAGGCATGGTGAGTTCATAGAAGATTTTATTTTTTGTCACAAGTTAGCGGAAAATGACACTTTGTGACCCAAAAAAAAAAGGTTCCATTTCTTCTAACGTGCGACAAAAAAAATGAAATCTGCCACGGACTCACTATGCTCCTCTCTGAATACCTTGAAGTGTCTACTTTCCAAAATGGGGTCATGTGTGGGGTGTGTTCACTGTCCTGGCATTTTGGGGGGTGCCTAATTGTAAGCACCCCTGTAAAGCCTAAAGGTGCTCATTATACTTTGGGCCCCTTAGCGCAGTTAGGCTGCAAAAAAGTGCCACACGTGATACCGCCGTACTCAGAAGAAGTAGTATAATGTGTTTTGTGGTGTATTTTTACACATACACATGCTGGGTGGGAGAAATATCTCTGTAAATGACAATTTTTTGATTTTTTTTTACACACAATTGTCCATTTACAGAGACATTTCTCCCACCCAGCATGGGTATGTATAAAAATACACCCCAAAACACATTATACTACTTCTCCTGAGTACGGCGGTACCACATGTGTGGCACTTTTTTGCACCCTAACTGCGCTAAGGGGCCCAACGTCCTATTCACAGGTCATTTTGTTTTCTAGACTACTCCTCACGGTTTAGGGCCCCTAAAATGCCAGGGCAGTATAGGAACCCCACAAGTGACCCCAATTTAGAAAGAAGACACCCCAAGGTATTCCGTTAGGTGTATGGTGAGTTCATAGAAGATTTTATTTTTTGTCACAAGTTAGTGAAAAATGACACTTTGTGAAAAAAAACAATAAAAATCAATTTCCGCTAACTAAAAATAAAATCTTCTATGAACTTGTCATACACCTAACAGAATACCTTGGGGTGTCTTTTTTCTAAACTGGGGTCACTTGTGGGGTTCCTATACTGCCCTGGCATTTTTACAGGCCCAAAACCGTGAGTAGTCTGGAAACCAAATGTCTCTGTGAGAAGACGCGGAAAAGCCGCATGTGCTGCTAAGGAGGCGGCTGATTCCGCGTCCAATGTGGCGGTTTGCACGCGGAGGCGTGCGCTTGGTGACAGAGCAGAACGCGGAAAAGCCGCCGCATGTAACAACAGTAAGGCTGTTGGTTCCGCGTCCAGCGCGGCGGTTTGCACGCGGCAGAGTGTGTCTGGTGTGGCTGAGTCTGTTAGTGCACACAGGCTTAGGAATACACACGCGCGCGCTGAGAGGCAGAACTCTTATACTGGGCAGGGAGAGTCAGCTGATCACGCCGATCAGCTGACTCCAGAGCAGGATACTATTGGTTGAGCAATTAGTGGTGGTGCTGGAGAACACTACTCCATATATAGTTCCTGCTGGCCAGTTGCAAGTTTTCTGCCGTTGCGAACACTACGTGAAAGCACTCAGACCTTAGTCAGATCCAACAGTGTGTTTGAACCAGGTGGACCTGGGAATTCACACTGAGCCAGATTACTTGTACTGTTATTCTGTTTATGCTTAGGCTAGTTCCAGGGTGTAGAGACCACGGACCTCACACCCAGACTACGGAACTGTATTGTCATTTGTGTTATACTCCAGACTAGTTCCAGGGCGCTGAGACCACGGACCTCACACCCAAGACTAGGGAACTGTATTTGTGTTATTCTCCAGACTAGTTCCAGGGTGCTGAGACCACGGACCTTGCACCCAAGACTAGGGCACTTGTACGATCATTCTGTTATACCTCAGACTAGTTCCAGGGTGTAGAGACCACGGACCTCACACCCAGACTAGGCATTGTTTGATATCTGTTATGACTTATTTGCTTTCCTGACTACTCCTCTGTCTTCTGATTCGGTACCTCGCATTTCTGATACTCCGTTGCCAAACCTTGCTTGCCCTGGATACCGAATCAGTCTTCTGTCTTTGTACTTAATCTGTCCGTGTGTTACCGACCAGGTGTGCCCGACCTCGAGAGCTATCTCTCCTCTTAAAGAGATAGTCTCCAGATCAGATAGTGACATCCACCTTCAGGTGTCACTCACATTCTGGTCTTTCCTATCTCTAGCCTGACTCCACCCCTTGGAGAAACTCAGGCTGCCGGAAGGTTCCTGTGTCCTCAAGAGCAGTATTCCTTTACTGCCTATTATCACCTGCTCGGCAGGTGCATTACTAAAAGTACTACTGTTACACCAAACACTCACATACCCTTAGGTGTCCAGAGGTTAGCAATATATCTGTATTATCGGTGATTCTGCAGATCATCAATAATCAGGTATATATCTGCATTCTTGATGATACTGCAGATCACCAATAATCAGATTCTCTCTGCGTGCTGACACCAATCGTTACAGAACGGCAGACCAAACCCAAATAGACGCACTTCACAGCCATCTTAATGCACTCACCACCTTGGTGGAAACTTTCATCCGAGTGCTAGACAGTCACCAGACTCAAATCAACGCTTTGTCTGGGACGGTGCAAGTTTATCAGACGGCTGTGGATGCAGTGCGATCTCCTCCTAGCACAGACATACGCATGTCTTTACCTGAAAGGTTTTCTGGCCACAGATCTGACTTTCGGAACTTTAAAAACCAAGTGTTATCATACTTTGAATTGAGACCTAATTCTTCAGGAACTGTAGCACAAAGAAATACATTTATCAAGACACTATTGTCAGGGGATTCCCAGACGTGGGCATATAATCTCCAGCCAGGTGATAGTGCTTTGGCCTCGGTTGAGGCATTCTTTAAAGCTATGGCTATAATTTATGATGACCCGGACCCTGCCTCTACCGCTGATCGGAAGCTAAAGACATTATGGCAGGGCAAGGGTCCGGTGGAAAATTATGCAGCTGAGTTCAGGAAGTGGGCAGTTTCAGCTAGATGGGACTCATTCGCACTTCTGGACTGTTTTTTATCAGGGTTGTCAGACGCGGTCTCTGATCTGATGTTGGGTCACCCCGAGCCGAAGTCTATTGATGAGGCCATTTCATTAGCCATCAGAATTGATCGTCGCCTACATTATCAGAGACAGACTCGGGGTAGGAACGATGTGAGATATGTTTCCTACACCGCGCCTCAACCTGATTCATTTCCATCTGATACATCACCACCCGACTCACCTCCACCAGAACCAATGCAGATTGGGCGGTCGAAGTTTTCCCAGGTGGAGCAGAAGCGCAGAGAGACAAAACAACTCTGTCTATACTGTGCAGAGGAGGGTCATAAAGTTCAGAGTTGTCCCAAACGGTTGTTTCCTCTAGATGGTAAACGTCTCCTTCTTCCTTGTACTATATCGTGGAAGGATAAGACAGAGACCACTGAGGCCTTCATTGATTCTGGCTCAGCAGCTAATTTTATGGACTATGAATTTGCTAAGAAATTGGGGATTCCGATCTCCCCACTAAAACAACAGATTCGGGTCACTGCAGTGGATGATTCCCCTCTGCAGAGTAATCACCCTCTCTCCCAGACCCCAGACTTGGGGGTCACAATAGGGGTGTTACATAAAGAAAGTTTAACATTTTTTGTGTTACGAATGGCAACCTCCACGATCATTCTTGGCATGCCATGGTTACAAATTCACTCGCCTCAGATCAATTGGGCTACGGGTCAGCTAACAAGCTGGTCTGCCCGTTGCTATCATCATTGTCTGGCAAAAGTAACCTTTGGTAAAACCAAGATTCACATGGAGGGATTGCCAGATCAGTATTCAGAATTTGCGGACGTGTTTTGTCCCAAGTTAGTAGATAAACTTCCTCCCCACCATCCTTTTGATTGCCCCATTGATCTCAGGTCTGGTTGTATGCCCCCTAGAGGTCATCTCTATAATTTATCTGGGCCACAGAAATTGGCCATGCAGGAATGCATCCGAGAGAACTTAGCTAAAGGTTTTATCCGCCCTTCTCGGTCCCCGGCAAGGCCAGGGTTCTTTTTTGTGAAAAAGAAGGATGGAGGCCTCCGTCCATGCATTGACTATCGGGGCTTAAATAAAATTACAGTAAAGAATCGCTATCCTTTGCCTTTAATAGACGATTTTTTTACTCAAGTCACCAATGCTAAGATTTTCGCGAAACTGGATTTAAGGGGTGCTTACAACCTGGTGTGGATCAGGGACGGTGATGAATGGAAGACGGCCTTTAACACGCCCGACGGGCACTACGAGTACCTGGTGATGCCCTTCGGGTTGTGTAATGCCCCGGCCGTCTTTCAAGAGCTGATTAATGAAGTCTTTAGAGAAGTTTTGGGTCGATTCGTCTTAGTATATTTAGACGACATACTAATCTTCTCGTCCAACCTTTCACAGCACAGAAAGCATGTTAAGTTTGTGTTACAGAAGTTGAGACAAAACATGCTGTATGCTAAGCTGGAGAAATGCATTTTCGAAGTGACCTCTGTTGCCTTTCTGGGGTACATAATTTCAACCTCCGTTCTCTCTATGGACCCTGGGAAAGTTTCAGCTGTTTTGGAGTGGCCCCAACCTGTGGGACTGAAGGCTCTCCAGAGGTTCCTGGGGTTCGCCAACTACTATAGGAGGTTCATAAAAAGGGTACTCTACGGTGATTTCACCTCTCACCAGTCTCACAAAGAAAGGGGCAGATACTCATCACTGGTCCCCTGAGGCCCATGCTGCTTTCTCCACTCTGAAGAAATTGTTCTGTACTGCACCCATTTTGAGACATGTCGACACCACCTTCCCCTTTATCGTGGAGGAAGATGCCTCAGAGGTAGGGGTAGGGGCTGTGCTGTCTCAGCGTTCTGGGTTGCAGGGAAAGTTACACCCCTGTGCCTATTTTTCACGTAGGTTTTCACCCGCAGAGAAGAACTACGATATAGGCAATAGGGAACTTCTAGCCATACATTACCTTCATGTTCGCTGAGGAGGAGGCGCCTGGAGATGGCAGCCTCGGCAGCTTGCTCTGTCTTTCTATGTTTGTTTTATGTATTTTTGTTTTTCAACATTGCCTTGTGCAACCCAACCCGGATAACCTTCACCAGTGAACAACTACTGAGCATTCGGAACTTAGCTAAATATAATCTACCCCTGGATATTTCATCTACTCTTGATCTTCTGGGGATTCTGACCAGTGGAGCTACAGTGCTGAACCAGGCAGTGAGGCTTAGAAGAAGAGGGAAACGCTCCGGGATCCAGACTCGCTTTCGACGCAGAGGACTGCGCTCTCCACTACCTGGAATCATACTCTCTAATGTCAGGTCCATATGCAACAAACTAGATGAGCTTCAACTACTGATCAGAACAAAGAAGGACTTTTATCTCTCTGCGGCTATTTGCTTCACAGAAACTTGGCTATCTGAGCTTATTCCAGACAACGCTCTGCCGATTAATGGATTTACACTCTACAGATCTGACCGGGACCCACTTACTTCTGGCAAAACCAAAGGTGGAGGACTCTGTTTCTATATTAATGATAGGTGGTGCACGGATGTTACAGTTATTAAGAGGACATGCTCGGCTGGGCTGGAAACACTCTTCATAAACTGCAAACCCTATTATTCACCCCGTGAGTTTTCTTCATTTATTTTGGCTGCTGTGTACATCCCTCCACAAACATGTATGCAGCCTGCGCTCCAAGATCTCGCAGATCAAATCACTGAGGTGGAAAGGGAGTACCCAGATTCTTTTTTTTATCATACTAGGGGATTTCAACAGTGCTAATCTTTCCAAAGAACTCCCCAAATACAGGCAACATGTCACAAGCGCAACTAGAGAAGGTAAGACACTTGATCACTGTTACACTACGACTAAGGACTCGTATCACTCTGTCAGCAGGGCAGCTTTGGGGAACTCTGATCATGCTGTTATACAGCTTATCCCAACATACATCCAAAGACTAAAAACTGCCAAACCTGTAGTGACCACAGTTAAGAAATGGACTAGTGAAGCTGTAGAAAAACTGCAGAGCTGCTTTGATTTAACTGACTGGAATTTATTTAAAGAATCCTCCAGTGACCTAAATGAATACACTGACGCTGTGACATCATATATTACCTTTTGTGAAGAGTCCTGCATCCCCACAAAAAAGTGCACCAGGTACAATAACGATAAACCCTGGTTCACATCACATCTTAGGAAGCTGCGCCTCGATAAAGAAAGGGCATATCGTACAGGCGATAAAGTCCTCTACAAAGCTGCGAAATACAAACTGCAGAGAGCCATTACCGCCGCAAAAAAAGATTATTCTCAAAAACTTGAGGAAAATTTTTCTAACGCAGACTCATCCACAATATGGAAATCTCTACATGAAATTACCAGCTACAGGAAGAAATCTCCTCCCCCCTCACTACATAACCTGCAGCTTGCAGATGAACTGAATACATTTTATTGCAGGTTTGACACTACTAACAAAAGCCAAACACAACAAGTCAATTTGCATCTCTGCCACAGGCAAACTGAACACTCTTCCTGCCAGCCAATGTCTCCACCCCCTGCGGTGCCTCAGCAACTACACAACACAGGAGGCCAGACACAATCTGCTAACCTGTCCCCAGATGTGCATGCTCTAACAATATGCCAATCAGATGTAAATAGACTCTTTAAAAAACAAAACACCAGGAAAGCAATGGGACCAGACGCTGTGTCTGCGAAATGCTTGAATCTCTGTGCCGACCAATTAGCGCCTGTATTTACAGACATATTCAAAGCATCTCTAGAACTCTCAATTGTTCCTGCCTGTTTTAAATGCGCAACTATTGTACCAATTCAAAAAAAAACAAAACCTACATGTTTAAATGATTACAGGCCTGTTGCCCTGACATCACTGGCCATGAAAGCATTTGAAAAACTGATAATGACTTATCTGAAATCCATCACAGATCCCCTGCTGGACTCTTTGCAATTTGCCTACAGACCTAACAGATCCGCAGACGATGCCGTGAACATGTGTATGCATTATGTACTACAGCATTTAGATAACCCAGGAACCTACACCAGGATTTTATTTATAGATTTCAGCTCTGCATTTAATACCATAATTCCATCACTGCTGCACAGCAAGCTCTCCCAGCTACACATACCTGAATCCCTCTGCAAATGGATAACCGACTTCTTAACCGACAGAAGACAGCGTGTTAGACTTGGTAAACTCACATCAAGCTCTCTGACAGTCAGTACTGGTGCACCCCAGGGCTGTGTGCTTTCCCCACTGCTGTACTCACTTTACACCAATGACTGCATCTCCACAGATCCATCTGTTAAGGTTCTGAAGTTTGCAGACGACACAACAGTTGTTGGTCTCATTCAAAACGGGGATGAGTCTGCATACAGGCATGTGGTGGGACAGCTTTCCTCCTGGTGCAGCAGCAACAACTTAGAACTAAATGCTCTCAAAACCATGGAGATGATAATAGACTTTAGGAGATCTCCCCCCCAGCACCTCCCCTTAACCATAAATGGATCCACAATAACCCAAGTAGAGTCATTCAAGTTTCTTGGGTCCACGATCTCAAACGACTTAAAATGGGACAACAACACCGCCACTATTGTCAAGAAAGCACAACAGAGAATGTACCATCTGCGGCAGCTGAAAAAGTTTGGCCTACCTCAAAAGCTAATGGTGCAGTTCTACACTGCAATCATCGAATCCACCATAACATCATCCATGACTGTATGGTTCAGCTCCTGCTCAGCATTAGAAAAGGGGAGGCTGCAGCGCATCATCCGATCAGCGGAAAGGATAATTGGCTGTAGCTTACCTTCCCTGCAGGATCTTTACACTAGCAGGTGCAGAAAGAGAGCGACCAAAATTGCCTCTGACCCCTCTCACCCAGCTCACTCCATCTTCCAGCGCATGTTTTCAGGAGTAAGATTCCGGTCAATCGCTACCAAAACCTCTAGACACAGGAACAGTTTTTTTCCTCAAGCGGTAGCCATACTTAATGCTGAACCACGTTAGAGCTGCTAGGACTGAAAGTAATCAGCACAGAACTAAACATGAACAATTCTCACATTGCTTACTGCCACTATACTTATAATGTCCTTAACTTGTAATATTCACACTGTCTGTCCTTGTATTGTTTTTTGTTTGTGTTTGTTAAGCAACTGCCAAGACAAATTCCTTGTAGGTGCAAACTTACTTGGCGAAAATAAATTGATTCTGATTCTGATTCTGATTCTGATTAAATTGTCCTTTGAGGAATGGCGACATTGGCTAGAGGGTGCAGAACATACCATTACTGTCTATACTGACCACAAGAATTTGGAGTACATCGAGGGCGCTAAGAGACTTAGCCCCCGACAGGCCCGGTGGTCATTATTTTTCTCGAGATTCAGATTTGTAATCACGTATACCCCTGGTAGTAAGAACATCAAAGCTGATGCCTTGTCCAGATGCTTTGAGCCCGAGACAGCACAGCCCTCAGACCCAGAAACCATTCTTCCTCAGAAAGTGGTTCTGGCCGCCACTGAGACCTGGAGGGACTGGACAGAAACGTTGGGTCCGTTCCAACAGGATGTACCAGAGGGGAAGCCTGAGGGGGTCATGTTTGTACCATTGCCTTTTCGTCTACAAATACTGCAGTTGTTCCATTCCCACAAGAATGCTGGACATCCCGGGGCCACCAGAACTCAGGACCTCATTGCGAGATGTGCCTGGTGGCCGTCATTGGCAACTGACTGCAAAGAGTATGTAAGAGAATGTGCAGTGTGCTAGGAGCAAACCCTCCCGTCAGGCACCTGTTGGGACATTGCAACCATTGCCAGTCCCGAGTGAACCATGGACCCATCTGTCCATGGATTTTGTGGGCGAACTCCCCAGGTCTGAGGGCATGATGGTAATTTGGGTGGTAGTCGATCAATTCAGCAAGATGGCCCATTTTGTCCCCCTGAAAGGACTCCCCTCAGCCCAGGAGTTGGCCGATCTCTTCATCCAACATATTTTCCGGCTGCATGGTATTCCGGAAAATATAGTATCAGATCGGGGAGTCCAATTTGTTTCTAAGTTTTGGCGGGCATTCTGCCAGCAGTTAGACATGGAGCTATCTTTTTCATCAGGCTACCACCTACAGACCAATGGCCAGACCGAGAGAACCAATCAGTCTCTGGAACAGTCTCTGAGGTGTTATGTGGCAGATGTGCAAACCAACTGGGTCAAATTCCTGCCATTTGCAGAATTTGCACACAACAATTTGAAAAGCTCCTCCTCAGGGTTTTCCCCATTCCAGGTGGTGACAGGAAGGTCACCTAAGTTCACCCCATTACCAGTGGCTGCCACTCCGTTTCCAGCCCTGGAGGATTGGCAGAAGTCCTCAAAGCAGACTTGGGAAATGGTAGAAAGCAATTTGAGGAGGGCTTTTCAGAGTCAGAAAAAAACAGGCTGACAAGAGACGTTCCATAGAGTGGGAATTACTTCCAGGAGACTTGGTCTGGGTGTCCACACGACATTTGGCTCTGAAGCAACTGTCTCCCAAGTTAGGTCCCAGATTTGTGGGTTCATTTCCTGTGACCAGGAAAATCAGTGATGTCACTTATGCCATTGATCTCCCTACCAGCATGCGAGGTGTGAGATCGTTCCATGTGTCCTTGCTCAAGCCGGCAGTGCACGTGGATTCCGCTCCCTCCCCCCTGTGTTGATTGATGACCAACCTGAGAATGAAATTGAGAAGATTCTAGACTCTCGGCTTGTGCAGAACTCCGTGCAGTATTTGGTGCACTGGAAGGGGTATGGCATTGAGGAGAGAACTTGGGTGCCAGAATGTCGCATGCACGCAGAGGAGTTGAAAAGGGAGTTCCATAACTTGCATCCTGAAAAGCCGGGCAGGAGATGTCCGGAGTCTAATCCTCGGGGGGGGGGGGGGGGGGGGGGGGGGGGTTTGTACTGTGAGAAAACGCAGAAAAGCCGCCGCATGTGCTGCTAAGGAGGCGGCTGATTCCGCGTCCAATGTGGCGGTTTGCACGCGGAGGCATGCGCTTGGTGACAGAGCAGAACGCGGAAAAGCCGCCGCATGTAACAGTAAGGCAGCTGGTTCCGCGTCCAGCACGGCGGTTTGCACGCGGCAGAGTGTGTCTGGTGTGGCTGAGTCTGTTAGTGCACACAGGCTTAGGAATACACACGCGCGCGCTGAGAGGCAGAACTCTTATACTGGGCAGGGAGAGTCAGCTGATCACGCCGATCAGCTGACTCCAGAGCAGGATACTATTGGTTGAGCAATTAGTGGTGGTGCTGGAGAACACTACTCCATATATAGTTCCTGCTGGACAGTTGCAAGTTTTCTGCCGTTGCGAACACTACGTGAAAGCACTCAGACCTTAGTCAGATCCAACAGTGTGTTTGAACCAGGTGGACCTGGGAATTCACACTGAGCCAGATTACTTGTACTGTTATTCTGTTTATGCTTAGGCTAGTTCCAGGGTGTAGAGACCACGGACCTCACACCCAGCCTACGGAACTGTATTGTCATTTGTGTTATACTCCAGACTAGTTCCAGGGCGCTGAGACCACGGACCTCACACCCAAGACTAGGGAATTGTATTTCAGAATCAGAATCAGAATCAGAATCAGATTTATTTCGCCAAGTACAACGGTGAGTTGTACCCGGAATTATTTTTGGCACAATCGGGGTCGGTGATGGTACAGTAAACATAGGTTATGCATTCCACAAGTTAAAATACAAAACAGTAGACAAACAATAAGCATTCCTCAGTGCATATCTTACATAGAACACATTGCACATAGAACACATTGACGAGAGAAGACAAGAAAGACCGGAGGGGTCTGTCCAAGAGCTATGTCGAGCGGAGCTGCCAGCCACAATCTGAGCGGCGCTCTCTGCCCTGCAGCCCTCCAGACCCCCCACATGTAGTGAGAGATAGACATAGAGTCCCTTCGTCCCCATAGTTGTTAACCAGTCCACATGGTCCATAAAAGTCCCAGCCCCACAGCTCCACACAGATTTGCAAAAATTAGCCCCTGGCCTGCGCCCCCCCCAGCAGATAGTCCGAAGGGGGCTGATGATGGTTGTGATGACCGCTGATGACCGCTGCTGTGCTGTGCTTCCCTCCGGCCCCTCGACCCGGCAGATGTGTCCATGTGACCTCCTGGCTGCAGCTCCCAGACCCGTTAACTATGATAAAAGGCTCAGCAGCGGCAGCCTGGTCCTCCATGGCTGCACAGCGGAGCGGCTCTCACTGGGGAGGGGAGGCGATCCCAAAAACGAGCAGCCCCTCGTGATGGCTGGCGCCTGACTTGCCGTTGTCGCTGGCGCCTGACCTGCCGTTGTCGCTGGCAGCGGCGATGGGTCGCTGGAGGGCGAAGCAGGAGCGGCGTGCACGGGGGTCCGCAGCCAGCCACGTGGGTGGCGGCCCGATCACAAAACGAGCGGCCTCCCGTGACCTCCGGCCCGCATCAGGTGTCCTGCACGCGGCCATGTCCCAGTCGTGGTAGCTGGGCGTCCTGGGTTGCCACAGCGGCGGGTGCTGCTGGAGTGCGGAGCAGCCGGAGATGGGCGTGCATGGGGATCCGCGGCCAGCCACGTGGGTGGCGGCCCTACCCCGAACTGATCGGCTGCTCGTGACTGCCGGTGTCCCCAGGATGAGAGGAGTCCATCCCGCCCAGAAAGACGAGTGGACGACGGGGGAGAAGGGCAGCAGAAGAAAAAGAGCCGGAGCCCTGTGTGCCGTGGCGTCCTGCTACAGCGCCATGTTGTTTACATTTGTGTTATTTGTGTTATTCTCCAGACTAGTTCCAGGGTGCTGAGACCACGGACCTTGCACCCAAGACTAGGGCACTTGTACGATCATTCTGTTATACCTCAGACTAGTTCCAGGGTGTAGAGACCACGGACCTCACACCCAGACTAGGCATTGTTTGATATCTGTTATGACTTATTTGCTTTCCTGACTACTCCTCTGTCTTCTGATTCGGTACCTCGCATTTCTGATACTCCGTTGCCAAACCTTGCTTGCCCTGGATACCGAATCAGTCTTCTGTCTTTGTACTTAATCTGTCCGTGTGTTACCGACCAGGTGTGCCCGACCTCGAGAGCTATCTCTCCTCTTAAAGAGATAGTCTCCAGATCAGATAGTGACATCCACCTTCAGGTGTCACTCACATTCTGGTCTTTCCTATCTCTAGCCTGACTCCACCCCTTGGAGAAACTCAGGCTGCCGGAAGGTTCCTGTGTCCTCAAGAGCAGTATTCCTTTACTGCCTATTATCACCTGCTCGGCAGGTGCATTACTAAAAGTACTACTGTTACACCAAACACTCACATACCCTTAGGTGTCCAGAGGTTAGCAATATATCTGTATTATCGGTGATTCTGCAGATCATCAATAATCAGGTATATATCTGCATTCTTGATGATACTGCAGATCACCAATAATCAGATTCTCTCTGCGTGCTGACACCAATCGTTACAGAACGGCAGACCAAACCCAAATAGACGCACTTCACAGCCATCTTAATGCACTCACCACCTTGGTGGAAACTTTCATCCGAGTGCTAGACAGTCACCAGACTCAAATCAACGCTTTGTCTGGGACGGTGCAAGTTTATCAGACGGCTGTGGATGCAGTGCGATCTCCTCCTAGCACAGACATACGCATGTCTTTACCTGAAAGGTTTTCTGGCCACAGATCTGACTTTCGGAACTTTAAAAACCAAGTGTTATCATACTTTGAATTGAGACCTAATTCTTCAGGAACTGTAGCACAAAGAAATACATTTATCAAGACACTATTGTCAGGGGATTCCCAGACGTGGGCATATAATCTCCAGCCAGGTGATAGTGCTTTGGCCTCGGTTGAGGCATTCTTTAAAGCTATGGCTATAATTT
This sequence comes from Hyperolius riggenbachi, assembly GCF_040937935.1. Taxonomy (NCBI): domain Eukaryota; kingdom Metazoa; phylum Chordata; class Amphibia; order Anura; family Hyperoliidae; genus Hyperolius; species Hyperolius riggenbachi. Next base: position 677,795,174 of record NC_090646.1, read on the forward strand.
ATGATGACCCGGACCCTGCCTCTACCGCTGATCGGAAGCTAAAGACATTATGGCAGGGCAAGGGTCCGGTGGAAAATTATGCAGCTGAGTTCAGGAAGTGGGCAGTTTCAGCTAGATGGGACTCATTCGCACTTCTGGACTGTTTTTTATCAGGGTTGTCAGACGCGGTCTCTGATCTGATGTTGGGTCACCCCGAGCCGAAGTCTATTGATGAGGCCATTTCATTAGCCATCAGAATTGATCGTCGCCTACATTATCAGAGACAGACTCGGGGTAGGAACGATGTGAGATATGTTTCCTACACCGCGCCTCAACCTGATTCATTTCCATCTGATACATCACCACCCGACTCACCTCCACCAGAACCAATGCAGATTGGGCGGTCGAAGTTTTCCCAGGTGGAGCAGAAGCGCAGAGAGACAAAACAGCTCTGTCTATACTGTGCAGAGGAGGGTCATAAAGTTCAGAGTTGTCCCAAACGGTTGTTTCCTCTAGATGATAAACGTCTCCTTCTTCCTTGTACTATATCGTGGAAGGATAAGACAGAGACCACTGAGGCCTTCATTGATTCTGGCTCAGCAGCTAATTTTATGGACTATGAATTTGCTAAGAAATTGGGGATTCCGATCTCCCCACTAAAACAACAGATTCGGGTCACTGCAGTGGATGATTCCCCTCTGCAGAGTAATCACCCTCTTTCCCAGACCCCAGACTTGGGGGTCACAATAGGGGTGTTACATAAAGAAAGTTTAACATTTTTTGTGTTACGAATGGCAACCTCCACGATCATTCTTGGCATGCCATGGTTACAAATTCACTCGCCTCAGATCAATTGGGCTACGGGTCAGCTAACAAGCTGGTCTGCCCGTTGCTATCATCATTGTCTGGCAAAAGTAACCTTTGGTAAAACCAAGATTCACATGGAGGGATTGCCAGATCAGTATTCAGAATTTGCGGACGTGTTTTGTCCCAAGTTAGCAGATAAACTTCCTCCCCACCGTCCTTTTGATTGCCCCATTGATTTCAGGTCTGGTTGTATGCCCCCTAGAAGTCATCTCTATAATTTATCTGGGCCACAGAAATTGGCCATGCAGGAATGCATCCGAGAGAACTTAGCTAAAGGTTTTATCCCCACTTCTCGGTCCCCGGCAGGGCCAGGGTTCTTTTTTGTGAAAAAGAAGGATGGAGGCCTCCGTCCATGCATTGACTATCGGGGCTTAAAGGGACTCCGAGCACAAAAAAAAAAAGAAAGTTGTACTCACCATGGGCTTTCTCCAGCCCAGTGCTGGTCGGGAGGTCCCACGCCGGCGTCCTGGCTCCTCTCCTTCTCCCCGCTCCGGAATGGCTGGCAGGCCGCAGCCCGGGCGACACTCTCCCGAGTGTCGGGCTTCTTCTTCCGCATATGACGCGGATTACGTCACACGCCGGCCGCCTCGCGTCATCATGGCGGCCGGCGTGAAAGTACTGCGCATGCGCGAACAAAGCGCGCATGCGCAGTACTTTCACGCCGGCCGCCATGATGACGCGAGGCGGCCGGCGTGTGACGTAATCCGCGTCATATGCGGAAGAAGAAGCCCGACACTCGGGAGAGTGTCGCCCGGGCTGCGGCCTGCCAGCCATTCCGGAGCGGGGAGAAGGAGAGGAGCCAGGACGCCGGCGTGGGACCTCCCGACCAGCACTGGGCTGGAGAAAGCCCATGGTGAGTACAACTTTCTTTTTTTTTTTGTGCTCGGAGTCCCTTTAAATAAAATTACAGTAAAGAATCGCTATCCTTTGCCTTTAATAGACGATTTATTTACTCAAGTCACCAATGCTAAGATTTTTGTGAAACTGGATTTAAGGGGTGCTTACAACCTGGTGCGGATCAGGGACGGTGATGAATGGAAGACGGCCTTTAACACGCCCGACGGGCACTACGAGTACCTGGTGATGCCCTTCGGGTTGTGTAATGCCCCGGCCGTCTTTCAAGAGCTGATTAATGAAGTCTTTAGAGAAGTTTTGGGTCGATTCGTCTTAGTATATTTAGACGACATACTAATCTTCTCGTCCAACCTTTCACAGCACAGAAAGCATGTTAAGTTTGTGTTACAGAAGTTGAGACAAAACATGCTGTATGCTAAGCTGGAGAAATGCATTTTCGAAAGTGACCTCTGTTGCCTTTCTGGGGTACATAATTTCAACCTCCGTTCTCTCCATGGACCCTGGGAAAGTTTCAGCTGTTTTGGAGTGGCCCCAACCTGTGGGACTGAAGGCTCTCCAGAGGTTCCTGGGGTTCGCCAACTACTATAGGAGGTTCATAAAAGGGGTACTCTACGGTGATCTCACCTCTCACCAGTCTCACAAAGAAAGGGGCAGATACTCATCACTGGTCCCCTGAGGCCCATGCTGCTTTCTCCACTCTGAAGAAATTGTTCTGTACTGCACCCATTTTGAGACATGTCGACACCACCTTCCCCTTTATCGTGGAGGAAGATGCCTCAGAGGTAGGGGTAGGGGCTGTGCTGTCTCAGCGTTCTGGGTTGCAGGGAAAGTTACACCCCTGTGCCTATTTTTCACGTAGGTTTTCACCCGCAGAGAAGAACTACGATATAGGCAATAGGGAACTTCTAGCCATTAAATTGTCCTTTGAGGAATGGCGACATTGGCTAGAGGGTGCAGAACATACCATTACTGTCTATACTGACCACAAGAATTTGGAGTACATTGAGGGCGCTAAGAGACTTAGCCCCCGACAGGCCCGGTGGTCATTATTTTTCTCGAGATTCAGATTTGTAATCACGTATACCCCTGGTAGTAAGAACATCAAAGCTGATGCCTTGTCCAGATGCTTTGAGCCCGAGACAGCACAGCCCTCAGACCCAGAAACAATTCTTCCTCAGAAAGTGGTTCTGGCCGCCACTGAGACCTGGAGGGACTGGACAGAAACGTTGGGTCCGTTCCAACAGGATGTACCAGAGGGGAAGCCTGAGGGGGTCATGTTTGTACCATTGCCTTTTTGTCTACAAATACTGCAGTTGTTCCATTCCCACAAGAATGCTGGACATCCCGGGGCCACCAGAACTCAGGACCTCATTGCGAGATGTGCCTGGTGGCCGTCATTGGCAACTGACTGCAAAGAGTATGTAAGAGAATGTGCAGTGTGCTAGGAGCAAACCCTCCCGTCAGGCACCTGTTGGGACATTGCAACCATTGCCAGTCCCGAGTGAACCATGGACCCATCTGTCCATGGATTTTGTGGGCGAACTCCCCAGGTCTGAGGGCATGATGATTATTTGGGGGGTAGTCGATCGATTCAGCAAGATGGCCCATTTTGTCCCCCTGAAAGGACTCCCCTCAGCCCAGGAGTTGGCCGATCTCTTCATCCAACATATTTTCCGGCTGCATGGTATTCCGGAAAATATAGTATCAGATCGGGGAGTCCAATTTGTTTCTAAGTTTTGGCGGGCATTCTGCCAGCAGTTAGACATGGAGCTATCTTTTTCATCAGGCTACCACCCACAGACCAATGGCCAGACCGAGAGAACCAATCAGTCTCTGGAACAGTTTCTGAGGTGTTATGTGGCAGATGTGCAAACCAACTGGGTCAAATCCCTGCCATTTGCAGAATTTGCACACAACAATTTGAAAAGCTCCTCCTCAGGGTTTTCCCCATTCCAGGTGGTGACAGGAAGGTCACCTAAGTTCACCCCATTACCAGTGGCTGCCACTCCGTTTCCAGCCCTGGAGGATTGGCAGAAGTCCTCAAAGCAGACTTGGGAAATGGTAGAAAGCAATTTGAGGAGGGCTTTTCAGAGTCAGAAAAAACAGGCTGACAAGAGACGTTCCATAGAGTGGGAATTACTTCCAGGAGACTTGGTCTGGGTGTCCACACGACATTTGGCTCTGAAGCAACTGTCTCCCAAGTTAGGTCCCAGATTTGTGGGTTCATTTCCTGTGACCAGGAAAATCAATGATGTCACTTATGCCATTGATCTCCCTACCAGCATGCGAGGTGTGAGATCGTTCCATGTGTCCTTGCTCAAGCCGGCAGTGCACGTGGATTCCGCTCCCTCCCCCTGTGTTGATTGATGACCAACCTGAGAATGAAATTGAGAAGATTCTAGACTCTCGGCTTGTGCAGAACTCCGTGCAGTATTTGGTGCACTGGAAGGGGTATGGCATTGAGGAGAGAACTTGGGTGGCAGAATGTCGCATGCACGCAGAGGAGTTGAAAAGGGAGTTCCATAACTTGCATCCTGAAAAGCCGGGCAGGAGATGTCCGGAGTCTAATCCTCGGGGGGGGGTGTACTGTGAGAAAACGCAGAAAAGCCGCCGCATGTGCTGCTAAGGAGGCGGCTGATTCCGCGTCCAATGTGCCGGTTAGCACGCGGAGGCGTGCGCTTGGTGACAGAGCAGAACGCGGAAAAGCCGCCGCATGTAACAGTAAGGCGGCTGGTTCCGCGTCCAGCGCGGCGGTTTGCACGCGGCAGAGTGTGTCTGGTGTGGCTGAGTCTGTTAGTGCACACACGCTTAGGAATACACACGCGCGCGCTGAGAGGCAGAACTCTTATACTGGGCAGGGAGAGTCAGCTGATCACGCCGATCAGCTGACTCCAGAGCAGGATACTATTAGTTGAGCAATTAGTGGTGGTGCTGGAGAACACTACTCCATATATAGTTCCTGCTGGCCAGTTGCAAGTTTTCTGCCGTTGCGAACACTACGTGAAAGCACTCAGACCTTAGTCAGATCCAACAGTGTGTTTGAACCAGGTGGACCTGGGAATTCACACTGAGCCAGATTACTTGTACTGTTATTCTGTTTATGCTTAGGCTAGTTCCAGGGTGTAGAGACCACGGACCTCACACCCAGACTAGGGAACTGTACTATCATTTGTGTTATACTCCAGACTAGTTTCAGGGTGCTGAGACCACGGACCTCGCACCCAAGACTAGGGAACTGTATTGTCATTTGTGTTATACTCCACACTAGTTCCAGGGCGCTGAGACCACGGACCTCGCACCCAAGACTAGGGAACTTGTACGATCATTGTTATACCTCAGACTAGTTCCAGGGTGTAGAGACCACGGACCTCACACCCAGACTAGGCTTTGTTTGATATCTGTTATGACTTATTTGCTTTCCTGACTACTCCTCTGTCTTCTGATTCGGTACCTCGCATATCTGATACTCTGTTGCCAAACCTTGCTTGCCCTGGATACCGAATCAGTCTTCTGTCTTTGTGCTTTATCTGTCCGTGTGTTACCAACCAGGCGTGCCCGACCTCGAGAGCTATCTCTCCTCTTAAAGAGATAGTCTCCAGATCAGATAGTGACATCCACCTTCAGGTGTCACTCACATTCTGGTCCTTCCTATCTCCAGCCTGACTCCACCCCTTGGAGAGACTCGGGCTGCTGGAAGGTTCCTGTGTCCTCAAGAGCAGTATTCCTTTACTGCCCATTATCACCTGCTCGGCAGGTGCATTACTCAAAGTACTACTGTTACACCAAACACTCACATACCCTTAGGTGTCCAGAGGTTAGCAATATATCTGTATTATCGGTGATTCTGCAGATCATCAATAATCAGGTATATATCTGCATTCTTGGTGATACTGCAGATCACCAATAATTAGATTCTCTCTGCGTGCTGACACCAATCGTTACAGTCTCAAAATGGAGCTGGGAAAAAAGTGCGCAGGCAGCTAGTGGACAAAAAGGGCGCCGCCATTCACTCCCATAATAAAACGTTTAATGGGTGCCGAGCAGGAAAAAAGGGCGCCAGAGCTAAATAAAGTTTACAAATGGCGCCCGGAGCTAAATAAAGTTTACAAACGGCGCCCGGAGATGTTTAATGATTTATAACTGAGCTTGTGGTGATTTACGTTTATAAAATGCACCCGTGCCGAATAACGTTTATGAAAATACTAAACATATTTATCTTATTTAAATAATTAAAACATTATTTAAAGTTTTATCCCTTACTGTTTGTAAAACATTATTATTCACAAAATAAAGCGATCAGTACGTAACGTAAATTGCAAAATATTTTTTGCATCCACAATTAGTAAAACATTATTATCCACATAATAAAGGGGGGTCTTAGGTTTAGGCACCACCAGGGGGGTCTTAGGTTTAGGCACCACCAGGGGGGTCTTAGGTTTAGGCACCAACAGGGGGGGTCTTAGGTTTAGGCACCAACAGGGGGGTCTTAGGTTTAGGCACCAACAGGGGGTCTTAGGTTTAGGCACCAACAGGGGGGTCTTAGGTTTAGGCACCAACAGGGGGTCTAGGGGTTAGGGGTAGGTACAGGGAGGGTTACTTAGGCACCAACAGGGGGGGTCTTAGGTTTAGGCACCAACAGGGGGGTTTTAGGTTTAGGCACCAACAGGGGGGTCTTAGGTTTAGGCACCAACAGGGGGGTCTTAGGTTTAGGCACCAACAGGGGGGTCTAGGGGTTAGGGATAGGTACAGGGAGGGTTCTGTGTAAGAGTAGGCTTAGGTATAGTTTTAGTAAAAATTTAGTAATAATTACTAATGTTTTACAACACTTATTACGAACGTAGTTATATTTATATCATCGTTATAAAGAATATTTTCAGATTTTATTATAAGAACAAACCATAAATGAAGGTTATTCACAATAATATACAAGTATAACAATTAAACATATATTATTGTTTTTTTATTAAACGTAATTATAAGTTTAACTTTTGAAACAGGGAAGATTAACGTTTTCACAATTTCCGATTTCATAAACATTATTTAATGATTTATAATTTCGTTAAATATTATTTGTAAACGAAATATAGCACACTATTTTTATAAACCCTATTAATGATTAATTATTATTTAGAGTTTACACCCCGCGCCCTTTTTGTCCGGGCGCCCTTTTTGTATGTACGCCTCAAAATGACTGTTCAGGGGTATAAGCATCTGCAAATTTTTATGACAGGTGGTCTATGAGGGGGCGAATTTTGTGGAACCGGTCATAAGCAGGGTGGCCTCTTAGATGACAGGTTGTATTGGGCCTGATCTGATGGATAGGAGTGCTAGGGGGGTGACAGGAGGTGATTGATGGGTGTCTCAGGGGGTGGTTAGAGGGGAAAATAGATGCAATCAATGCACTGGGGAGGTGATCGGAAGGGGGTCTGAGGGTTTGGCCGAGTGATCAGGAGCCCACACGGGGCAAATTAGGGCCTGATCTGATGGGTAGGTGTGCTAGGGGGTGACAGGTGGTGACAGGAGGTGATTGATGGGTGTCTCAAGGTGTGATTAGAGGGGGGAAATAGATGCAAGCAATGCACTGGCGAGGTGATCAGGGCTGGGGTCTGAGGGCGTTCTGAGGGTGTGGGCGGGTGATTGGGTGCCCTAGGGGCAGATAGGGGTCTAATCTGATGGGTAGCAGTGACAGGGGCTGATTGATGGGTGATCAGTGGGTGATTAAATGGCAGAACAGATGTAAACAATGCACTTTGGAGGTGATCTGAGGATAGGTCTGGGGCAATCTGATGGTGTGGAAGGGTGATCAGATGCCCGTAAGAGGCAGGTTAGGGTCTGATCTGATAAGTGGCAGTGACAGGTGGTGATTGACTGGTGAATGACGGGCGATTGACAGGTGATTGACAGGTGATTACAGAGGAGAATAGATGTATACAGTACACAGGGGGGGGGGGAGGTCTGGGGGGGTCTGAGGTCGTTCTGAGGGTGTGGGTGGGTGATTGGGTGCCCTAGGGGCAGATAGGGGTCTAATCTGATGGGTAGCAGTGACAGGTGGTGACAGGGGGTGATTGATGGGTAATTAGTGGGTGTTTAGAGGAGAGAACAGATGTAAACAATGCACTTGGGAGGTGATCTGACGGCGGGTCTGCAGGCGATCTGATGGTGTGGGTGGGTGATCAGATTGCCCGCAAGGGGCAGGTTAGGGGCTGATTGATGGGTGGCAGTGACAGGGGGTGATTTATGGGTGGCAGTGACAGGGGGTGATTGATGGGTGATTAATAGGTGATTGACAGGTGATTGACAGGTGATCAGTGGGTTATTACAGGGAAGAACAGATGTAAATAATGCACTGGCAAATTGATAAGGGGGGGGGGGGGGGGTCTGAGGGCAATCTGAGCATGTGGGCGGGTGATTGGGTGCCCGCAAGGGGCAGATTAGGGTCTAATCTGATGGGTAACAGTGACAGGTGGTGATAGGGTGTGATTGATGGGTGATTGATGGGTAATTAGTGGGTGTTTAGAGGAGAGAGCAGATGTAAACAATACACTTGGGAGGTGATCTGACGTCGGGTCTGTGGGCGATCTGATGGTGTGGGTGGCTGGTAAGATTGCCCGCAAGGGGCAGGTTAAGGGCTGATTGATGGGTGGCAGTGACAGGGGGTGATTGACAGGTGATTGACAGGTGATCAGTGGGTTATTACAGGGAAGAACAGATGTAAATAATGCACTGGCGAATTGATAAGGGGGTGTCTGAGGGCAATCTGAGCGTGTGGGTGGGTGATTGGGTGCCCGCAAGGGGCAGATTAGGGTCTAATCTGATGGGTAATAGTGCAGTATTGATACGTATTTGGAAGCATGAAAGTATATGCAGTTATATTATAAAGGTGGATTGCAAATTTCCTGCAACCACTATATAAGCCTGTGGGAAAATGACCGTTGTCGCTCAGTTCTCCAGGTCCTGCTAGATACTGGATGGTTGCTCTTCTGTAGTTCTATAAACTTTCCAGATAAACTGCAAAGCTTTCACCTCCAAGGGAGGTCTGACTGGATAATTGGGCAGGATGGAGATTCATGAAGGATGAAGATGCATGAAAAATTATTATATTTCTATTTACATTCAAAAATATAAAGAGAGGAAATTGCTTACCTCTTCAGAAGAACACCAGTTCAACTGGGAAAATATTCATTCAAAAACACAATTTAGAAAACACGCTTCACAGGTCATGGTCCACTTCCTCAGGTCAATACAGCATGGCAACAACAAATAAGTGTAAATATATATATATATATATATATATATATATATATATATATATATATATATATAGTTGTATGTACAACCTGAGGGATCGTAATATCTGCACACTTATCAACTATTCACTATTGCCCTATGAGCTATATGCTAATGCAACCATTTATCTAAGCCACATCAAACTGAACATGTATATTAACCTTTTCAGGTCGTAACACATGCTTTGATATCGGGACATAAAATCAGAATTAGATGTTTCTAGCATGCTGTAACGATTGGTGTCAGCAACACAGATTTTTCTGATTATTGGTGATCTGCAGTATCACCAATAATACAGATGCTATACCTGATTATGTGGTGATCTGCAGAATCACCAATAATACTAGTATAGCTAGACACAGGACACCCAATGTGATATAGTTTTTTGTGCAACAGTAATAGGAAAGATTATCTCCCGGGAGATACAAACACTTCTACAGCCTAGGATTCCCTGAGGGGCAGGGAATCAGGCTGTACTGCAGCCAGTGGATACCTGAGGAGCAGGGATCACTGTCTGGAGTAATATTGATGATGATTGGTCTGCAGCTAGGGATTCCCTGAGGAGCAGGGAATCAGACTGTACTGCAGCCAAGGATTCTCTGAGAGGCAGGGAATCAGACTGTACTGCAGCCAGTGGACCTTGGATAGGTAGAGACCCACTGACTGTGCTGCACGATGGTCTCCAGTGGAGCTGGTGACCATAGGCCTGATATAGCAGCTAATAACCACCTGAAGAGCAGGCGTCACAGGTATACAGTAAGGCTGATCACCCAGGGGCTAGGTGACAGCCAGAAAGGTCAGACAAGCCAGGTCGGCAACAAACGGACAGACAAAGTACAGAAGCGGAAGACTGATTCGGTATCCAGGTACAGGCAATGTTGGCAACAGGTAATCAGATGGGCGGAAGTACCGAATCAGCGGGCAGGAGAGTAGTCAGGAAAGCCAAAGGTCATAACAGGTAACAGAAATCTCTCTCAATCCTAGTCTTAGGTGTGAGGTCCTTGGTCTCAACACCTGGGATCTAGTCTAACAGATGATAGTAACAATATAGCAATCTCCTAGTCTTTGGTGTGAGGTCCTTGGTCTCAACACCTGGGAACTAGTCTAACAGATGATAGTAACAATATAGCAATCTCCTAGTCTAAGGTGTGAGGCCCTTGGTCTCAACACATGGGAACTAGTCTAACACATAAACAGTAGCAAGCAATAGTACTTTAAAGCTATGAATGGAATCTGACTCAGTGTGGATTCCCAGCTCCGGCTGGTTCTAACACACTGTGGGATCTGACTCAGGTCTGAGCGCTCACACGTAAATGTTCGCAACAGCAGACAACTTGCAAGTGACAAGCGAGTCCTATATATACTAAAAGCCCTCCACAGCGCCGCCCCAGTCACTCAGCCAATCCAGGGCATAGCTGGAGTCAGCTGATCGGCATGATCAGCTGACTCCCCTTCTGGCAGCATAAAGGTCCTGTCGCCTGGCGCGCATGCGCGTAGTTCTCCATCTGTGTGCACTAGAAGGACCAGGCAAGGCAGCATCATGCTGCTGTGCGGCAGCAGCTGCCGGCTGGGACACGGAGATAGCCGCCATGCCGCTCTCCCATGCGGCGGCATCTCCGCTATTCATTACACATGCAATATAGGATCATTATGCGAATCAGGTATCAATATGTATGAGGTTGCATATGCATTAAATAAGTTACTATATCCATGTAAATATATGATATACAACCACAATGAAAGATGTGTTTAACATTATTTCCATGTCTGCTAATGCCATATTAGGATCCCTATGGTTGTACATGCACATCAACGTCTGCACATGCGTATATATATATATATATATATATATATATATATATATATATATATATATATATATATATATACAGTGGGTTGCAAAAATATTTGGCCCGCTTGAAGTTTTCCACATTTTGTCACATTACTGCCACAAACATGAATTAATTTTATTGGAATTCCACGTGAAAGACCAATACAAAGTGGTGTACACGGGAGAAGTGGAACGAAAATCATACATGATTCCAAACATTTTTTACAAATAAATAACTGCAAAGTGGGGTGTGCGTAATTATTCGGCCCCCTTTGATCTGAGTGCAGTCAGTTGCCTATAGACATTGCCTGATGAGTGCTAATGACTAAATAGAGTGCACCTGTGTGTAATCTAATGTCAGTACAAATAGAGCTGCTCTGTGAGGGCCTCAGAGGTTGTCTAAGAGAATACTGGGAGCAACAACACCGTGAAGTCCAAAGAACACACAAGACAGGTCAGGGATCAAGTTATTGAGAAATTTAAAGCAGGCTTAGGCTACAAAAAAAGATTTCCAAAGCCTTGAACATCCCACGGAGCACTGTTCAAGCAATCATTCAGAAATGGAAGGAGTATGGCACAACTGTAAACCTACCAAGACAAGGCCATCCACCTAAACTCACAGGCCGAACAAGGAGAGCGCTGATCAGAAATGCAGTCAAGCGGCCCATGGTGACTCTGGACAAGCTGCAGAGATCTACAGCTCAGGTTGGAGACTCTGTCCATAGGACAACGATTTGTCATGCACTGTACAAAGTTGGCCTTTATGGAAGAGTGGCAAGAAGAAAGGCATTGTTAACAGAAAGCATACGAAGTCCCGTTTGCAGTTTGCCACAAGCCATGTGGGGGACACAGCAACCATGTGGAAGAAGGTGCTCTGGTCAGATGAGACCAAAATGGAACTTTTTGGCCAAAATGCAAAACGCTATGTGTGGCGGGAAAACTAACACTGCACATCACTCTGAACACACCATCCACACTGTCAAATATGGTGGTGGCAGCATCATGCTCGGGGGGTGCATCTCTTCAGCAGGGACAGGGAAGCTGGTCAGAGTTGATGGGAAGATGGATGGAGCCAAATACAGGGCAAACTTGGAAGAAAACCTCTTGGTGACTGCAAAAGACTTGAGACTGGGGTGGAGATTCACCTTCCAGCAGGACAACGACCCTAAACATAAAGCCAGGGCAACAATGGAATGGTTTAAAACAAAACATATCTATGTGTTAGAATGGCCAAGTCAAAGTCCAGATCTAAATCCAATCGAGAATCTGTGGCAAGATCTGAAAACTGCTGTTCACAAACGCTGTCCATCTAATCTGACTGAGCTGGAGCTGTTTTGCAAAGAAGAATAGGCAAGGATTTCAGTCTCTAGATGTGCAAAGCTGGTAGAGACATACCCTAAAAGACTGGCAGCTGTAATTGCAGCAAAAGGTGGTTCTACAAAGTATTGACTCAGGGGGCCGAATAACTACGCACACCCCACTTTGCAGTTATTGATTTGTAATAAATGTTTGGAATCATGTATGATTTTCGTTCCACTTCTCCCATGTACACCACTTTGCATTGGTCTTTCACGTGGAATTCCAATAAAATTCCAAAAAACTAATATATATAGTTATTGGTTGTTGTAGGCATGTTGTATTAACCTGAGGAAGTGTGGCCACGACCTGTGAAATGCGTTGTCTAGATTGTGTTTTCGAATAAACATTTTTTGCAGTTGAACTGCTGTCCCTATCTTCTGGAGAGGTAAGCATTTGTCTCTCTTTATATTTTTGAATGCCAAGAGAAATATAATGATTTTTCATGCATTGGATACTTCCATCCTACCCAATTATTCAGATAAAATCTGAGGAGGCCCTTCAATGCAAGGAAAGCATCCAAATCCTCTTTAAATGCAGATATAGAGTTTTCCATAACGTTTTACCTGAGTACGACCCCATTCATAAACAAGACGGCAAAAAATGTCTTCCATTCACAGATCATGTCCCCTTGTCTGTTGTACAACCCTAGGGATAAAAATCTCATCTGCCTTGCTTTATGTATTGCCCTGTAATGTATTTACACATGTAAATCAGGTCACCTCTCAGCCGCCTTTTTCCAAGCTAACTAAGCCCAGTTTGTCCAGCCTTTCTTGGTAAAGTGAGACCTTCCATCCCTCTAATTAATTTAGTTGCCTATCTTTGTTCATGCCCTACAAGGTCAATGTCCTTCCTATAGAGTGATGCCCAAAACTGTGTCCCATACTTCAGATGTGGCCTTACAAGTGATCTATACAGAGGGAGTAGTGTGTGTCCCTCCCCCTACACCATGTCACCTCCCCCTGCATTATTCTATACTCCAGATGTGGCCTTACAAGTAATTTATACAGAGGGAGTAGTATACTAGCATGTCAAGATCTTGTTTCCCTTTTTATGCATCCCAGAATTTTATTTGCTTTAGCTACCACTGCTTGGCATTGGATACGATTACCTAACTTGTTATCAACCAGTATTCCTAAGTCCTTCTCCAAGTGTGATGTTCCCAGCTGTGTGCCATCTATTTCATATGGTGCTCTACCATTGGTACGTCCAATCTGCATGGCCTTACATTTATCTACAATTAATTTTATCTACCAACTGCTATATGCCATGTGTTTTTAATTTTTGTGCTTTTTTTGTATTCCTCTTGTACATCTCTCTCTCTCTCTCTCTCTCCCATGTGTTGCTGCTCCCATCTCCTGTCCTCTTGCTTTGCAGAAGCCTGTTCCTGTGGATTTATATTCCATTCTTGCTCCTGAAGCTTCTGGCTGCGGTGACTATTGCTGTGACTCCATGGAAGCAGCAGAAACATGCTAGAGTGAGTATCTGACATCACACCTCATTTACTAAGGGACTCCCGGCCAGAGACCATCAGTGATCGGAAATCCTGGACCACATTCATTATATAATGTCTGCTATTCAGTAGGAAATCTTGCACCTTTTAATTGGGTTATGTCAGATTACAGTGAGGATTGCGTACTTGTAGAGGAATTACATGTCACAGCAATGAAATAGTGCAGCAGTCTCTCCACCCAATTACTCTCACCAGGGAGTCATCCAGAAGCACCCGGATCCACCAGGGATGCAAAATCCAATATCCAAGGCAGATATATCATCCTGGGTCTCCACAGTGGGCTAATATTAAAGTATCATAGATATACAGGCAACCACAACATTTCAACCCAGAGATCTTTTTTCAAGTGTAACATTGGTCATTTTTGACTCCTTGCCTATTTAGTGGTAAAAAAAAAAAAAAAAGCTTTACTTACAACAAATACTCTATTTCTGTATTCTTCTTTTTTTCACGTGTTTCCTTCGTTTTTCTGCTTTTTCTATCTTCTGTCTTCCATCTTCTTTTTCTTGATTGCAGAATCTCCTCCAGACAGCTGCGTTGCTCCTTGCTGCACCTTTCCTGGGAAGCCTGGCCTTTTTAGTGTCCCCCACCACCACCACAGGGCCGTGGCTGTCACAACCACCTGCCACTCTGCTGCTCCCTGACAGGTCTCCACCACATAGGGAACCCCGGCAAACTATCTTTATAACTGAGGAGGATTCCCATTGGTCAATTTAGTGGACCGGAGGGGAGTTCCAGTGGCAGTCAGATGCTTAGCCGGGGCTCCCTGTATTGTAGTCCAGCGGGGGTCCCAGTGGAGGGTGGCATTATGGTGTGTGGTTGTGATGGTGTCAGTGCTATGGGGAAGGGTGGCGGCAGTGCCGAGGGAGCTCGGCTGAGTCAAGGTACTGTGGAGGCTGGGACTGGCAGGTCTGGGGGTGCTTGGCACATGCGACCTGGACAGTGGTAGTCCGACATGGAGCAGTGGCCAGGAGACTGACCCTAAAGCTCTGTACCGACGGTGGACCATAGCCGTCTGAAACAAATGAGGAACCACATGTCATCTGTGTATTGATGAAAAAAACTGGCACAATGATGTGAAAACACACCTATAGACAATAATTATTGTCCAAAAAGACCGATGATGGATGGATCAGTTCAGATGATAATTAGTTTGTTGAAAACACATTTATGGGACCATGACAAACAATTACTCCATTCAGAACTCTCTTGGCTGTCCAGTTACTAACTTCCAGATACTCAGTTTGAGCTTTTGCTAATGTTCTAAGAGGTAGATGATTGTTATGTCATTGTTTAATTCCAATGTGCCATGTTGCCATCAGATGTCGTTCATTCATTGCATTGTCATATGGGATTGTTAGCTTGCAAACAATGGCGATCTAGCATGTGTATATAGCTTAAAGAGAATCTGTACTGTGAAAATCTTACATAAATAAAAGGACCAGCCTGTTTGTAGTCTGCTCCTAGCCCCCTCTGTGACATTTTCACTGCTCCTGCTGCTTTCTTGGTGATAAAATCACTGTTTTGTTCATTGTTTTTGTAAACAATGAAGATGGCCACCAAACAGAAAATACATCATCAGAGCAGGTGCCTGTTTGCAGAGGCTCCTCTCAAACGTGACTTCACTGCTGTAATTTTTCTCCCACTTGTTGCCTTGGCTGCTTCTCTGGGCTTTGAACTGATCTCTCTGCACTCACAGCTGTTCACAAGGTCACAGACAGGCTGGCTGTGAGCAGAGACCTTGTCTGACTCATACACACAGCAAACACACAGAGCCTGCAGGGGGCATGGGGGAGGTGTGCATAACTTCTCCCTATCACAGCACATTCCTCTCTGGGCTGACAAGACTTAACAAAGAAAAGAAGATTAGATATATTACAGAGACAGTGCAACTAGAAAAGGCTGCAGTAATCCAGACCACATTAGAACAGGTATAGGAACTTATAGGATAGACTGAAAATTTTGTTACAGAGTCTCTTTAACAAGGTGTGACTGGTAATCTCCTTGTTGTGTGCTAATAACAGACATTAGGATTTGTACAGTTGCTGGGTGCTGACAAAAATATCTGTAGATAAGATGAGAAAATATCTCCAGGGTAAAAACTCACAAAAAAAGTTTATTGAATTGGGGCCATACATGGTGCTCTGCAGAGATTCCGGGCACAGCCACTGATTCCCTACAGGTAGATGGATATCAGAGCTTTACATGATGGGGATATTGGGAGTTCCTTAGAAACTAAACTGTCCCTCTTATGCTGGTATCTGTAGCCTGACACGGCTGTAATGCTGGATTCTCATGTCACTGAACACACATAACCCATTCCTTGTCTTTTCTGTATATTTCAGGCTAAGAAACGGAGAGAAGAAGCAGAGAACGTCTCCATGGAAGAAGCTGATTACCAGGACGCAGAATAGAGCCAGAGAGATGCCAGAATATAGCCATAAAATACATTACTTCCCAGAATCCCATGCTGTAATATATGTACAGAGCTGCCCTCTGCTGGACACTGATGTAATACACACCACTGGCTGCCATGTGCAGTATATGCGACAGCCTGGCCATGAGGTCTGGGAGCGTTCTAATGGAGTTACCCAGATAAGAAGGCTAAAGCAGGCTGATTGTTCAGATGTACAAAATCATAAAATAATGATGGCAAATCTATATGGAAATAATAAAGGAAGCTATTTTACATAATAGTATATAATGGTAAACAAGGCTTTGTTACATAGTTACATAATTAATTTAGTTAAAAAATACTTTTGTCCTTCAAGTCCAACCAGGAAAAAATAAAATAAAAATAAATAAGTAAGCATTATGTGCATTTCTCTCCTGCACCCTCACTTATTGTCATGTCTGTGGGTGTAAGTCATTACTCTCAGTGAAGGGTAATCCGGCATAGAAATGATAGCCAACATTTCAGAAGCACCTGGGCCCCTTTATCAAGACAATTTGTCACAACAATAAGCAAGTTAGATTTGAGTTGCTGCACTGGTGACAACGCAATACACACATTTTCAGTGGGGGCAGAATCTGAACAACTGGGAGGCCTGTCTGAATATAATTATAATTATTATACCTCCAGTTTCCTGGTTGTGTGCATACCCCATCCATGGCTGGAACTCCGCACACTGTCTGCTACAAGTGCACCAACATAGACATGACTTGATTTATTGTGACTTATATACAGTTGGGGCCAACATTAGCCCTTCCTTATGAAATGAGACAACACTCTTGATTTCTCCTTGAAAATGACCATTAACAATAAGTGTTTGTTACGTTGGAAACAAATACACTATACAACCCCAATGTATACTAAGTTTAATTAGGATATTTTTTTATACACCGATTTGAAACAAGAAAGGGCAAAAATGAGACATCCAAAATTATTAGCTCCCATTGATGGTCAATAGTGTACCCTTTGTGAGCCACAACTGATGTCTAAGAGTAGTGATTTACTAGGTTAACACAGTTCTCCTGAGGGAATTTGGCCCATTCTTCCATTGCAAACTGTTCTAGCTGGTCCAAATTGCATGGTTTCCGAGCATGGACATACATTTTAAGCACCCGCCACAGATTCTCAATAGGATCGAGGTCTGGGCTATTCAGGCCACTCCAGGATCTTGGCTATGGTATCTGTAGGAAACTGTTGGACCAATTTCCATGTATGCTTTAAGTCCTTGCCTTGTAGGAAGACCCAGCAATAATCTAAGCCTAGACTATGAGTAGATATCTACTATGAGTAGATATCTGCATATTCTCCCTCAAAATGTCAACATCATTTTCTTTTTCATGATGCCATGCCCCCAAACAAGGCTCCCTGTGCCTGAGGCTGCAAAACAGCCCCACAACATGATGCTCCCTCCACCATGTATAACTGTGGGAACTGTGTTCCTAGGGTTGAAGGCCTTTCTCCATCTTCACCATATATAACCAACATCCAGGTGTCCAAACAGTTCCATTGTAGTCTCATCAGCCCAAAGCACAGACTTCCACAACTCATCTTAACCTTTCAAATGGTCACGGGTAGACCTCACAAAATTGTCTCCATGCACAAAGTATACTTTTTTTTAATATTTATTTTAGTTGTATAAACTGTAAGTCATTTAAAATAGATTGAAAACAGTGAAAACAATCAAAAAACATTGTTTATTTCAGTGTGTTTGTAAGTTGAATTTGTTTGTAACTTGAGTCATGTGTTGTACAAAGGAAAACATGGATAATTGATTTACCTTTAGACACCTCTGAATTTGGACATATAGCATAAAAAACAGTGACACTAGTCCGTATTGTGACACAACACTGTCTGAGATGGTTATGTGCACAGGAGTGGTGCAAAGCAATAACCAGGCCGGCACTACGGCTGATTCCCAGGCCAGGCCCATGAGCAAGCCTCCATCAGAACGAGGAATGGCCATAGTGCCGGCTTGATTATTGCCTTCCTTGCACCACACCTGAGCACCTCACCTCCATACTCTGCTTTGTGTAACAATACAGATTGATGTTACTAAAGCCTCAGTAAAGCCTGGACTGTGGACACTTGTGCCCGGACACTTTTTCTTCTGGTCTACCAGATGCCCCCTTTATACCTAGAATCCAACATTTACACGAGATCGGAGGTCAAATCAAAATCTCTAATAAGCTAATTCTTGTTGACTTAAAGAGAATCTGTGACTTTAATAAATATAAAAAAAATAGAACTGACCTTGGGATGGGGAAGCCTCTGTATTCTAATGAGGTTTCCCCCATCTCCCTCAGCCAGCCTGATCCAGCGATGTCACCCCCAAACCATCCCTAACAATAACAGTGGCCTGCCTGTGCAGTAGAGCAGTGGGACTTGGTTATCACCACCAGAGCAGAAAGCTGCTAGTGCTCTCGCGTGTAGCGCCAACAAGCCCTTGTCTCCAGACTTCCATGGCTCCCACTGCTGGAACGGAGCTGAAGGGGAGGATGAAGGAAGCCTCTCTGGGATCCAAAGGCTTCCCCCTCTCAAGGAAAGTACCCCTAGGGATGCTTTTTTCACTTCAGGGTCACTGTAAAGAGGCTCTGTGATGACGCAGTAATGTGGAAAATTATTCAGGATACCTACTTTTACTTTAATCATCATCAGAAACACTTCCTGTAGCTACATATCGTTGCATATTGGTATGTAATCCCGCCCTCCCAGTGATGTCACAGCCTAGACCTGGGATGTTGAGCTCCAGTCCTCCAGGGCCGAGGTCCTCACATACTTTTGGCGCAGCTCAAATGAATTGATGGCACTGATTCAGGAAAGGTGTGGTTCATCAAGCAGAGCAGGTATCTCCATTTCCCAGTCCATCCTAAACCCTGGCCTGGATATGGCGCTCCAGGACTGGAGTTTGACACCTGAGGCCTAGACTGGTTAGCCATGCGGAATTCTCTTCCCAGAGTATTGCCAGTGACAGGTAATATTTCTACTGTCTTCGAAACACACACAGTACACAAACATTACACAGCAATGCACCAGCCAGCTCTAAAGATGTCACCACCTGTAAGAAATGTTACTATGTAAAGCAGGGAGAGGAAAGACTTTACAGCGGGCAAACACTGACTAAATAATGTATGAATAAATAGTTTAAGGCTGCTTTCACAGTGGGACGTCACAGGCACGTTAGAGCAGCCTGTAACACAGCCCACCGCACAGCAATGAAAAATCAATGGGCTGTTCACAGTGCCCACGTTGCGTTACATTGTAACGCAGCATGTAAAAACAAAGTGCTGCATGCTGTGCATTATAAGCGGCTAAGCCGTGTTAGACTGCTTGCACATGCTCAGTGATGTTGGAGGAGGAGGTCTCCCCTCCTCCTCCGCAGCCAGCAACATGGCTAATTAATATTCACTGCACGATGTGACGTGCAGTGTTTACTTCCTGGAGCGCCGCTCTGTGCTGCGATTGGCTGGCGGGACCACGTGATGCCGCATGTGTCCAAAAGTACACAACACGGCATCACAGGACGCATGGAGAGCCGCATAACGCGGCTCAATGTAACGTCCAGCTTCAACCCCACTATGCGTTGTGTTAGGTGCACGTTATGCGACCTTAATGTAGCATCTAACGCAACGTCTTAGTGGGGAAGAAGCCTAAAAAAAAAAAAAAAAAGACTTTTATGCACTACAATATTTTCAGTTCAGTTCATCTTTAACTTCATAATCAGGTTTATTTTTCAGTTTCTAAGACAGTTTAGTGGTCACTACAGAAATGAAACAATAGGGATCGAGCTTCGGAATAAACAATCAGCAGCCGGAGATAATTGTCCTTGAAACAATCAAATAAAATTGCAGAAATATTCCAGCGCTGACATATTAAGTCTAGTGAAAATCAGTGAAACACTTTCCCCAGCTGGAACAGTCACATATCACCAGTGCCCACCACCAGTTCCTCAAAGGCTTACCTCAAGATGTAGACCCGATTCATGGGGTAGCGCTCCCTCTGCGCTAGTGCTCATACAAATATTGTGGAATGCCACCAGGCATAAGGCGATAATATAACAAAATGGAGTGCTTCTGAGTGCAGTATTTAAATCGGAAAAAAGTTTATTAACCACTCCTTTCCTCAGGGCTTCACATTTCAGTGTTCCTCTAATTCACACACCAATAACTTTATCACAACTTACCACACCTAAATTATCTATGTCTTTTTTTTTGGCCACAAATTAGGCTTTTTGGGGTGATTTTTTCTCTCGCGATTATGGTATGCAATGTGTTTTTAACCATTTGTTTTGGTTATCCCAACATTTAAATTATGTCCTAGTGCAATGTATGGGGATTATTATTATTATTTATTTATAAAGTGCCAACATATTCCGTGGCACTGTACAAAAGTAAGAGAACAAAGAAGGGATACATAATGATACAGCTGATTACAATAGCAAATTTAACATGATGACTAAAATG
The DNA here is from genome assembly GCF_040937935.1 of Hyperolius riggenbachi. NCBI lineage: Eukaryota > Metazoa > Chordata > Amphibia > Anura > Hyperoliidae > Hyperolius > Hyperolius riggenbachi. The sequence continues at coordinate 677,815,774 of NC_090646.1, forward strand.
TATAAATGTATAACAGAGTGAATGAATTAAATGAATAACATTAAATGAATAACATTCCAAAACACAAAAGGGTGAGAGTCCTGCCCTTGCGAGCTTACAATCTAAAGGATAATATACTATTGGAAGTAAAGGGGTATTTTTGTTCTGTTGTGTTTGCTGCTTTCTCATTGTACCATATTTGCCCTTTTTTGCAAAAATAACAGTAATATACCCTCATGGCATACATTTTTAAAGATGAGTCCCTAAGGTAACAATTGATGTATTATATTTTAAATTCTGATACTTTGTTTCTTTTTACAAGCCTTTTAGTTTGGTAAAGAAAATATGAAAATAAAAATGTTATTGCTTTTGATTCAGTTTGTCAAAGTTTGTCTCTAAAAATAATTCACTGCGTCAGAGACCCGGAATCACAGGGAAAAATACCCCAGCAAGTGTGTTCTCTGCCTTACACTTGAATGGTGACTTTTTTAGATAGTAACAGTGATCATTCATAAAACCAAGTAGTAAGGCTTTGTTGGAAAGCGTGTGGAATTTTGCACGTGTTTGTTCTTGCACAATTCAGGCACCTAATAAACTGATTCCCAGCCACATAAAATCACAAAGCGCGTATGACTCCCATAGATTGCTAGCAGGTGCCAGCAGTCTATGGTGGATGGCGTACGTGCCCCTCCCTAACTGTGCCTCAGATCTGTGTTCTCAGACTGCGCCTCAGACCTGTGTTCTCAGACTGTGCCTCAGATCTGTGTTCGCAGACTGTAGATCTGTGTTCTCAGACTGCGCCTCAGATCTGTGTTCTCAGACTGCGCCTCAGATCTGTGTTCTCAGACTGCGCCTCAGATCTGTGTTCGCAGACTGTAGATCTGTGTTCTCAGACTGCGCCTCAGATCTGTGTTCTCAGACTGCGCCTCAGATCTGTGTTCTCAGACTGTGCCTCAGATCTGTGTTCTCAGACTGCGCCTCTGATCTGTGTTCTCAGACTGAGCCTCAGATCTGTGTTCTCAGACTGCGCCTCAGATCTGTGCTCTCAGACTGCGCTTCAGATCTGTGCTCTCAGACTGCGCCTCAGCTCTGTGTTCTCAGACTGTGCCTCAGATCTGTGTTCTGAGACTGTGCCTCAGATCTGTGTTCTCAGACTGCGCCTCAGATCTGTGTTCTCAGACTGCGCCTCAGCTCTGTGTTCTCAGACTGTGCCTCAGATCTGTGTTCTCAGACTGCGCCTCAGATCTGTGTTCTCAGACTGCGCCTCAGATCTGTGCTCTCAGACTGCGCTTCAGATCTGTGCTCTCAGACTGCGCCTCAGCTCTGTGTTCTCAGACTGTGCCTCAGATCTGTGTTCTGAGACTGTGCCTCAGATCTGTGTTCTCAGACTGCGCCTCAGATCTGTGTTCTCAGACTGCGCCTCAGCTCTGTGTTCTCAGACTGCGCCTCAGATCTGTGTTCTCAGACTGCGCCTCAGCTCTGTGTTCTCAGACTGTGCCTCAGATCTGTGTTCTCAGACTGCGCCTCAGACCTGTGTTCTCAGACTGCGCCCTGAGATCTGTGTTCTCAGACTGTGCCTCAGATCTGTGTTCTCAGACTGCGCCTCAGATCTGTGTTCTCAGACTGCGCCTCAGACCTGTGTTCTCAGACTGCGCCTCAGATCTGTGTTCTCAGACTGTGCCTCAGACCTGTGTTCTCAGACTGTGCCTCAGATCTGTGTTCTCAGACTGTGCCTCAGATCTGTGTTCTCAGACTGTGCCTCAGATCTGTGTTCTCAGACTGCGCCTCAGATCTGTGTTCTCAGACTGTGCCTCAGACCTGTGTTCTCAGACTGCGCCTCAGATCTGTGTTCTCAGACTGTGCCTCAGATCTGTGTTCTCAGACTGCGCCCTGAGATCTGTGTTCTCAGACTGCGCCTCAGATCTGTGTTCTCAGACTGTGCCTCAGATCTGTGTTCTCAGACTGTGCCTCAGATCTGTGTTCTCAGACTGTGCCTCAGACCTGTGTTCTCAGACTGTGCCTCAGATCTGTGTTCTCAGACTGTGCCTCAGATCTGTGTTCTCAGACTGTGCCTCAGATCTGTGTTCTCAGACTGCGCCCTGAGATCTGTGTTCTCAGACTGTGCCTCAGATCTGTGTTCTCAGACTGCGCCTCAGATCTGTGTTCTCAGACTGCGCCTCAGACCTGTGTTCTCAGACTGCGCCTCAGATCTGTGTTCTCAGACTGTGCCTCAGACCTGTGTTCTCAGACTGTGCCTCAGATCTGTGTTCTCAGACTGTGCCTCAGATCTGTGTTCTCAGACTGTGCCTCAGATCTGTGTTCTCAGACTGCGCCTCAGATCTGTGTTCTCAGACTGTGCCTCAGACCTGTGTTCTCAGACTGCGCCTCAGATCTGTGTTCTCAGACTGTGCCTCAGATCTGTGTTCTCAGACTGCGCCCTGAGATCTGTGTTCTCAGACTGTGCCTCAGATCTGTGTTCTCAGACTGCGCCTCAGATCTGTGTTCTCAGACTGTGCCTCAGATCTGTGTTCTCAGACTGTGCCTCAGATCTGTGTTCTCAGACTGCGCCTCAGATCTGTGTTCTCAGACTGCGTCTCAGATCTCTGTTCTCAGACTGCGCCTCAGATTTGTGCTCTCAGACTGCGCCTCTGATCTGTGTTCTCAGACTGTGCCTCAGACCTGTGTTCTCAGACTGTGCCTCAGATCTGTGTTCTCAGACTGTGCCTCAGATCTGTGTTCTCAGACTGTGCCTCAGATCTGTGTTCTCAGACTGCGCCTCAGATCTGTGTTCTCAGACTGTGCCTCAGACCTGTGTTCTCAGACTGCGCCTCAGATCTGTGTTCTCAGACTGTGCCTCAGATCTGTGTTCTCAGACTGCGCCCTGAGATCTGTGTTCTCAGACTGCGCCTCAGATCTGTGTTCTCAGACTGTGCCTCAGATCTGTGTTCTCAGACTGCGCCCTGAGATCTGTGTTCTCAGACTGTGCCTCAGATCTGTGTTCTCAGACTGCGCCTCAGATCTGTGTTCTCAGACTGCGCCTCAGACCTGTGTTCTCAGACTGCGCCTCAGATCTGTGTTCTCAGACTGTGCCTCAGACCTGTGTTCTCAGACTGTGCCTCAGATCTGTGTTCTCAGACTGTGCCTCAGATCTGTGTTCTCAGACTGTGCCTCAGATCTGTGTTCTCAGACTGCGCCCTGAGATCTGTGTTCTCAGACTGTGCCTCAGATCTGTGTTCTCAGACTGCGCCTCAGATCTGTGTTCTCAGACTGCGCCTCAGACCTGTGTTCTCAGACTGCGCCTCAGATCTGTGTTCTCAGACTGTGCCTCAGACCTGTGTTCTCAGACTGTGCCTCAGATCTGTGTTCTCAGACTGTGCCTCAGATCTGTGTTCTCAGACTGTGCCTCAGATCTGTGTTCTCAGACTGCGCCTCAGATCTGTGTTCTCAGACTGTGCCTCAGACCTGTGTTCTCAGACTGCGCCTCAGATCTGTGTTCTCAGACTGCGCCTCAGCTCTGTGTTCTCAGACTGCGCCTCAGACCTGTGTTCTCAGACTGCGCCTCAGATCTGTGTTCTCAGACTGTGCCTCAGATCTGTGTTCTCAGACTGTGCCTCAGATCTGTGTTCTCAGACTGCGCCTCAGACCTGTGTTCTCAGACTGTGCCTCAGATCTGTGTTCTCAGACTGCGCCTCAGATCTGTGTTCTCAGACTGCACCTCAGATCTGTGTTCTCAGACTGCGCCTCAGATCTGTGTTCTCAGACTGCACCTCAGATCTGTGTTCTCAGACTGTGCCTCAGATCTGTGTTCTCAGACTGTGCCTCAGATCTGTGTTCTCAGACTGCGCCTCTGATCTGTGTTCTCAGACTGTGCCTCAGATCTGTGTTCTCAGACTGTGCCTCAGATCTGTGTTCTCAGACTGCGCTTCAGATCTGTGTTCTCAGACTGCGCCTCAGCTCTGTGTTCTCAGACTGCGCCTCAGACCTGTGTTCTCAGACTGCGCCTCAGATCTGTGTTCTCAGACTGCGCCTCAGACCTGTGTTCTCAGACTGTGCCTCAGATCTGTGTTCTCAGACTGTGCCTCAGATCTGTGTTCTCAGACTGCGCCTCAGACCTGTGTTCTCAGACTGCACCTCAGATCTGTGTTCTCAGACTGTGCCTCAGACCTGTGTTCTCAGACTGTGCCTTAGACCTGTGCCTCAAACTGTGCCTCAGATCTGTGTTCTCAGACTGTGCCTCAGATCTGTGTTCTCAGACTGTGCCTCAGATCTGTGTTCTCAGACTGCGCCTCAGATCTGTGTTCTCAGACTGTGCCTCAGATCTGTGTTTTCAGACTGTGCCTCAGACTGTGCCTCAGACTGTGCCTCAGATCTGTGTTCTCAGACTGTGCCTCAGATCTGTGTTCTCAGACTGTGCCTCAGACCTGTGTTCTCAGACTGTGCCTCAGATCTGTGTTCTCAGACTGTGCCTCAGATCTGTGTTTTCAGACTGTGCCTCAAACTGTGCCTCAGATCTGTGTTCTCAGACTGTGCCTCAGATCTGTGTTCTCAGACTGTGCCTCAGATCTGTGTTCTCAGACTGCGCCTCAGATCTGTGTTCTCAGACTGTGCCTCAGATCTGTGTTTTCAGACTGTGCCTCAGACTGTGCCTCAGATCTGTGTTCTCAGACGGTGCCTCAGATCTGTGTTTTCAGACTGTGCCTCAGACTGTGCCTCAGATCTGTATTCTCAGACTATGCCTCAGATCTGTATTTTCAGACTGTGCCTCAAACTGTGCCTCAGATCTGTGTTCTCAGACTGTAGATCTGCGTTCTCAGACTGTGCCTCAGATCTGTGTTCTCAGACTGTGCCTCAGATCTGTGTTCTCAGACTGCACCTCAGATCTGTGTTCTCAGACTGCGCCTCAGATCTGTGTTCTCAGACTGTGCCTCAGCTCTGTGTTCTCAGACTGTAGATCTGCGTTCTCAGACTGTGCCTCAGACCTGTGTTCTCAGACTGTGCCTCAGATCTGTGTTCTCAGACTGTGCCTCAGATCTGTGTTCTCAGACTGCACCTCAGATCTGTGTTCTCAGACTGCGCCTCAGATCTGTGTTCTCAGACTGTGCCTCAGATCTGTGTTCTCAGACTGCGCCTCAGCTCTGTGTTCTCAGACTGTGCCTCAGATCTGTGTTCTCAGACTGCGCCTCAGATCTGTGTTCTCAGACTGCGCCTCAGACCTGTGTTCTCAGACTGCGCCTCAGATCTGTGTTCTCAGACTGTGCCTCAGACCTGTGTTCTCAGACTGTGCCTCAGATCTGTGTTCTCAGACTGTGCCTCAGATCTGTGTTCTCAGACTGCGCTTCAGATCTGTGTTCTCAGACTGTGCCTCAGATCTGTGTTCTCAGACTGCGCCTCAGATCTGTGTTCTCAGACTGCGCCTCAGATCTGTGTTCTCAGACTGTGCCTCAGATCTGTGTTTTCAGACTGTGCCTCAGACTGTGCCTCAGATCTGTGTTCTCAGACTGTAGATCTGCGTTCTCAGACTGTGCCTCAGATCTGTGTTCTCAGACTGTGCCTCAGATCTGTGTTCTCAGACTGCACCTCAGATCTGTGTTCTCAGACTGCGCCTCAGATCTGTGTTCTCAGACTGTGCCTTAGATCACACTGTGCCTCAGATCTGTGTTCTGAGGTGACAGGAGCTGCTGGGAGGGTTGTGTAAATTTGGACGCAATGCGCCCCGATAAATTTGTGAACCGCCATAGACACCGAAAAACACTTCTAATATCAGCTATAACCAGGGGCGTAACAATAGCCTTTGCAAGGGATGCAGGCGCAGGGGGGCCCATGAGGGGTGAAGAATGGTGGGGGCCCGCACAGGGCTGTTTTTAGCAGCAGGAGGAGGGGCACAGTGCAGGATATAGGGCTGTCGGCACACAGCAGCGGAGAGGGGGACCAACTGCCCCCTCCCTCACCTTGGGCCCCCCTTCAGCACTCCTGGCTCATGCCTCCAGACATGGAAGGGGGGTGGAGAAGGGTAGGGGGGCATCCAAGGGTTTGCAGGCAGGCCCAGTGATCTCTAGTTATGCTCCTGGCTATAACAGTCAATTTGCGCACTGGAGTCACCCAATAAAATAGCGGTGAGCCAGGACTGCCTACTGTAGAATCTGCATCTATAAATAAACATAGGAGCTTTGAATATTAAAATAGTTGGCACCACGACATAAAAGCAGAATAGTGGATTGTAGGATGTGCAGCATTAGGAGCTAAAAATCTTGTTAAAGGGGCACTACAGCGAAAAAATTTAAAATGTAAAATATGTGCAAACATATACAAATAAGAAGTACGTTTCTTCCAGAATAAAATGAGCCATAAATTACTTTTCTCCTATAATGCTGTCACCTACAGTAGGCAGTAGAAATCTGACATAAGTGACAGGTTTTGGACTAGTCCATCTCTTCATAGGGGATTCTCAGCAAGGCTTTTATTCTTTACTAGCTGGTCGCCCGGCGTTGCCCGGGTATGTAATTGGCTAGTGTTAGCTCTGCCCACTTTTTCTAATCCTAACACACAATTACTCAATGATGACCTAGTTTGTGAGCTTTGCGGTCTTTGGCATCAATAACTGGCATTGAAATGAAATAAATCTAATTGGCTGTGGCTCCACTCCTTTGAAAATCAATAGGTGAATTTTGATTAGCTTTTGTAGGCTCCACCCACTTTTCTGAATATTAATCCCAGTCACCCAGTGACCAACTGTGCAAAGTTTAAGAACCCTGCCATTGACAGACAGTGTAAGAATGACTGCAGTTTACATTCTGGCAGTTAAATTTGTATTTTTCTCCACTCCACCCACTGATGTCCTAATGTTTCCAGGGTATGTATTTGGCTACTGTTGGCTGTGGCCACTTTTTCTAACCCTAACACACAATTGTCAATAGTCAATGACCAAGTTTGTGAGATTTGTGGTCTTTGGCATGAATAATTTTCATTGAAATGGAACACATCTGATTCGCTGTTTGTGGCCCCACCCCTTTTCTAAATATTTAACCCCAGTCACCCAATGATCAACTGTACCAGGTTTGAGGCTTGTGCCATTAACAGTGCAAAAATGGCAGCAATTAAATATTTGCCTTGAAAATCAATAGGTGAATTGTGATTGTTTTTTGTAGGCTCCACCCACTTTTCTGAATATGAATCGCAGTCACCCAGTGACTAACTGTGCAAAGTTTTAGAACCCTACAATTAATAGTGTAAGAATGGCTGCAGTTTACATTTTCCCAGTGAAATTTGTGTTTGTCTCCGCCCACTGAAGACTCGGCATTGCCCAGGTATGTATTTGGCTGGTTCTGGCTCCGCCCACTTTTTCTAACCCTAACACAAAATTACTTAATGACCAAGTTTGTGAGCTTTGCGGTCTTTGGCATCAATAATTTGCATTGAAATAAAATAAATCTGATTGGCTGTGGCTCCACCCCTTTTCTGAATTTGAACCCCAATCACCCAATGGCCAACTGTACCAGGTACAGGTGATTAACAGTGCAAGAATGGCATCAATTAAATATTCCCCTTAAAGATTAATAGGTGGATTTTGATTGGCTTTTGTAGGCTCCACCCACTTAATATTAATCTCAGTCACCCAGTGACCAACTGTGCAAAGTTTGAGAACCCTGCCATTAATAGTGTAAGAATTGCTGCAGTTTACATTTTCTCAGTGAAATTTGTATTTGTCTCCGCCTACTGATGACCCAGCATTGCCCGATTATGTATTTGGCTGGCGTTGGCTGCGCCCACTTTTCCTAACCCTAACACACAATTACTCAATTACTCAATGACCAAGTTTGTGAGCTTTGCGGTCTTTGGCATCAATAACCTGCATTAAAATGAAACAAATCAGATTGGCTGTTTGGGGCTCCACCCCCTTATATAAATTTAAACCCCAGTCACGCAATGATCAACTGTACCAGGTTTGAGGCTTGTTCCATTAACAGTGCAAGAATGGCAGCAATGAAATATTCCCCTGAAAAATCAATAGGTAATTTTTGATTGTTTTTTGTAGGCTCCACCCACTTTTCTGAATATTAACCCCAGTCACCCAGTAACCAACTGTGCAAAGTTTGAGAACCTGACCATTAACAGTGTAAGAATGGCTGCTGTTTACATTTTCCCAGTAAAATTTGTATTTGTCTCCGCCCACTTATGACCCTGCATTGCCCGCTTATGTATTTGGCTGGTGTTGGCTGTGCCCACTTTCCTAACCCTAACACACAATTAATCAATTACTCAATTACCAAGTTTGTGAGCTTTGCGGTGTTTGGCAACAATAATTTGCATTGGAATGAAACAAATCTGATTGGCTATTTGTGGCTCCACCCCCTTTCTGAAATTGAACCCCAGGTCACCCAATGATCAACTATACCAGGTTTGAGGCTTGTGCCATTAACAGTGCAAGAATGGCAGAAATGTAAATATTCCCCTTGAAAATCAATAGGTGAATTTTGATTGGCTTTTATAGGCTTCAACCACTTTTCTGAATATTAATCCCAGTCACCCAACGACCAACTGTGCAAAGTTTGAGAACCCTACCATTAACAGTGTAAGAAAAACAAAAGTTTGCTTTTTTAAAACAGAAAGAATTTGCGATAATTCAGGTTGGAGTGAGCTTGAGATGTCTCCCAGTGCATCACTGCTGAATTTATGCTAATTAACCATTGTTATCCTTAGAAGCTAAACACACCTCCAGAACCGCTGGAATGCAATGATGTATCATCTTGTTAATTTGTACAGAGCCGTAATAATCCAACATGCATACAGACTGTTTCGGATTGTTTGATCCTCATCAGTGCATGGCATAGATTAATTTGGCTCTATGCAGTAGGGCTTGTAACACCGAGAGGTACAGACTACCCAGCAAGCTCATGGTGACCCAGAACTCATTAGAGTGTGTAAGGGACTACAATGGTCCTAAAAGCCCCCTTACTAAGATGTTAAGAAAAACAAAAGTTTGCTTTCTTAAAACAGAAGGAATTTGCGATAATTCAGGTTGGAGTGAGCTTGAGATGTCTCCCAGGGCATCACTGCTGAATATATGCAAATTAACCATTGTACCCTTAGAATCTAAACACACCTCCAGTGTAACAGTGTAAGAATGGCTGCAGTTTACATTTTCCAGTGAAATTTGTATTTGTCTCTTTTTGGTTATGGGAATAAAAAGTATCCTATACTTTATTCCAGGTAATGTACTATGTGTGTGCCAAATTTCATTCAAATCCGTTCAGCCGTTTTTGCGTGATCGAGTAACAAACATCCAAACATCCGAACTTTCCCATTTGTTATATTAGTAGGATAAATATATTCCCTAAAAAGGATTTAAACAATGATGCTGGCCAGCTTCCCTGCTCCCTCCACCGTTTTTCTGGCAGTTGGACAGGGAAGCAGGAGATTTGGGCGCATGAGACAAGTGGACAAAAAGGGCGCCCCATTCACTCCCATTATAAATATTGTTTAATGGGCGCCGAACCGGGAAAAAAAGGCGCCGGAGATTATTAACGTTTTAACAAACAGCGCCCGGAGATTTTTAAGGATTTATAACTATGTTTGTGATGATGTAACTTTACAAAATGAGCCCGTGACGAATAACGTTTATAAAGATACTAAATCACTATTTCTAAAACATTTCTAAAACATTATTATCCACCCAAAAAAATTAAAAAAACATTTTTTTATTTACATTTTTTATTTATTAATGTCTGTAAAACATTATTATCCATAGGGGGTCTTAGGTTTAGGCACCAACTGGGGGGTCTTAGGTTTAGGCACCACCAGGGGGGTCTTAGGTTTAGGCACCAACAGGGGGGTCTTAGGTTTAGGCACCAACAGGGGGGTCTTAGGTTTAGGCACCAACAGGGGGGTCTTAGGTTTAGGCACCAACAGGGGGGTCTTAGGTTTAGGCACCAACTGGGGAGTCTTAGGTTTAGGCACCAACAGGGGGGTCTTAGGTTTAGGCACCAACAGGGGGGGTCTTAGGTTTAGGCACCAACAGGGGGTCTAGGGGTTAGGGATAGGTACAGGGAGGGTTTTTAACAAACGTAAATAGAAGTTTCAGTTTAGAAATAGGGAAGATTAACGTTTTAAGAATTGCCGATCTCATACACATTATTTAGTGATTTATAAATTCTTAAAACACTATTTGTAAACGAAATTCTACACATTATTTCAATAAACGATAATACTGTTTATCGTTTACACCACGCGCCCTTTTTTCCCGACGCCCTTTTTTGATGTACGCGTTGGACAGAGCAACTGTCATTCACTAAGTGCTTTTGAAAATAAATACTGTATATCCCTTAGAATCCCCTATAAAGAGGCGTACGTACAAAAAGGGCGCCTGGACAAAAAGGGCACGGGGTGTAAACTCTAAATAATAATTATTCATTAATAGGGTTTATAAAAATAGTGTGCTATATTTCGTTTACAAATAATGTTTAACAAAATTATAAATCATTAAATAATGTTTATGAAATCGGAAATTGTGAAAACGTTAATCTTCCCTGTTTCAAAAGTTAAACTTATAATTACGTTTATAAAAAAAACAATAATATATGTTTAATTGTTATAATTGTATATTATTGTGAATAACCTTCATTTATGGTTTGTTCTTATAATAAAATCTGAAAATATTGTTTATAAGATGATATAAATATAACTACGTTCGTAATAAGTGTTGTAATACATTAGTAATTATTACTAAAATTTTACTAAAACTATGCCTACTCTTACACAGAACCCTCCCTGTACCTATCCCTAACCCCTAGACTCCCCTGTTGGTGCCTAAACCTAAAACCCCCCTGTTGGTGCCTAAACCTAAGACCCCCCTGTTGGTGCCTAAACCTAACACCCCCCTGTTGGTGCCTAAACCTAAGACCCCCCTGTTGGTGCCTAAACCTAAGACCCCCCTGTTGGTGCCTAAACCTAAGACCCCCCTGTTGGTGCCTAAACCTAAGACCCCCCTGTTGGTGCCTAAACCTAAGACCCCCCCTGTTGGTGCCTAAGTAACCCTCCCTGTACCTACCCCTAACCCCTAGACCCCCCTGTTGGTGCCTAAACCTAAGACCCCCTGTTGGTGCCTAAACCTAAGACCCCCCTGTTGGTGCCTAAACCTAAGACCCCCCTATTGGTGCCTAAACCTAAGACCCCCCTGTTGGTGCCTAAACCTAAGACCCCCCCTGTTGTTGCCTAAGTACCCCTCCCTGTACCTACCCCTAACCCCTAGACCCCCCTATTGGTGCCTAAACCTAAAACCCCCCTGTTGGTGCCTAAACCTAAGACCCCCTTTATTATGTGGATAATAATGTTTTACTAATTGTGGATGCAAAAAATATTTTGCAATTTACGTTACGTACTGATCGCTTTATTTTGTGAATAATAATGTTTTACAAACAGTAAGGGATAAAACTTTAAATAATGTTTTAATTATTTAAATAAGATAAATATGTTTAGTATTTTCATAAACGTTATTCGGCACGGGTGCATTTTATAAACGTAAATCACCACAAGCTCAGTTATAAATCATTAAACATCTCCGGGCGCCGTTTGTAAACTTTATTTAGCTCCTGGCGCCGTTTGTAAACTTTATTTAGCTCCGGGCGCCGTTTGTAAACTTTATTTAGCTCCGGCGCCCTTTTTTCCTACTCGGCGCCCATTAAACGCTATTTATTATGGGAGTGAATGGCGGCGCCCTTTTTGTCCACTATCGGCCTGCGCCCTTTTTTCCCAGCTCCTATAAAGAGATAGGCCAAAACCTGTCATTTCTGTCAGATTTCTACAATCTACTGTGACAGCAACATAGGAGAAAAGTAATTTATGGCTCATTTTACTCTGGAAGAAATGTACTTCTTACTGGTTGAACTCGATGGACGTATGTCTTTTTTCAACCAAAATAACTACGTAACTATGTAACTATGTATATGTTTGCACATATTTTACATTTTACAGTGTTTTGCTGTAGTGCCCCTTTAACCTCCTTAGCGGTAACCCCGTGATCCTCCGTCGCGGAGGATCACATGGACCCAGGACTTAAAAAAAAAACAAAAAACTGGTGCAATATGCTTTAGCTATCAGTACGCTAGCTAAGCGTATGCACAAAGTTGCTCCGGTCCCCCGTGATCGCCCACAATTATTTCCAGTATATGTACCCCTCAGCGTTCCCATGCAGGCGCAGCCGCCCAATCGGCTCCAGGCTTCGCGATGATGGTGATCGGGATTGCGGCTGACGTCATGACGTCATCTCTGATCGTCGTCATAGCAACGCCGGAAGCCGATCGGGAAACTGTGCTTTTCGTGGGATTGTGGCGAGGTACGTATAGGCCGCGGCGATCGGCGACCATGGGGGGGACCGGAGCAACCTTGTACATACACTTAGCTAGCGAAATGCTATCTACAGCGTTTTTTAAAAAAAATTGGGGGCAAAAAACCTCCTGGCATCACCAGAACCACTGTTTTTAACTGCTGCCTCATCTGGTTCTTCCAAGATGGCTGGTGACCCCCATATGGACCTCCATCCCCACACAATGACCAATGAGAAATAATTCAGTAATATAATAGAGGAGTGATGGAGCATCCCACCTGAGACATAAACACGAGAGAGCATCTCCTGACCAGAATAACCCAAGCTGAGTGTAGCTGATGCTCTGTGTGGGCTGCTCCTCTCAGGCTTGTAGAAATCTCAGTCCTGGATTGTTAGCACAGCTGCTATGTTTCTTGGTGTGTAGAAGATGTTCATTGACATTACTAATTACCCAGAATTCCTCTATAGACCTTTGTCTGCACATCTTTAATGAGATAAACTGCTGCCACATTGTACTCCAGAAAGGCCTAATGCCGGGTACACACGATGCACTTTTCCATCAGATTGATCGAATCGATTATTCCTGACAGGTTCTGTCTAATTTCCGAATGTTTTTCTGATCAATTTTTGTATATAAACATGATGAGCAATCGATCAGAAGTCAAATTGGAACTGTCAGAAATAATCAATTTGAACCGTCTGACTGATGAGAAATTGCATGGTGTGTACCAGGAAGTTTGAACTATTTGTGTTTTTACCACAAAAGAGGAAGAATAATCATTTTGCCGACATTGCTCTGGGGAAGCCACTTCCTCTGTCACAGCCTGATGTACAGAATAGATAGAAGGTGACACTGAGCCCTGTGCACACTGCCTGTGGCTGGGGGTCCGGCTGCCATGTCTACTCGGTGGTCTCTCCTGATGATCGCTATATGTCTGCTCTATAGACTGGGAACCAGTGATGTCTCTGCTCAGACTACAGGTAAGGAGAGATGTCTATTACTCATTCTGTTACAGGTAAATGCTGAATATGAGTCATTACAGATGATGGAAAGATTTAGTCCCTTAAGCTGGCCACTAACGGTCCAATTTCTAGCGAAAAATCGTTCGAACGATCAGAAATTCTGATCGGATTGGTTGTAAATAATCTCCATTGGTGGACACAATCGATTCTGAACGAGTGAAAAAAATGTCGCCCGAATGAATTTTCGTCAAACGAACATTTGGATTTTCTTGGTGGTCGTGATAGATAGGAAGCAAAGATTGGTTAGTTGATGGTGTAGTGAACGATTTTTCGTCCGATCAGAATTTCTGATCGCTCAAATGATTTTTCGCTAGAAATTGGACAGTTAGTGGCCACCTTTAGTGTCTCATCCAGCAGCTGCTTCCTGTCCCTGTTCTCCTCCTGTGACTGCTGGATATAGCAGCCTGCTCTGTGGAGGGTACAGTAACTGGTGACCTCTATATAGTATGATGATATAAGCATGGAGAGTGGGGTCTTCTCTCCTCCCAGTATGTCTGTGAATGGTCAGTGGGCCAGATTTATCAAGAGTGTCTGAGACAAAATATTGGTAGGTTTTTAGAAATCCGTGCAGAATTGTCTCAGGCATCTTAAGAAATCATTAGATAGTGCAGATTCCTTCTAAAACTATTGTAAAATAGGAGGAGCTAGGAAGGTCTCTCAGACAGTGCAGTGTGTGAGGGGAATTGCTGTTGCTGAGATAACCTGCTGTATTGATAGCAGCAAGCTCTGAGGAGGAATTCAGCATGGGGGAGGGGCACATCACAAATCATGTCTAGCCTGCACTCTGCAATTATGTCTAGCCTGCAGTTCTACATCTGTAGAACTGCTATCAAGCACTTCCTAATCTGCGCCAGTTTAGGGATGGATTTGCACTTTTCTTAACTGTAGTGCAGCTCTAGAAATTCATGCTAAATTGCCACTATTACCTAGGATTTAAGAAGGTTCTTACTATCATGCAGAATTGTTCTCTTTGCTGGTTAGAACAGATTAAGAAGAAAAAACTGTTGGTAAGGCTTTGATAAATCTCCTTCAGTGTTACATGGGGGATCACATGATCAGGCTGAGGGGTTGATGTGTTATTCCCTCAAGGAAAAATGATTTCCAACCCACCCACAACAGTGCTGACTGAGCTCTGCTCAGAGTGAATTCCATGGAGCTGAGCCTTTATCTTCAGTGTCCAAATAGCTAAGCCTCATGTGACTCTGGGCTGGTGCACACCAATTGTGCTTCTGAGCAATTTTAACATCACCAGCGTTTTGATAATCCCTTGGCTAATGTGTTTTTATGGTCTTGTTCACACCAGAGCGATGTGATTATTCCCAAATGCAAACGTGGGTCCTGCAGTATTTTGGAGGCGATTACACCTCAATATTAAAGGGAACCTGAGATGGAGGATTAGCAATAAAATATACATACCCGGGGCTTCCTCCAGCCCCCTCTGGCCTGATCACTCCCACTCCATCCTCTTCTGACTCCCTGTTCCCCAGAAAGTCCAGTTCCGCTAGGATAGCACCTCAAGCTGAGGGACCTTGGACTCCAAAATATATCAATCAAATTTCTCCCATTCACACTCAGCCTCAATTTACAGACCTTTATATCAGTGGTTGAGAGGGACTTGGTGAAACTAAAAGGAAGAAAGACTGTTGAAGACAATCTCAGTGAGGAAGAGGGGCACACTCTGGATGATTTGACCAGGCAGAAAAAAAATGGATTAATAAAGAGAACCAGAGACGAAGCACCCTCATGTATCATGTATTTTATTACATTAATCAGTGGGAACATGACAGTAAACACCTACCCTGCTTTTAGTTTCATTCTTATCTGCTTAATTAGTCTATTAGCAGCTGTGATAAGAATGCCCGACTGGCTCAGTCTAGGTTTGACCTGGAATCATTATAGCTGAGTCACTCTTCTGTGGAGTCTTTTCAAGCCCAAGCCTTCCCCCTCCTGACTCAGATTTCCTGCTTTGCATACTGAGAGCTGTGATGACATGGGAGGGGCTGCTCCTGCTGAGAGAGAGTCTCTGTGGCTGCAATATGATCCCTGTGTGCTCTGTCTGCATACTGTAGATACTGATGATGACTGCAGTTTCATTCCTATGAGAGACACTTCCTACAGGCAGCTGCACATCATACCAAAATGAAAGCACACAGCAGCCTTTCTCATATAGCCTAGATAGCAGCCTAGTCTCATATGGCCTAGACAGCACATCCAGAACAACTCATAACCTGGAAGCAGAAGGCATATGAGCCGGCGGCCATATTTGATTTTTCCTGGAGCAATAATGGATAAAAAACACTAAAAAAGGCACACCAGAGCGGCGAAATTATCAGGTAGAGCATTTACTCTTTACAAGCTATCGACTGATATGTTTATTTTGTGTGAAACGTTTATCTCTGGTTCCCTTTAAGCCCTCCAACAAAGGTGGGAAAGTAGTCTTGATATCCATTGAATTATACAAAGCGATGTGCCGGGCATGCAGGATTGCAATCTAAGGGTTTCCGCATCAAGGGCAGCACAGTGGCAGAGGGAACTGTTCTCCATCATTGATGTTGCAGTTCAATGTCATGTCATTGACGTAGATACAGGAAACTTCCTGAAAGTTTTAAGGACCACTGTCGCGAAAATCCTAAAATTTAAAATATATGTAAACACATACAAATAAGAAGTACATTTCTCCCTGAGTAATATGAGCCATAAATTACTTTTCTCCTATGTTGCTGTCACTTACAGTTAGTAGTAGAAATCTGACAGAACCTACAGGTTTTCGACTAGCCCATCTTCTCAAGGGGGATTATCAGGGTTTTATTTATTTTCAAAACACTTAGTGAATGGCAGTTGCTCCATCTAACTGCCCCCCCCCCCTCCCAAAAAAAAAAAAAAGAGTATTGTGAGTAAGGAGGCTGGCCAGCATCTTTGTATAAATCATTTTCAGGGAGTGTCTTTATAAAGAACTAGTAAAAAGGCCCGCCCGTTAAAAAATGGGAGTGGGCCACAGCCGATACTCCCCCGCTATGTGCGAACAGAAGTGTCCCGTTTGCCTGTCCCCCACCGCTGTCCTAAGTTTATGCACACAGCCGCAGGGGGGCCCGGGCCGTTTTTGGGGGGAGGAGCAGAAGCGTCGTGTGTGTGTGTGTGGGGGGGGGGCGGGGAGTGCTGCCGCCTGATTGTGGGAATCCCCAGTTGTTGAACTGGCCGCGGTGTCTAATAGACACCATGCCAGTTCTTTCCCAGCAACCCACTGCTCACCTTGGCCTGCGGGAGTCTTCCGGGAGGCAGAGCAGGCCTACGGGAAGATGGTGTCTGAAGCCCTGCACTGGCGCCATCTTCCCGTAGCCCTGCTATTCCTCTCAGCGCGGGAGATTTGCTGCACGAGGATCGTCGGGAAGCTTGCGCGCCAGAGGCGGCCGGGAGAGGAGACTTCTGCCAGGTGAGTAAATTAATTTTTTACAGGTGCATTAATTTCTGGTGAAATGCTGCCCACTGTAGGATTATTTTCTGGTGATAGGCTGGCAATTGTTTGATTGATTTCTGGTGAAATGCTGCCCACTTTACTATTATTTTTGGGTAAAATGCTTTGTAGGATATGAATGCTTTGATTACGAGGGTTCTGATGCTACGGTGGGCTGGTGCCCCCCTGTCGCATACCTAGTGGGTGGACTGGACTGAATATTTCTTTTTGTTTCTTTGTCTTTATCTTTCTGAGTTTTTTTTTTCTTTTCTTTCGTTGTTGTTCTTTGGATACTGGTATGCATTGATGTAGGTAAACAGGCCTAATAGGCCCAATTTTTTACGAGAAATGTTGATCTTCATGAGTGGGAAGTGAGAAGAATGGGGGAGGGGAATCTGTGGTGGAGAGGGGATGGGGATACTTGTTTGTATATTACATTTTTGATATGGTTAAAATTGAAAAGAAAAAGTTGAAAATAATGGTAAATAAATTTCTTTTAAGAAGCAGACTATGGGCTTGATTCACAAAGCGGTGCTAACTGTTAGCACGCCTGTGAAAACCCCCTTAGCACGTCTAAACGAGCTTTTTGCGCGTAAAACTTTACGCGCACAAAACTTTATGCGCGTAAAACTTTACGCGCGCACTGCACAGAGCGCAGGGCGCTCCGCGCGAAGTGCCCATTAAAGCCTATGGGACTTAGCGCGCATAAGACTTTGCGCGCGTAAAGTTTTATGCGCGCAAAGTTAGCGCGCGATCTGATTGAGAGATCCGGTGCTAATCTACTTAGCACCCTGGTTAGCACGTCTAAAGACTTTAGACGTGCTAAGTAGGTTAGCACCGCTTTGTGAATCAAGCCCTATGATGTAAACTATAAACTGGTAGACTGGAAAGCGGTTGATGTTCTCGATTCAACTGACCAGTCTACTTAATCACCATAGCTGATGTCTGCATAAAAAAAGGAAAAAATGCTGCCCACTGTAGGATTATTTTCTGGTGAAATTCTGCCCACTCAGGGCCAGGCCGAGGCAGAGGCTGGAGCGGCTCCAGCCTCAGGGCGCAGTGTAGGAGGGGGCGCACAATTCATTCAGCTGTCATTCCCAATTGTGTTTGAAGCAGAAAGAAATAAGAAAAGGGGATACATGACAGTGACTGCAAGCCAGATAACTAGATATTAAGGTGTTGGGGAGGTTGGGGGCCCTGGGGCACCTATTAGTCTAATAGCAATCAGTGTGTGACGGCTGGGGTGGGAGGGATGGAGGGGCGCACTTTGGTGTCTCAGCCTTGGGTGCTGGAGGACCTTGTCCCGTCTCTGTGCCCACTGTACGATTATTTTCTGGTGAAATGCTGCCCACTTTATGATTGTGGTGCAGGTATACAGATACAGAGATGACATCCTCATATTTTGGACTGGCGGCACCCAGTCAATTAATAAATTTGTCAGTATTATCAATAACAACTCTTGTAACTTGAAATTCACTATGAAAATGAACTTGACCAATATCCTCTTTCTTGATATTTACATTTTGTGGCTATATAGGAAAGAAAGAGCTACAAACTCTTTGCTGTGAGCAGATAGCTTTCATCCACCTTATACCATTAAAGGAATCCTAGTAGGTCAGTACGTGACAGTAAGGCATAACTGCTCATATGATGTGGTTTTCCATGAGGAGACCACTCATCTGATGAGCCATTTCACAGAAAGGTGGTATTGTGACAGGCATCTGCTGAAGGTTTACAAACAAGCTAGTGCCAACACTAGGACATCCATGTTGTTGAGAGGAGGCCCTCCTGTTAGGTCCAGGGTTTACAGCTCACTGCATTTTTGCTCTAAGTTTAGTGCACAACACCAAGAAGTCTTACACATCATTGAACGCCATTGGCACAACCTCATGAATGGTGCCAAATTGGAAAGTTTTGTCCCTGAGAGACCTTGGTTCTCATTTAAAGGGAGCATCCAAGCAAAAAAAAAAAAAAAACTCCACTTACCTGGGGCTTCCTCCAGCCTGTGGTAGCCGTCCTGTGCCCTCGCCGCAGCTCCGGTGGCTCCCGGTGTCCTCTGCTGCAGAAGCCAACCTCGGCAGGTCGGGTTCCAGGTCGGCGTCTTTTGCGCTCCACCGCGTGGGTCACGTCGTCCGGGCGACGTCACCAGGAGGGTACTGTGCAGAACTACTGTGCCTGCACAGTACCCTCCTGATGACGTCTGCTGGACCACGTGACCCACGCGGTGGAGCGCAGAAGACGCCGACCTGGAACCCGACCTGGCGAGGTCGGCTGGGCCAGCAGAGAAAACCGGGAGCCACCGGAGCTCCGGCGAGGGCACAGGACGGCTGCCACGGGTTGGAGGAAGCCCCAGGTAAGTGGATCTTTTTTTTTTTATTGAGCTTGGTTGTTTCCTTTAAATAAACTCCCTCTCTGTGGAACTATTTAGTCAGCAGCCAGTTTGTGGATAATATGATTCCTCACATAGACACTGAAACGTCACCGGCACCTACCGTATTTTTCGGAATATAAGAGGCTCCGGCATATAAGACGCACCTAGGTTTAGGGGGCAAAAATCGGAGAAAAAAAAAACTAATCCTAGGTGCGTCTATGGTGCAGGGGCGTCTTATGGACTTTTTCTCCCTAAACTGTCACTATCTAAGCTACACTGCCCATCTACACCACACTACACTTCACTTACCCCTGCTGCCCCCACTACACTACACTTCACTAACTAACACCTGCTGCTGTAACTACTACACCACACTAGACTACACTACACTAACCAACCCCTTCTGTCACCACCAAATACACTACACTAGCTAAACCCTGATGAAACATCTCACCTGATCCTGTCGCCACGATCCTCTCCTCCTCCATCTGGCTTTCTTCACCAGAGGGCGCCTGTCATTCTGGATGCCGGTGTTCAGAGTCCCAGCTGCTACGCTCCTCTTCAGCTGCAGTCTTCTTCTCTATTCATCCCAGGACATTTTGGCATTCATTGGGAAGATTTTCAGAGCCCCAGCTGCCCGCGCGGCTCTTCGCTGCAGTCTTCGTATAGACTGCAGCCTTAGTTACGGCGTCCTCCCCCGACGTCCTCCCTAGTTACAGCGTCTTCCTCTGACGTACTTCCTAGTTACAGTGCCCTCTGCTGGGTGATCTGCGGAGCACGTGTGCATGTGACGTCAGAGGCACTGTAACTAGGGAGGACGTTGGGGGAGGACGCCGTAACTAAGGAGGACGTCGGGGGAGGACGCCGTAATTAAGAAGGATGGCGGCGGCAGCATGTGTATATCGCAAGGCTGTAGTCTATAGGAAGACTGCAGCGAAGAGGCGCGCGGGCAGCTGGGGCATCGGGGGAGGACGCTGTAACTAAGGAGAACGTCGGGGGAGGACGCCGTAACTAAGAAGGATGGAGGCGGCAGCATGTGTATATCGCAAGGCTGCAGTCTATAGGAAGACTGCAGCGAAGAGGCGCGCGGGCAGCTGGGGCTCTGAAAACCTTCACAATGAATGCCAAGATGTCCTGGGTTGAAGAGAACCAGACTAGGAGGAGAGGATCGCGGCAACAGGATCCGGTAAGTATATTCCAGAGACACATTTACCGCATCTTTGGAATATAAGACGCACCCACTTTTCCCCCTCATTTTTGGGGAAGAAAAAGTGTGTCTTATATTCCGAAAAATACGGTATATGCGCAGCGGCTGTACAGTGTGCTGTTACATGTCTGTGGGTCACAGTGTCGGGCTTAACGGATGGTCGAGATTGGGTATTACCACACTCTGTGAATTGTGCTACAATTTTGATGCTGTATTAGGCCCGGTTCACATTAGCGGTGGCTATCCGGAATAGCCGTGCCGGAGCCGCACCGCATGCTGGCCGGACGAAACGGACGCACGGCATAGCAATGTAAGTCTATGCCAGGGTTCACATGTGTCCGTTTCGTCCGGACCGGAGCCGGACCGGATCCGGACTCCGGTGTCCGTTCCAACATGCGCTATTTTTTGGTCCGGCTCCTCCGGCAGCCGTATCCGGGGCGGAGCCGGACTGCACCATCCGGCCAATGGAAACCAATGAGAACCGGAGAGCGCACAACACACTGGCAAAAAATCCGGATGTTCTACCCCACTTCCTATGAGGATTGTTGCGGCGATATTGTATCGGGGACACATGGGCAACCATTTTGGAGTGGAGCAGCACGAGCTGGAGATGTTGGCAGCATGTTGGAGGTGGAGGTGAGTGCTAAACAGCGGAGGCCTCCCAGACCCCAACATTTTTTTTTGTTTTTATACAGGTTGTTATCTCTTTTAGAATCCGGATCCGGACCGCAACCGTGTTCATACCGCACGGAAACCGTATGCAACCGGACCGGACCGGATCCGGACAGGAACCGTACGGTTCAGGTCCGATCCGGCTCCGGTGCGGTCCGGACATCCGGTGCGGTTTTTGCAAAACCGCAAGTGTGAACCGGGCCTTACTCTGCCCATGTGGTGCTTCTTACATTGGCAAAACTAAATGGGAATTGAGGTCCTGTATATCTGAATAGGTAGTTTGAAGAGTAAGAACATTACCAATCTCATCTTGGTGGCCCGGCACTTCAGTACATGGAGGCATTCCAAAAAACTTCTATTCATTGGGCTCTATCATATTCACAAGAGGTCAATTAGAGGAGGCAATGTGGACCTCCTCCTTTTCCAGAAGGAATCTAGATGGAGATTTAAACAGGGATCAATGGTTCCCCCTTGCCTCAATGAGAGTGTGAACTTTGCGCCCTATGCGGACACTACACCACCAGCTCCCACTGTCCTCCCTGCCTCCCACACCCATGCTGGCACCCAGTGCACCCATAGGTACGCAGGTAAGTATTTCTGGTTAATTAACAATATTAAAATACTTTTCTTGTGGTTGTGTTTTTATTTCATTGAACCCTTTGTGGAAATGGGTAAGGGGTACTTTGTAGTATACTCATATACTGGGAGGGGGGCGGGCATCTGGGAGTCCCCTTCTTAAAGGGGACTCCCAGATGCCACCATGAACCCCCCCCCCCAGGGATCCGTCGCCCCCACCTCCTCCAGGGGCACCAGAGGTGGGGAAGGGCCCCTTGTCCATGGATTGAACAGGGCTCCGGGGGGAGGGGAAGGCTTGGCCGCCCCTCTCCCCCGGAGCCCTCCCATACCATGGACCATGCGGGCTGGTATAGCTCAGGGTGCGAAGCCCCAGTCGGCCAGGGCTCCACATTCTGGCTGTCCCAGCCTGCATGGGGGACAAGGGGTTAAATATGCTTGGTAGGGTGAACCCACATCATTTTTTTTTTTTATTTCCCACTTTCGGAACATAAAAAAGTTTAAAAAAATAAGAAAAGATTATTTTTCCCACTGTTTTTTGTAACATGTTTCCAGCATGTAAGGGGGCTTTGCTATTAACTGCTATAGTTGGCGGGTTTTGTTTCATTAACTAACTGTCATTTGCACATTTAAATGTATAAGCTTTTCCCTTGAAATTTTAAAATCAATTTTCCCAAAAACTATAAGGTCTTTTTTAAAAAAAAAAAAAATTCTCATGTTCCCACTATTCTTCTTAAAATATCTGGCAAATTTGGCATTTCTACCATGTAAGGGGGCTTTGCTATTAATCGCTAAATTCGGCAGGCTTTCAGGTTATAATCACGGATAGTTTTCCCGTGATCACGGGCCAAATACTTAGAATAACGGCTGAATTCATGATTGACTGCCGTGATCGATTCCCAATCACGGATTCCGATCATGATGTTGGTGTAAAAATGGTCTTGAATTGCTATGCCGGGATCACAGATTGTATCCTAGCAACACTGCTCCTGTGTCTCTGGGATGCTTTCCCAATGTAGCATTGCATAATCCCAATTTGTTTCTCTGTTAGATTTATTTTGGGATGACTATCCCGCTACCCCCAATTTAAGTCTTGATTTGAAATATATATATCTTGTGCTTTATTCATAGTATCAGTATCTATGATTTAGATTATTGTAGGTTTAGTACCATGTTGGGTGGCGCTGCTGCCGCACATATCTTCACTGTGCCCTGGTTGGTTTTGGTTTTGCTCTCTCCATCCTGGATCCTGGCAGGATATAGCGGACGCAGCTGGGGGTGTTCACAGCGTGCACATGCTTGCTCTTTCTGTAAGCCCCTCCCCTCACCTTGAGTGGCATGTGGGCTCAGCAGATCCTGGTGCGCGATTGGTGGTGGTGCTACATAAATAATTGGATGTTTGTGTGTGACCATGCCCCTTGATGAAGCCAAAAGTCTAGCGAAACATGTAAGAGCAGGCGGCGTTACACATGCTCTGGATGCTGGAACCCAACCGACTCAGCTCTCCACTTCTGCCTTTGCCTCTTTGCTCCTTGCAGCCACATAGCCAGCATCTATGAGGGCAGCGCTACCTGTGACACTCACAGTCTTGTATGCACCTCTCTGCCTGAGGGATGCTCAGCACATTGCGCCTGAAAACATTCATGCAGCTTGCTGCAGATTAGGAGACAATGTCAGTAACATGTCAGTAACAGTGGCGGGGAAGCGGCGATCACGGAAAGCAGCGTGACCGCCGCCGCCATCCCCGCCGCTCAACTGGGTCGCACGCCACGCACGGGGCTCTCGCCAACACACAGGCCCGAAGGCGTGTCAACTGACCTGCGGGTCGGCTGACGTCACGGGGAGTGCTTCTCTCCGCTGATTGGTCTGGCTAGTTGGGCAGGGCTCGGGGAGTCCCTGTCAGCATAAAAGCAGAGAGCTGTCAGTTGCTCTTTGTCTGCTGTTGCGAATACTTCGTGTTAGCGCTCAGACCTTAGATAGATCCGGTGTGCTTTGATCCGGGAGGAAACCGGGGATTTCACACAGTGATAGGATTGTTTGATAGCCATAATCATAATTGAATATTGTATTATCTGTGTATGACTTTTGCTCATTCTGACCATTCTTACTCTCAGTGATTCTGTACTTCAGCCCATCTGATCTTGTTGCTGACTCTGCCTGTTAAAACCTTCTTGCCTTTGCCTTCTGACTTTGTACCATATCTGCCAGTCTGTTGCCAACTCGTTTAGTCTGACCACTCTACTCTCACCAGAGGGCCCTAGTCTCTGGTGAGGGGTTTTGTACTGTAAGTGCCCATCAGCTCCTCTGGTGTGGCATAGTTAACCTATCAGTACTACTGTTGCACCAAGCACTAAACCTTACTATCACATTAAGCTGGTTGTATACTTGTATTATTGGTGATTCTGCAGATCATCATATAATCGGGTATATATCTGCATTATAGGTGATACTGCAGATCACCTAATAATCAGAATACCGTTACTTGCTGTCACACATCGTTACAGAACAGCAGACCAAAATGTCCATGGACGCACTGTGCAGCCAAGTTGGGGCCTTGACCACAGCGGTGAACAATTTAACCATGCTGGTCAATACCCAACAGACGCAGATCACCCAGCTGTCTGGAGTTGTGCAAGCTCTCCAGCCAGCAACTGCACCAGTGCAGTCCCCTCCTGTTGTTGATCTAAGAATGCCTCTCCCTGAAAAGTTTTCAGGGCACAAATCTGACTTTCAGAATTTCAGAAATTGTTGCCTCTCTTTCTTTGAGATGAGACCTATTTCATCAGGGACAGAAAGTCAGAGGGTGACCCTTATTAAAACCTTATTGTCAGGGGATTAACAGACATAGGCATACAGTCTTCCCAGTGATCATGAGGCACTATCTTCAGTCCAGGATTTTTTTTAAGACTATGGCTATAATATATGATGATCCAGATATCGCAGTTACTGCTGAAAGGAAGCTAAAGTCCCTCAGACAGGGACGTAATACGGTGGAAACTTATGCCGCAGAATTTAGAAGGTGGGCTGTGTCAGCTAGATGGGGACAGTTCACTTTATTAGATTGTTTTCTACCGGGATTGTCTGACCCGGTCTCTGATGTGATGTTAGCTCATCCTGAGCCTAAAACTGTCGCTGAAGCGATTGCATTGGCGGTAAAGATTGATCGCCGCATTCATTATCAGAGGCAGACTCGTGGGAGATACTCTGTGAGATCTGTTGCTAAAGTCTATCCGTCACTTTCTCCTCCTCCGGATGAACCGATGCAAATCGGACATTCCAAATTGTCAGAGGTAGAGAAAAACCGCAGACGGTCAGAGAGACTCTGTTTATACTGTGCAGAAAAGGGTCATATAGTACAGAACTGCCCTAAGAAGTCGGGAAACGCTGCCGCCTAGGTGTAGTTAGAGGTACTACCCTAGGCGAGCCAGCATTACCTCTAACAGATAATCGCTTGCTTCTCCCCTGTTCTATCACCTGGGAGGGTCAAGTTCGGTCCACTCAGGCATTCGTGGATTCGGGCTTTGCAGCCAATTTTATAGACTATGACTTCGTTAAGAAATTGGGAATTCCCCTAATCCCATTAGACAGACAGATCTTGGTGACAGCTGTGGATGATTCTCCCCTGCAATGTAAACAGCCTCTTTCTCAGACCCTGGTACTGCTGTGTCATGTAGGGGTATTACATAAAGAAAAATTGCAGTTTTTTGTGCTTCAAATGGCAACCTCCACTGTGATCCTTGGGATGCCGTGGTTGCAAAAGCATTCTCCTCAGATTGACTGGAGTTCCGGCCAGTTGTTAAGCTGGTCCTCCTTTTGTCATCATCATTGTATGGAGAAAATTGCTGTTTGTGCCACCAAGGTTCAGGTGGAGGGGGTGCCTAGGCAGTATGCAGAATTTGCAGATGTGTTCTGTCCCAAGTCTGCAGACAAACTTCCCCCACACTGAAGTTTTGACTGTCCCATTGAGTTACGGTCAGGTTGTATGCCCCCTAGGGTTCACTTGTATAACCTTTCTAGTCCTGAAAAACTTGCTATGCAGGATTACATTAAGGAAAACCTGGCCAAAGGGTTTATCTGTCCTTCTAGGTCTCCGGCCGGAGCAGGGTTCTTTTTTGTTCAGAAAAAGGATGGTGGCCTTCGGCCATGTATTGATTATCGGGATTGAACAAGATTACCGTAAAAAATCGTTACCCACTCCCTCTGATTGATGATTTATTCTCCCAGGTGACTAATGCTAGTATCTTTTCTAAACTCAATTTGAGAGGGGCATACAACCTGGTAGGCATAAGGGAGGGTGACGAATGGAAGACGGCGTTTAACACGCCCGACGGGCACTACGAGTACCTTGTCATGCCTTTCGGGTTGTGTAACGCCCCTGCCGTTTTCTAGGAGTTCATCAATGAGGTGTTCAGAGAAGTCCAGGGGAAGTTCGTTCTGGTATATTTGAATGATATACTGATCTTCTCCCCTAACCTGACAAAACATAGGGAACATGTAAAGTTTGTTTTGAAAAAACTTTGGCAGCATTCCCTGTATGCTAAGTTAGAGAAATGTCTTTTTGAGGTGTCTGAAGTTCCGTTTTTAGGGTATATCATTTCTACCTCTGGTCTTTCCATGCATCCGGGAAAAGTCTCTGCCGTTCTGGAGTGGACACAACCCGTGGGGTTGAAAGCACTCCAGAGATTCATAGGCTTCGCTAACTATTATAGAAGATTTATTAAAGGATTCTCTTCTGTAGTGGCCCCTCTCACCAAGCTCACCAAGAAAGGGGCGGATACTTATAACTGGTCAGCAGTAGCACACTCTGCTTTTTCATCATTAAAGCAGCTGTTTTGTTCCACTCCTATCTTGCGGCATGTGGATATCACTCTTCCCTTCATTGTGGAGGTGGATGCATCAGAGGTTGGGGTCGGGGCTGTACTGTCACAACACTCTGGTTATCAAGGCAGTTTACACCCCCGTGCATTTTTCTCACGTAAGTTCTCCCCCGCTGAGAGAAATTACGATATTGGAAACAGGGAGCTTCTGGCCATTAAACTTGCATTTGAGGAATGGCGCCATTGGCTCGAGGGGGCAGACCAACGGACAAACTGAAAGGGTTAACCAGTCCTTAGAGCAGTTCCTTAGATGCTATGTGGCTGATGCGCAATTGGAATGGGTGAAATTCTTACCATTCGCAGAATTCGCACATAACAACTTAAAAAGTTCTTCTTATGGCTTTTCTCCCTTTCAGGTGGTAAGGGGGAGATCCCCAAAATTTTCCCCATTGTCAGTGGTTTCTTCTCCTTTTCCTGCTCTGGAAGATTGGCAGGGAACATTAAAGGAGATTTGGAGTATGGATAAAAAGAATTTGGAAAAGGCCTTTCAGACCCAGAAAAAGCAGGCAGATAAAAAGCGGTCAGTGGAATGGGAATTCGTGCCAGGAGACATGGTGTGGGTTTCAACCCGACATCTGGCTCTGAAACAGCCTTCAGCAAAGCTGGGCCCCAGGTTTATAGGCCCATACCCTGTTTCTAAAAAGATTAATAATGTTTCTTATGTCATTTCTCTGCCACCCAGTATGAAAGGTGTAAAAACATTCCATGTCTCTATTGAAGCCGGCTGTGCATGTGGATTCCTCCCCCCCCCCCCTGTGGTGATTGATGGTGAACCTGAGTACGAGATTGAACAGATTTTGGATTCTCGTCGGGTGCGTAACTTGGTACAGTACCTTGTTCATTGGAAGGGGTATGGGCCTGAGGAGAGGTCTTGGGTGCGAGTTGTCGCATGCATGCTGAGGAACTTAGGAAAAAGTTTCATGAATTACATCCTGAGAAGCCGTGTGAAACGTGTCCGGAGTCAACGCCTCAAGGGGGGGGGGGGGGCTGTAACGAGCGGCGGGGAAGCGGCGATCACAGAAAGCAGCGTGACCACCGCCGCCATCCCCGCCGCTCAGCTGGGTCGCACGCCACGCACGGGGCTCTCGCCAACACACAGGCTCAGAGCTACGCGTGCGCACGCCCAGCGGCGGGACCTTGATGCTTCCCAAAGGCGTGTCAGCTGACCTGCGGGTCGGCTGACGTCAGGGGGAGTGCTTCTCGCCGCTGATTGGTCTGGCTAGTTGGGCAGGGCTCGGGGAGTCCCTGTCAGCATAAAAGCAGAGAGCGGTCAGTTGCTCTTTGTCTGCTGTTGCGAATACTTCGTGTTAGCGCTCAGACCTTAGATAGATCCGGTGTGCTTTGATCCGGGAGGAAACCGGGGATTTCATACAGTGATAGGATTGTTTGAAAGGCATAATCATAATTGAATATTGTATTATCTGTGTATGACTCTTGCTCGTTCTGACCATTCTTACTCTCAGTGATTCTGTACTTCTGCCCATCTGATCTTGTTGCTGACTCTGCCTGTTAAAACCTTCTTGCCTTTGCCTTCTAACTTTGTACCGTATCTGCCAGTCTGTTGCCAACTCGTTTAGTCTGACCACTCTACTCTCACCAGAGGGCCCTAGTCTCTGGTGAGGGGTTTTGTACTGTCTGTAAGTGCCCACCAGCTCCTCTGGTGTGGCATAGCTATACCGATCAGTACTACTGTTGCACCAAGCACTAAACCTCACCATCACATTAGCTGGTTGTATACCAGATACAAGATACTGATTCTGCAGATCACCATATAATCAGGTATTGTGAAGGATTGTGGAATAGCCGCCGCGTGCCCTGACGGCGTGGCAGCTACTTCCGCGTCCAGCCCGGCGGTCTACGCGTGGCGACATGTCTCCTGTGATACAGCCTTCCTGTGCACATAGGCTGAGGAATACACGTGCGCGCGGAGAGACAGAAGCTTTATGGGAAGCAGAGAGGGATCAGCTGACTCCCCTGGTCAGCTGATCCCAGGATGTATGTGGATTGGCTGGAAGGGACTGGGCGGCGCTGATCAGCGCTGCACTATATAACCACTCGTCCCTCAGTCTCACGTTGTCTGCCGTTGCGAATGCTTTATGTGTTAGCACACAGACCTCAGTCAGATCCTACAGTGTGTTAGAACCAGGAAGGACCTGGGAATTCACACTGAGCTAGAATACTCTTGTATGTTATGCTTTAGACTAGTTCCAGGGTGTTGTGACTACGGCACTCACACCCAAGCCTAGGATACTGTGTCAATGCTATGTTATGCTTTAGACTAGCTCCAGGGTGTTGTGACTACGGCCCTCACACCCAAGCCTAGGATACTGTGTCAATGCTATGTTATGCTTTAGACTAGTTCCAGGGTGTTGTGACTATGGACCTCACACCCAAGCCTAGGATACTGTGTCAATGCTATGTTATGCTTTAGACTAGTTCCAGGGTGTTGTGACTACGGACCTCACACCCAAGCCTAGGATACTGTGTCAATGCTATGTTATGCTATAGACTAGTTCCAGGGTGTTGTGACTACGGACCTCACACCCGAGTCTAGGATACTGTATCATTTCTATGTTATGAGATAGACTAGGTCCAGGGTGTTGCGACTACGCATCTCACACCCAAGACTAGCACTGTGTACTTGTATTACCTTAGCCCGCCACTCGGGTGTAGAGAGCTAGGATCTCACATCCAGTTAGGGCAAGTCGGTTCATATGAGCAGCAGGGCATCCTGCAACCAAGCTTAGGCCCCTCTCCTAGGGAACCTTTAGCCTATAGGGATTCACCTACAGTCTGGGGTGAATTCCCTTCTTCCTCTTACCTCCAGCTCCTCTGGTGGTTTTCACTCAAAGTATTACTGTTACACCAAACACTCACATTCCTTAGGTGTCCAGAGGTTAGCAATATATCTGTATTATCGGTGATTCTGCAGATCATCAATAATCAGGTATATATCTGCATTCTTGGTGATACTGCAGATCACCAATAATCAGATTCTCTCTGCGTGCTGACACCAATCGTTACAGAACGGCAGACCAAAACAATATGGACGCACTTGACAGTCGTCTGCTTGCACTCACCACCTCGGTGGAGAATTGCATCAGCGTGCTGGATAGTCATCAGACCCAGATCAATGCCTTGTCTGGGTCTATACAAGCCCTTCAGACGACTGTTAACGCAGTGCGATCCCCTCTTGTTACAGACTTACGTATGCCTGTGCCCGAGAAGTTTTCTGGTCATAGATCTGACTTTCGAAACTTTAAAAATCGAGTGTTATCTTACTTTGAGTTGAGACCTAATGCTTCAGGTACTGTCGCACAGAGAATTATCTTTATTAAGACACTGTTGACTGGGGATTCCCAGACCTGGGCATATGGCCTTCAACCAGGGGATGGGCCCTGACCTCTGTGGAGGAATTTTTCAAAGCTATGGCTATTATTTACGATGATCCGGACTTTGCTTCGACCGCTGAGCGGAAGCTCAAGATGTTGCGGCAAGGCAAAGATTCGGTAGAGACTTGTGCAGCTGAGTTCAGGAAGTGGGCGATGTCAGCTAGATGGGGCTCATTTGCGTTATTGGATTGTTTCTTGTCAGGATTATCAGATTCAGTGTCTAATCTGATGTTGGGATATCCTGAGCCAAAAACTATTGATGAAGCCATTTCTCTAGCGATCAGAGTGGTACCAGAGACAAAGTCGGGGCAGGAGTAGTGTGAGATAGGTTTCCTATGCTTCCTCTCCTCCTACGTCACCTCCCCCTGAACCCATGCAGATTGGACGGTCAAAATTGTCCCGGGTCAAGCAGTCGTAGAAAAGCTGAACAACTCTGCTTGTACTGTGCAGAGGAGGCTCATAAAGTACAGAACTGTCCCAAAAAAAATCGGGAAACGCTGTCGTCTAGGAGTGGTCAGAGGTAACACCCTAGGCGCGCAGAATTTACCTCTCAAAGACGATCGATTGCTCCTCCCATGCGCCATTTCATGGGAGGACCAAACAGTTTCTACTGAGGCCTTCCTCGACTCTGGCTCGGCCGCCAATTTTATTGACTATGATTTTGCTAGAAAATTGGGAATTCCTATTGTCCCATTAAGTCATAAGGTGTTAGTTACTGCGGTGGATGACTCTCCTCTGCAGAGTAAATACCCTCTGTCTCAGACTCCGGAGTTGGGGGTCACCATATGGGTTTTACATAGAGAGAGTCTGCAGTTTTTTGTGTTACGAATGGCAACTTCCACCATTATCCTTGGTCTGCCATGGTTGCGGCTTCATGCCCCTCAGATTGATTGGGCCTCTGGTCAGCTAACGAGCTGGTCTACCCGCTGCCATCATCATTGTTTGGTGAAGGTAACCATGGGTAACACCAGAATTCAGGTGGAAGGATTGCCAGAGCAGTATAAAGATTTTGCTGACGTCTTTTGTCCTAAATCAGCAGACAGACTACCCCCTCACCGTCCCTTTGATTGTCCGATTGAATTAAGATCTGGTTGTATGCCTCCTAGGGGTCACCTATATAACTTGTCCGGGCCAGAGAAGTTGGCAATGCAGGAGTATATCAAAGAAAATTTAGCTAAAGGATTTATCCGCCCCTCCCGGTCACCTGCGGGCGCTGGGTTCTTTTTTGTTAAAAAAAAAGATGGAGGCCTCCGTCCCTGCATTGACTATCGGGGTCTAAATAAGATCACTGTGATAAATCGTTACCCACTACCTCTGACGATTTATTCTCCCAGATCACCAATGCTAAAATTTTCTCGAAATTGGACTTAAGGGGTGCATACAACCTGGTGCGCATCAGGGACGGTGACGAGTGGAAGACGGCCTTTAATACACCCGATGGGCACTACGAGTACTTAGTGATGCCCTTCGGGTTTTGCAATGCCCCGGCCGTCTTCCAGGAGCTGATTAACGAGGTTTTCAGACCAATTTTGGGTAAATTTGCATTAGTATATCTTGATGATATACTAGTCTTTTCAGCCACTCTTGCCGAACATCGGAGACATACCAAGTATGTGTTGGAAAGACTAAGACAGAATCATTTGTATGCTAAACTGGAAAAGTGCATTTTTGAGGTGACCTCTGTTGCATTTTTGGGGTATGTAATATCTACTCTATGGACCCTGGGAAAGTCTCTGCTGTACTGGATTGGCCACAGCCTGTAGGTCTGAAGGCCCTCCAGAGATTCCTGGGCTTTGCGAATTACTACAGGAGATTTATTAAGGGGTACTCTACAGTGGTTGCGCCCCTCACCAGTCTTACCCGAAAAGGGGCTGATACTCACCACTAGTGTTGGGCGAACAGTGTTCGCCACTGTTCGGGTTCTGCAGAACATCACCCTGTTCGGGTGATGTTCGAGTTCGGCCGAACACCTGACGGTGCTCGGCCAAACCGTTCGGCCATATGGCCGAACTAAGAGCGCATGGCCGAACGTTCCCCGAACGTTCGGCTAGCGCTGTGATTGGCCGAACGGGTCACGTGGTTCGGACCCGAACGCGCTCTGATTGGCCGAACGGTCACGTGGTTCGGGTAAATAAATACCCGAACCACGTCATATCTCCGCCATTTGTCTGTGGGTTTAGCTTTGGGTAGGCAGGCAGGGTAGTTCGCGCTCCAGCCACGCTAGCCAGGGTCCCCCCTGTCATTGTGTCACTGCTGGGAACAGTAGTACACCGCTTGCTCAGCCACACTATATAGCATTCTGTTTACTGCCACTCTGTGTACCTCGCTCAGCCACACTATATAGCATTCTGTTTACTGCCACTCTGTGTCTGCTGGGAATAGTAGTACACCGCTTGCTCAGCCACACTATATAGCATTCTGTTTACTGCCACTCTGTGTACCTCGCTCAGCCACACTATATAGCATTCTGTTTACTGCCACTCTGTGTCTGCTGGGAATAGTGGTACACCGCTCGCTCAGCCACACTATATAGCATTCTGTTCACTGTTCTGTGTCTGCTTGGAATAGTGGTACACCGCTCGCTCAGCCACACTATATAGCATTCTGTTTACTGTTCTGTGTCTGCTGGGAATAGTGGTACACCGCTCGCTCAGCCACACTATATAGCATTCTGTTTACTGTTCTGTGTCTGCTGGGAATAGTGGTACACCGCTCGCTCAGCCACACTATATAGCATTCTGTGCACTGTTCTGTGTCTGCTGGGAATAGTGGTACACCGCTCGCTCAGCCACACTATATAGCATTCTGTTCACTGTTCTGTGTCTGCTGGGAACAGTAGTACACCGCTCGCTCAGCCAGAGTATATAGCATTGTGTTTACTGCCACTCTGTGTACACCGCTCAGCCAGACTATATACCATTGTTTACTGACACTCTGTGTACACCGCTCAGCCAGACTATATACCATTGTTTACTGACACTCTGTGTACACCGCTCAGCCAGACTATATACCATTGTTTACTGCCACTCTGATTCTGCTGGGAACAGTAGTACACCGCTCGCTCAGCCAGACTATATAGCATTGTGTTTACTGCCACTCTGTGTACACCGCTCAGCCAGACTATATACCATTGTTTACTGACACTCTGTGTACACCGCTCAGCCAGACTATATACCATTGTTTACTGAAACTCTGTGTACACCGCTCAGCCAGACTATATACCATTGTTTACTGCCACTCTGATTCTGCTGGGAACAGTAGTACACCGCTCGCTCAGCCAGACTATATACCATTGTTTACTGACACTCTGTGTACACCGCTCAGCCAGACTATATACCATTGTTTACTGCCACTCTGATTCTGCTGGGAACAGTAGTACACCGCTCGCTCAGCCAGACTATATAGCATTGTGTTTACTGCCACTCTGTGTACACCGCTCAGCCACACTATATAGCATTGCGTACTCTGCCAGTCAGTGTGTATATTGCTGGGATCAGTAATACTCCACTCACCGTCAACCACTATATGAGCTCAACATGAGTTCCCCAGAGACCTCCGCTGTGAGCAGCACTCCCAACAACAGCAACAGCCAACGCCCCACGCAAGCTATAACATCCACCCCAGCAGCCAGTGGTCAGCAGCAGCCCTCCCCGGAGGAGAACGTTGTGTCCATCAGTCCGTCGCCAGAGCGATTAATGAGGGCTGCCATTGAGGAGATGATGGGGCCTGATGTGGAGGAGGAGGTCTGGCTCAGGCCAGCATCCCAAGTTAATGTTGAGGACGATGAGGGGTCTGTGTCTGGGGATGTTGGGGTGGCAGAGGTGGTGGGTGGGTCAGACTCAGGAGAAGAGTTGTATGATGAGGATGATGATCGGGACCATCTGTATGTGCCTCAGAGTCCGACCCCGGAAAACATGTTGTATCGTGTGTTTAGGTACTAAAATCTGCGTTCCCTCCCAGTAGTGTTGGGCGAACAGTGTTTGCCACTGTTCGGGTTCTGCAGAACATCACCCTGTTCGGGGTGACTATATAGCAGACTATATAGCATTGTGTTTAATGCCACTCTGTGTACACGGCTCAGCCACACTATATAGCATTGTGTTTACTTCCACTCTGTGTCTGCTGGGAACAGTAGTACACCGCTCACCCGCCACTGTATAGCATTGTGCTCTGTGTCACTGCTGACAATAGTGGTACACCGCTCACCCACCACTGTATAGCATTTCTGTACTGCCACTGTACTGCTGCCAGTCAGCGTGTACTTTAAGGATAAGTGAAATGAGGAAGAAATCCGGTGAAAGAGGGAGGGGCAAGGGAAGAGGTGTTTCCCCTGACGGTTCACGTACAGGCCACAGGGGAGCACCCAAGAAAACCCACTCAATACTGCCCATGTTGTCCAGGACAACAACCCTCACAGATCCAAAAGAACAGGACCAGATAATTACTTGGATGACCTCTCAAGCGTCCAGCAGTGGGTTAAGCAGCACCAGCACATCACGCACGAGGTCCGAGTCCTCAGCCAGTTAAAGTCTGGGCTTTCTTTGAAGACTGCACTGAGGATGTTACCATGGCGATTTGCAAGGTGTGCAAGACCCGCCTGAGCAGGGGGAAAAGTATTAACAACCTCTCCACCACCAGCATGAGCCGCCACATTCTATCCAAACATCCCACTCTGTGGGCAAACGCGGCAGGACAGGGTACCACCAGCAACACTGCCTCCCTTGGGTTCACCAGACTCACCACCAGACCCGCCTCAGCAGCAGCAGTAGCCCAGCCATTGCGTGGTTCACAACATTCACAAACATCAGACGATGCTGACACTGTCACTTTCCGGACTAGTGCTCTTGAGGTCTCCCAGTGTTCATCAAACACAACAACCAACAGCCCTTCGGTGTGCAGCGCTACGGTTGAGTTGTCTGTCTCTGAGATGTTTGAGCACAAGAGGAAATTGCCAGCAAATGACCCCCGGGCCGTGGCAGTAACAGCCAGCCAGCATAGCCAAGCTTCTGGCCTGCGAAATGCTGCCATATCGAGTGGTGGAGACAAACAGCTTCAAGGGCATGATGTCAGTGGCCATCCCACGTTACGTTGTTCCCAGCCGCTACCACTTTGCGCGCTCTGCAGTGCCTGAGTTGCATGAGCACGTGGTCAGCTAAATAACCCGAAGCTTGAAGAATGCCGTTGCCTGCAAGGTTCACCTCACCACTGACACCTGGACGAGTGCGTTCGGCCAGGGTCGATACATCTCCCTTACCGCGCACTGGGTGAACCTTGTGGAGCCTGGCAGCGATTCCTCACCTGCTACGGCGCGGGTGTTGCCCACGCCGCAAACAGCTGGATAACAACAGCAGCACCTACCTCTCTGACTCCTTCTCCTCCAACGCATCTCAAAGCTGTACCTCATCCGGAAATGCTAACCCAGCACCAGCAGCAGTAGGATCGTGGAAGCAGTGCAGCACAGCTGTTGGCATGCGTCAGCAAGCGTTGCTGAAGCTGATCTGCCTTGGGGATAAGCAGCACACAGGGGAGGAAATTTGGAGGGGAATAAAGGAACAGACGGATTTGTGGCTGGCACCGCTGGACCTGAAACCGGGCATGAAGCTAGACACCTGGCACGAACTGGCAATGTACGCAATAGAGGTGCTGGCTTGCCCGGCAGCCAGCGTTATGTCGGAACGCTGTTTCAGTGCTGCCGGAGGCATCATCACAGATCGGCGTATCCGCCTCTCCACAGAAAATGCAGACCGTCTGACTCAAATTAAAATGAATCAATCCTGGATTGGAAACGACTACGCAACACTCCTGGACCCCAACCAAGTAACATGACCGATGAACATCTGGGATGGTTTAGCGTTTCCGGTCCCTGTTTATTGAACCTCTCATCTGTATTACATTTATGACTGCATGGCGGCAAAAAGCATTGCTGCTATATCCGCACGCTTTTTGTCCTCATGCAAGGCCTGGGTTGTTGTGTCTCACAAAGCGTGGCCTTCTCCTCCTGCGCCTCCTCCTGTTCCATCACGTGTGCTGCTGCTGCTGCTGCTGCTGCTGGGTTACCGTTGCCGCGTGGTCCCTGTTTATGGAACCTCTTATCTTTATTACATTTATGACTACATGGCGGTACAAAGCATGCTATCCGCACGCTTTTTGTCCTCATGCAAGGCCTGGGTTGTTGTGTCTCACAAAGCGTGGCCTTCTCCTCCTGCGCCTCCTCCTGTTCCATCACGTGTGCTGCTGCTGCTGCTGCTGCTGCTGGGTTACCGTTGCCGCGTGGTCCCTGTTTATGGAACCTCTTATCTTTATTACATTTATGACTACATGGCGGTACAAAGCATGCTATCCGCACGCTTTTTGTCCTCATGCAAGGCCTGGGTTGTTGTGTCTCACAAAGCGTGGCCTTCTCCTCCTGCGCCTCCTCCTGTTCCATCACGTGTGCTGCTGCTGCTGCTGCTGGGTTACCGTTGCCGCGTGGTCCCTGTTTATTGAACCTCTTATCTTCATTACATTTATGACTACATGGCGGTACAAAGCATGCTATCCGCACGCTTTTTGTCCTCATGCAAGGCCTGGGTTGTTGTGTCTCACAAAGCGTGGCCTTCTCCTCCTGCGCCTCCTCCTGTTCCATCACGTGTGCTGCTGCTGCTGCTGCTGCTGGGTTAGCGTTGCCGCGTGGTCCCTGTTTATTGAACCTCTTATCTTTATTACATTTATGACTACATGGCGGTACAAAGCATGCTATCCGCACGCTTTTTGTCCTCATGCAAGGCCTGGGTTGTTGTGTCTCACAAAGCGTGGCCTTCTCCTCCTGCGCCTCCTCCTGTTCCATCACGTGTGCTGCTGCTGGGTTAGCGTTGCCGCGTGGTCCCTGTTTATTGAACCACTTATCTTTATTACATTTATGACTGCATGGTGGTACAAAGCATGCTATCCGCACGCTTCTTGTCCTCATGCAAGGCCTGGGTTGTTGTGTCTCAAAGCGTGGCCTTCTCCTCCTGCGCCACCCTCCTCCTGTTCCATCACGTGTGCTGCTGCTGGGTTAGCATTACCGGTCCCTTTTCCTGGAACCTCTTATATGTATTACATTTATGACTGCATGCCGACAAAAAGCATGTTACCTGTGCAAAGAAAACAGACATTTCCCGCATTTAAAAGACAGTTTTCCCTTTGAAACTTTAAAATCGATTTTCTCAAAAACTATAAGCTCTTTTTGCTAAAAATTTTTTTCCTCTTGTACCCACTCCCAAGGTGCACATACCCTGTAAATTTGGGGTATGTAGCATGTAAGGAGGCTTTACAAACCACAAAAGTTCGGGTCCCCATTGACTTCCATTATGTTCGGAGTTCGGGTCGAACACCCGAACATCGCGGCCATGTTCGGCCTGTTCGGCCCGAACCCGAACATCTAGATGTTCGCCCAACACTACTCACCACTGGTCCAAGGAAGCTCTTACGGCTTTTGAGACCCTAAAGAAACTGTTCTGTTCTGCTCCTATTCTGAGACACGTCGATGTCACCTTCCCATTCATAGTAGAGGTTGATGCCTCTGAGGTGGGGGTGGGGGCTGTGCTGTCTCAGCGTTCCGGTTTGCAGGGTAAGCTTCATCCATGCGCCTACTTCTCCCGTAGATTTTCTCCAGCGGAGAGAAACTACGATATAGGCAACCGAGAACTCCTGGCCATCAAGTTAGCCTTTGAGGAATGGCGACATTGGTTAGAGGGAGCAGAACATGTTATTACAGTTTATACAGATCATAAAATCTTGGAGTACATAGAGAATGCTAAGAGACTCAGTCCCTGACAGGCCCGGTGGTCACTGTTCTTTTCCAGATTCAGTTTTATAATTACCTACACTCCTGGTAGTAAAAACGTTAAGGCTGATGCCTTGTCTAGGTGTGTCGAGCCCGAGACGGCACAGCCCTCGGCACCCGAGACTATTCTGCCTCGGAGGGCCGTTTTGGCAGCCACAGAAATTTGGAAGGATTGGGCTGCCACCCTGGCCCCATATCAGCAGGATGTCCCAGAAGGAAAGCCCGAGGGAGTGTTGTTTGTGCCCTTGCCCTTTCGCCTACAGCTCTTACAGCTGTTCCACTCCCATAAGAATGCTGGTCATCCAGGGGCCACCAGGACACAGGATCTCCTTGCCAGGTGTGCATGGTGGCCATCGTTGGCCACAGATTGTAAAGAGTTTGTGAGAGAGTGTGCTGTGTGTGCTAGGGGCAAACCTTCCCAACAGGCTCCGGTGGGAACTTTACAGCCTTTGCCGGTTCCAAGTGAACCGTGGACCCATCTGTCCATGGATTTTCTGGGTGAACTCCCCAGGTCTGAAGGCATGACTGGGTGGTAGTAGACAGATTCAGCAAGATGACCTATTTTATCCCTCTGAAAGGACTCCCCTCCGCCCAAGAGCTGGCTAACCTCTTCATCCAGCACATTTTCCGGCTGCATGGCATTCCGGAGAATGTAGTGTCAGATAGGGGAGTCCAATTCGTTTCTAAGTTCTGGAGGGCATTTTGTCATCTTATGGGCATGGATCTTTCATTTTCATCAGGCTACCACCCGCAGACAAACGGCCAAACCGAGAGGGTCAACCAATCCATGGAACAGTTTCTCAGATGCTATGTGGCTGATGCGCAAACCGACTGGGTAAAATTTTTACCTTTCGCGGAGTTTGACCACAACAACCTGAAAAGTTCTTCCTCCGGGTTTTCCCCTTTTCAGGTAGTGTCGGGAAGGTCCCCTAAGTTTGCTCCTTTGCCAGTGGCATCTACTTCTTTCCCAGCATTAGAGGATTGACAGGTGGCGTTAAAACAAATTTGGGCTCTGGTGAAAACAAATTTGGGGAAGGCTTTCAAGTCTCAGAAAAAGCAGGCTGACAAGAGACGCTCTGCTGAATGGGACTTTTCACCAGGAGATTTAATTTGGATGTCTACGCGACATTTGGCATTGAAACAACTGTCACCCAAATTAGGGCCTAGGTTTGTTGGGCCGTTTCCAGTCACCAGAAGAATTAATGCTGTAACTTATGCCGTTGATCTTCCTACCAGTATGCGAGGTGTAAGATCATTCCACGTGTCATTGCTCAAGCCGGCAGTACAGGTGGATTCCACTCCCCCTCCCCCCCCCCCCTTTTGATTGATGATCAACCCGAGTATGAGGTTGAGAAGATTCTGGACTCCCGGCTGGTGCAAAATTCTGTGCAATATTTGGTACACTGGAAAGGTTATGGTGTGGAGGATAGAATTTGGGTACCAGAATGCTGCATGCATGCAGAGGAATTAAGGAAAGAGTTCCATGACTTACATCCTGGGAAGCCTGGTGGGAAGTGTCCGGAGTCCACTCCTCGGGGGGGGGGGGTACTGTGAAGGATTGCGGTATAGCCGCCGCGTGCCCTGACGGTGTGGCGGCTACTTCCGCGTCCAGCCCGGCGGTCTACGTGCGGCGACATGTGTCTGATGTGATACAGCCTTCATGTGCACATAGGCTGAGGAATACACGCGCATGCGCAGAGAGACAGAAGCTTTATGGGAAGCAGAGAGGGATCAGCTGACTCCCTTGGTCAGCTGATCCCAGGATGTATGCGGATTGGCTGGAAGGGACTGGGCGGCGCTGAT
Source organism: Hyperolius riggenbachi (assembly GCF_040937935.1). NCBI lineage: Eukaryota > Metazoa > Chordata > Amphibia > Anura > Hyperoliidae > Hyperolius > Hyperolius riggenbachi. The sequence continues at coordinate 677,855,248 of NC_090646.1, forward strand.
CAGCGCTGCACTATATAACCACTCGTCCCTCAGTCTCACGTTGTCTGCCGTTGCGAATGCTTTATGTGTTAGCACACAGACCTCAGTCAGATCCTACAGTGTGTTAGAACCAGGAATGACCTGGGAATTCACACTGAGCTAGAATACTCTCGTATGTTATGCTTTAGACTAGTTCCAGGGTGTTGTGACTGCGGCCCTCACACCCAAGCCTAGGATACTGTGTCAATGCTATGTTATGCTTTAGACTAGTTCCAGGGTGTTGTGACTACGGACCTCACACCCAAGCCTAGGATACTGTGTCAATGCTATGTTATGCTTTAGACTAGTTCCAGGGTGGTGTGACTACGGACCTCACACCCAAGCCTAGGATACTGTGTCAATGCTATGTTATGCTATAGACTAGTTCCAGGGTGTTGTGACTACGGACCTCACACCCCAGTCTAGGATACTGTATCATTTTTATGTTATGAGATAGACTAGGTCCAGGCAGGGTGTTGCGACTACGCATCTCACACCCAAGACTAGCACTGTGTACTTATATTACCTTAGCCCGCCACTAGGGTGTAGAGAGTTAGGATCTCACATCCAGTTAGGGCAAGTCGGTTCATATTAGCAGCAGGGCATCCTGCAACCAAGCTTAGGCCCCTCTCCTAGGGAGCCTTTAGCCTATAGGGATTCACCCACAGTCTGGGGTGAATTCCCTTCTTCCTCTTACCTCCAGCTCCTCTGGTGGTTTTCACTCAAAGTATTACTGTTACACCAAACACTCATATCTCAGGTGTCCAGAGGTTAGCAATATATCTGATTATCTGTGATTCTGCAGATCATCAATAATCAGGTATATATCTGCATTCTTGGTGATACTGCAGATCACCAATAATCAGATTCTCTCTGCGTGCTGACACCAATCGTTACAGGTATATATCTGTATTATAGGTGATACTGCAGATCACCTAATAATCAGAATAACGTTACTTGCTGACAACAATCGTTACATTTACTCTGCAATTGCCACACTTGTGAGAACTTATCATACTTCTAGAAATATCAATAATCAAGCCTTGCTTATGCTGCATCATTGCATGATATTGCATGACTTCTGTCTGTAAATCTGCATACTTGTCAGCTGATGGACATTGACTCCTGAACCAAATAACTACATACATTCCTGCTGATGCTGCTTGTATTCTAGAGGATGACACTTTTACCAGAAAATCAAGTATTTCTCACAGAAAAGTATTGCAGTAACATATGTTTTGCTATGCACATGTTTATTCTCTTTGGGTGCATTGGAACAAAACAAAACAAAAAAAAAGTGTGAGAAAGCGCGGAAGCGCAGCCGCTCGCTCTCAGAGCGGGGCGGCTGCTTCTGCATCCAGCATGGCGGCGCCGCGTGGAGGAGCCGCCGCACATCGCATGAGCTGTGATGGAACGCGGAAAAGCCACCGCATGTCCTGACAGCAAAGCAGCTGCTTGCATGCGGCGGCGTGTGCTTGGTGTGGCTGGGTCTGTTAGTGCACCTAGACAGATGGAGAGCTATGCACGCGCGGGCCTGAATGCAGGACCTTTATACCAGCAGAGGAAGTGTCAGCTGATCAGGAAGGTCAGCTGACTCCTGTAGGACTCATGATTGGCTGAATGGTTCGGGCGGGGCAGCAGAGTCCAGCAACTATATATACTGCTGCTGGTTCAGTTGTTCTTTGTCTGGTGTTGCGATCACATATGTGGGAGCACCCAGATCCGTAGTCAGATCCGCAAGTGTGCCGGGACCAGCTGGAGCTGTAATCCTACACTTAGCTAGATTCTGTTGATAGCTAAAGTACTAGTTTGATTGTGATTATCTGTTATGACCCTTTGCCTGCCTGACTATCCTCCTGAACTCTGATCTTGCACCTCGATATTTCTGATACTCTGTTGCCGAACCCCGGCTCGTTCCTTGACTCTGCTTCTGCCTCCTGATTTTGTACCTCGATATATCTGATACCCCGTTGCCGAACCCTGCCTGTACTTAGACCCCGCCTTTGCCTCCCGATCTTGTACTTTATCTGTCCATGTGTGTACGACCTGGCTTGTCCGACCTCGAGAACCGACCTTACTGTTAGAGGCGGTTCCTCGTTCTGTTAGTGACCCTTCCGCCAGAGGGTTACTTTCAGACTATCCTTCCTGCTGTCAGCCCGACTCCTCCCGTCTTGGAGAGTTCGGGTCTGCGGAAGGAATCCGTGCAGTATTCCTGACTGCACTGAGGCCTTGTCCTCAAAGTGTTACTGTTACACCAATACACTACACTCTACTCAGGTGAACAGAGGTTAGCTTGTATATCGGATTATCGGTGATACTGCAGATCACTTATAATCTGGTATACATCTGTATTCCCAGTGATACTGCAGATCACCGGTAATCAGATCCTCTCTGTGCTTCACCGATCGTTACAAAAAGGAGGAAAAAAAGCAAATTGAACATAATGTCACACAAAACTCCAAAAATGGGCTGCACAAAATTATTGACACACTCAACTTAATATTTGATTGCACACCCTTTGGAAAAAATAACTGAAATCAGTTGCTTCCTATAACCATCAATAAGCTTCTTACACCTCTCACCCAGAGTTTTGGATGACTCTTCCTTTACAAACTGCTCCAGGTCTCTCTTATTGGCATTTTAACATCTCTCCACTAGTGATGGGCGAACACCTGGATGTTCGGGTTCGGGAAAGTTCGCCGAACATGGCCGAGATGTTCGGCATGTTCGGGCCGAACCCCGAACTTTCCGAACATCCATCTTTTGGGGGCCATATGGGGTCGCAGGCATAAGGGGGGAGCATGCCCCGATCGCGGGGGGGGTCGGAAATTCCCCCCACCCCCTCCGCTAGCGCTCCCCCCTCTGCCCGCTTCCCCATACAAAAGTTTAAGCAAAGTACCTGTAGTGGATCGCCTGGCAGTGGGCGGCACTGTGGAGTGAGGAGGAGGAGTCCGGAGAGTGACGAGTTGAGGGAGGCCGGGCAGCGGGCGGTTCAGCGGAAGTACCCTTGTGGTACTTCCGCCCCTTCTCTGACCTCACGCCCGCTGCCCGGCCTCCCTCAACTCGTCACTCTCCGGACTCCTCCTCCTCACTCCACAGTGCCGCCCACTGCCAGGCCATCCACTACAGGTACTTTGCTTAAACTTTTGTATGGGGAAGCGGGCAGAGGGGGGAGCGCTAGCGGAGGGGGTGGGGGGAATTTCCGACCCCCCCCCCCGCGATCGGGGCATGCTCCCCCCTTATGCCTGCGACCCCATAGGGGGGCAGTATTCGGCCGAACAGGGCCCTGTTCGGCCGAACAGGGGCCCTGTTCGGCCCTGTTCGGCGGCCATTAGAAGTTCGGGGCGAACCCGAACTTAAAAGGCCGAACACCATCAGGTGTTCGGCCGAACGCGAACATCACCCGAACAGGGTGATGTTCTGCAGAACCCGAACAGTGGCGAACACTGTTCGCCCAACACTACTCTCCACAGGTGTTCCATGGGATTTAGATCTGGACTCATTGCGAACCAACCAAGAATCAAGACTTCTCTTAACTTCATATTCTTGTTCTCCATCAATTTCAATAGGTGGAGGAGGAGTATCTGAAGGATCAAAATTGGCAGCAGATTTCAACAATGAAACATGAAATGAATCAACAACTCACATAGAACTGGTTAACTTAAACCTGTAAGTTACCTTATTCACTTTCTCCAGAATGGGATATGGACCAATAAACTTAGGACCCAATTTTACAGATGGTTGACAAAGAGAAATATGTCGAGTAGAGACCCACACAAAATCCCCAGGCCTAAATTCCTCCTCAATAGATCGGTGCAATTCTGAAAAAAAAAAAAATTAATTATTAACAGCGGTTTTAAGATTTTCCTGTACCTGATTCCAAAGTTGATTGCAACGCGAGTTCCACTGTTCAAGATCAGGGAGATTGGATGTACTAGAAATAGAATTAAATGTAGGACTCAATCCATTAACAACCTGAAATGAGGACATTTTGGTAGAACTGTTCACCTGGTTATTAATGGCAAATTCGGCAAAAAGGTACAAATTTAGCCCACTTTTCCTGACAATCGGCAACAAAGCATCTCAAATATTGTTCAAGTAATTGATTCATTCTTTCAGTTTGACCATTGGTCTCTGGATGAAAACCTGTAGAAAATGAGAGACAGATATTCCCAAACTGTTACAAAAGGCTCGCCAAAATTGGGATACAAACTGCACTTCCCAGTCAGAAATCACATTCTCAGGGATACCATGTAACAAAGATATTTTCAATGAAAATTTTTGCTAATTCTTTAGCTGAAGGAAGTTTGGGCAAAGAAACAAAAATGAGCCATTTTACTATTCTTTTCCCCAGGATGACCCACTGACTTGACTTCATAAAATTGCTACAACACTTGGAGTCTCAGATTAAGGGGAACAAAACGTTTCTCAGGTGGCTTTCCTTGAGATACTTCACCCTGGACTACAGACAACTGTGTACATAAATCAGATGACAATTCATAAGCAGAAATAATACATTTCTTTGGAATCGTGGGAACAGGGTCAGAACCAGAGACTTCCTTCCTTTTCAAAACGAGACAATGTATCAGCTTTGATATTTTTGGAACCAGGTTTATAAGTGATAATATAATTGAATCTGGAAAAGAACAAGGCCCATCGTGCCTGACGTGAATTTAATCTTTTAGCATTTTCAATATATTCAAGATTTTTGAGATCTGTATAGCGTACCACTGTATTTTCTGCATCTTCTAACCAATGTCTCCATTCTTCCAGAGCGAGTTTAACCCCTAAAAGTTCTCTATTACTAATATCATAGTTTTTTTCGGCTGGAGAGAACTTCCGAGAGAAAAAGGCACATGGATGCAGCCGTTCTGGATTGCTAGAATATTGAGACAACACTGCTCCCACACCAACCTCAGATGCATCTACCTCTACAAAAAATGATTTCCTGACGTCAGGGTGAACCAATACAGGAGCAGAACAAAATGCCTGTATCAGCTCCTGAAAGGCCAAAACAGCAGTAGAGTCCCACTTGGAGGGATCTGCTTTCTTCTTAGTAAGATCAGTGAGATGTGGTACCATACACCGGCGTACCTACCGGGGATGCGACCCCCTCAGCCGCAGGGGGGCCCGGGGCTGCTCTGGGGCCCGCTCACTGTGCGTGGGGGGAGCGCTGCTCTGGACCCCCCAGCAAGGTGCTCAACTGGCCGCAGCGTCTAATAGACGCTGCGCCAGTTCATTCCCCGCAGCCCCGCTCCAGCAGCCTGCATAGTCTCTGGTAGGCAGAGCAGGGCTACGGCAAGATGGCCGCCGAAGAAGCCCTGCACTGGAGACTATTTGTGTCTCTAGTACAGGGCTTCGGCAGCCATCTTGCCGTAGCCCTGCACTCTGCCTGTCAGCGCGGGAGATGTGCTGCAGGAGGACTCGGGGAGCTGCGAGCCAGATGCCGGGAGAGGAGAAGACTTCTGTCAGGTAAGTGAATTGTTTTTTGTTCACAGGTGCATTTTTTTTTCTAGTGTCTGCTGCCTACATTGTGATTTTCAGGTGTCTGCTGCCCACATTATGATTTTCTGGTCACTGCTGCACACATTATGATTTTCTGGTGTCTGCTGCCCACATTACGATTTTCAGGTGTCTGCTGCCCACATTACGATTTTCTGGTCACTGCTGCCCACATTGCGATTTTCTGGTGACTGCTGCACACATTGCGATTTTCTGGTGACTGCTGCCCACATTAGGATTTTCTGGTGTCTGCTGCCCACATTACGATTTTCTGTTCACTGCTGCCCACATTGCGATTTTCTGGTGTCTGCTGCCCATATTATGATTTTCTGGTGTCTGCTGCCCACATTACGATTTTCAGGTGCCTGCTGCCCACATTACGATTTTCAGGTGTCTGCTGCCCACATTACGATTTTCAGGTGTCTGCTGCCCACATTACGATTTTCAGGTGTCTGCTGCCCATATTATGATTTTCTGGTGTCTGCTGCCCACATTGCGATTTTCAGGTGTCTGCTGCCCACATTACGATTTTCAGGTGTCTGCTGCCCACATTACGATTTTCAGGTGTCTGCTGCCCACATTGTGATTTTCAGGTGTCTGCTGCCCACATTACGATTTTCTGGTGTCTGCTGCCCACATTAGAATTTTCTGGTGACTGATGCCCACATTCCAATTTTCTGGTGACTGCTGCCCACATTGCGATTTTCTGGTGAACTCTGACCACATTACGATTTTCTGGCCCACATTACGATTTTCTGGTGAACACTGCCCACGTTACGATTGTCTGGTGAATGCTGTCCACGTTACGATTTTCTGGTGAACGCTGCCCACATTACGATTTTCTGGCCCACATTACGATTTTCTGGTGAACACTGCCCACGTTACGATTGTCTGGTGAATGCTGTCCATGTTACAATTTTCTGGTGAACGCTGCCCACATTACGATTTTCTGGTGAACTCTGCCCACATTACGATTTTCTGTCCCACATTACGATATTCTGGTGAACGCTGCCCACATTACGATTGTCTGGTGAATGCTGTCCACGTTACAATTTTCTGGTGACTGGTGCCCACATTACGATTTTCTGGTGAACTCTGCCCACATTACGATTTTCTGGTGAACTCTGCCCACATTACGATTTTCTGGTGAACTCTGCCCACATTACAATATTCTGGTGAACGCTGCCCACATTACGATTGTCTGGTGAATGCTGTCCACGTTACAATTTTCTGGTGACTGGTGCCCACATTACGATTTTCTGGTGAACTCTGCCCACATTATGATTTTCTAAAGGCCCACATTACGATTTTCTGGTGAACTCTGCCCACATTACGATTTTCTGGCCCACATTACGATTGTCTGGTAAAATGCTGCCCACTTTACAATTAATTTACAGTGAAACGCTGCCCCATTATGATTATTTGGCACCTTTGGGGGGGGGGGGGCCCATCCAAATATTCGCAGGGGGGCCCAGTGATTTCTAGTTACGCCCCTGGTACCATAGAAGAAAAGTTTTTAATGAATTTCCTGTAAAAGTTAGCAAAACCTAGGAAATGCTGCAGTGCAGAGCCTTTAAATTATTTGGCTGAGGCAAATCCGTTACAGCCAGTACCTTATTATCATCCATGGTCAGACCTGTATCAGATATTACATAACCTAGAAAAGCAACCTGATTTCTTTAGAAAACACATTTCTCAAGTTTAGCATGCAAATTATTCTCTCTGATTTTAGACAATACCTTTCTCGCATGATCACAATGCTCTGCCAAATAAGAAGAGTAAATTAATATGTCATCAAGATAAATTACCATAAATCTCCCCAAAAATTCACAAAAAATATCATTAACAAAATCTTGAAATACTGCTGGAGCATTACACAACCCAAAGGGCATAACTAGATACTCACAGTGACCATCTTTAGTATTGAAAGCAGTTTTCCACTCATCACCTTTTATACGGTTAAGATTGTAGGCACCCCTCAGACCTAATTTGGAAAAGATCTTAGCCCTACTCCCGGGGAGAACAAATCGTCAATGAATGGTAAATGGTATCGATTTTTAGGAAACAGTAAATTCGGGCGCCTGAGGCTAGTGGACAAATCGGGCGCCGCCATTCACTCCTATAATAAATATCGTTTAATGGGCGCCCGATAGGAAAAAAGGGCGCCGGAGAAAATTAACGTTTTAAAAGCGGCGCCCGGAGACTTAATGTTTTATTACTGTTTTTCATGATTACACATTATTTAATGATTTATACATTTTTACATTTTATTTTTAAACGAAAAACAGTACAATATTTTTTTTCAAACATTATTTTTAAACGAAAAACAGTACATTTTTTTTTTATAACATTATTTTTAAACAAAAAAACCAACAGGGGGGTCTTAAGTTTAGACACCAACAGGGGGGTCTTAGGTTTAGGCACCAACAGGGGGTCTTAGGTTTAGGCACCAAAAGGGGGGTCTTAGGTTTAGGCACCAACAGGGGGGTCTTAGGTTTAGGCACCAACAGGGGGTCTTAGGTTTAGGCACCAACAGGGGGGTCTTAGGTTTAGGCACCAACAGGGGGGTCTTAGGTTTAGGCACTAACAGGGGGGTCTTAGGTTTAGGCACCAACAGGGGGGTCTTAGGTTTAGGCACTAACAGGGGGGTCTAGGGGTTAGGGGTAGGTACAGGGAGGGTTACTTAGTAATTTTTTTTTTAAACGTTATTATACGGTTCACTATTTAAACGAAAGATTAACGTTTTTACAATTGCCGATTTAATGCACATTATTTAATGATTTATAACTTTAAAAACCATTAATTTTAAACGAAAAACAGTACAATATTTTTTTAAACGTTATCCATGCTTATCGTTAAAAACCCGGCGCCCTTTTTTCCCAGCGCCCCTTTTTAACGTACGCCGATTTTTAACCATAATCTTATTTAGTCCTCTATAGTCAATGCAGGGTCTCAATCCACCATCCTTTTTCTCAACGAAAAAAGAACCCTGCACCAGCTGGAGAGAAAGAAGGTCTAATAAAGTTTTTTTTGCAAGTTTTATTGAATATGCTCCCTCATGGCTTTGTCTTCAGTACCCGTCAAATTATAAAGATGACCACGAGGGGGCATAGCTCCAGAATAAAGCTCAATAGCACAATCATAAGGTCTATGCGGCGGGAGTTTATCAGCAGCCTGTGGAGAAAAAAAGACATCAGCAAAATCTTGATAAACAGTAAGCATGTAGTCTTGCTTTTTTTATGTCTCTGTGTCAGCAGTGGAGTCCTCCTGGGTCTCCTGCTATATCGTTTCATTTTATTTAAATGTCGATGGATAGTTCGCACTGACACTGACGCTCTCTGAGCCTGCAGAACAGCTTGAATTTCTTTGGTAACTTGTTTGACGTTGCATATCCATTATCCGGACTATCCTGCGTTGCAACCTTTCATCATTTTTTCTCTTCCGCTCATGCCCAGGTAGATTAGCTACAGTGCCATGGGTTGTAAACATCTTGATAATGTTGCGCACTGTGGACAAAGGGAAATCTAGATCTCTGGAGATGGATTTGTAACCTTCAGGCCTCTTTCACGGTGCAACGTTAAAGTCGCATGTTAGAAAAAGTTTTAACGTGGATTAACGCACAGCAACACTAAGTCTGTGCAACATTCACAGTGCACATGTTGCGTTTGTGTATAACGTGTAATCTTATTAGAAAGTGCTGCATGCGGCGAACATTACGGAAAGTCATGCGCAATCGCCAATGATTTTCGTATGGTCCTGCACAATTACTGTCAGTCCTGTGTAGAATAACACAAATACCTTTCTTTTGCTCTTCTTACTGAGAGCAACAGCCCCTCACCCCCCCCCCCCCCCCACATCCTGTGTCAGGTCAGAAAAGAATTTCACACGTGGCTGACCCCCTGGGCAGAGCCATTTGGCTACACAGCCCATGTCCCAGAAACTAGCTCAAACTGGCTGAGATAAAAGTTCCCTCCAAGCTCATAGACTCAAACAAAGAGAACTTTAATTTATTACTAATTCAAAATAGGTTTGGCACAGCAAGACAAAAATGACATTTCCTGATACCTAGAAATCAGTTCTATCATTCACCTGAATTGCAATTTTCTGGCTATCAGGAATCGGTAGAGAAACGGCTTTATCCGGCCTGCGTAGAGCGAATGTGACAGACTAGGCATGTATAGCCTCGTTTAATACAGGGTCGCAGGCCTCTTATGAATATAGTCTCGGATTTGCGATGCGCCAATCTGCGGCGGAGTCACACAGATTATTAATAATTGGTACATTTCTTGCTCTGAGTCTGGGGGTGGCAACCTTGCCTCCAGGAGATAACCCTGACTTAAACACACCTACTTTCCAGGTAGTGACAGCCCCAAAACTCAGGTCCTATAAAAGTGGGGCGGGACCAAACCTGCCCAGTTCTCCAAATTCCATCGACCAGGGAAGTCTATGCATGCGTTCCAAGGAGAACCGACGCATGCTATGTTCAAGGACTCTTAACATGAATGCCTACTTTAAACTGGACTCTTTTTCTTCATTCTTCAAATGGACTGCTCAGCTAACTAAGTAAGAATTTTCTGATTTTATTCCTTTTTATTTTTAAGCTCTGTGTTTATGTGTTAATTGGTGTATATAACTGTATGTAATGCATTTTTGTTATTAAACGTTTTAAAAATCGTTTAGCGGTTATGACCTGTTGCTGAACATACACAATCGTACCTATTCTCCTGAACTTGCTACCCTGTGTTTAATAGAAGTATACATTTATAACCCGTATGCGTGAATCCGGCTCAGATAGTCCGATCTGACCCAGGTTCCTGCATACTGCAAAGGGTTAATAGAGCGTTCTCGAAGTCCTAATATAATTACAGTAGCGGGCTGTGTAACTCGCTTGGTGGCAGATCTTTGAATTGTATGTGTGGGGTGAATCCATTTGCATCCAAACGCTCCCTCTGCGAGTCGGTTCATCAAATTGCGAAGTCGGGTTACCCTTCGTGATGAACAACATGACCGTGTGAGAGGATTTCTGACGCTGATCGATTGACCCCATCCGCAGACCGGCCTTGCGGTCTGTGACACTGCGCGTTATACACGTTATTAGCTGCACTGGACTGTTTGCACATGCTCAGTAATGACCTGGAAGCATACTTTACATTGCCTGTATGCCCTACTGTATGCGTCGATAACGGGGCATTACATTGCGGTGCAACTTTTTTGGGGCGTTGCGTTGTAGGTTTGCATTGCGACTTTAACGTTGCATCAAAACGCAACGTCCTACTGTGAAAGAGGCCTGAGAGTGTTGATATTTTTCCACAACTGTGGTTCTCAAGTCCTCAGACAGTTCTCTTCTCCTCTTTCTGTTGTCCATGCTCAGTGTGGCACACACAGTGAACGTCTCTCCTTTTTATCTGCTTTCTGGTGTGATTTTTAAATTGTCCACACCTGTTACTTTCCCCATGTGAGTTTAACCACTTAAGCCCACAGGGTTGTTTATTTTTTGCATCTGAGCAACTTTCACCTCCCATTCATTTGCCAATAACTTTATCACTACTCATCACAATGAAATGATCTATATCTTGTTTTTTTGGCCACCAATTAGGCTTTCTTTGAGTGATACATTTTGCTAAGAACTAATTTATTCTAAATCCATTTTAACAGGAATATTAACCATTTAAGCCTTCTGGACGTAGAGGCTACGCTCCCGTGGCCGATCTCATGCGTGCACGTGTGCTCCCGCCCCGCGATTCGTTAGCCAGGGATCAATGGATCGGGCCATGGTGCCTGATCAGTGATCCCTTTCCCGTGCAGAAAAAGCGACGGCTTCTCTCGGAAGCCTCGCTTTTTCTGTCTCTTACGTCCATCTAAGCGTACATGTTATGCTTAGAGTGACGTTATTGAAAACAAACTCATGGCTGCCATCTTGTGACCAAATAGTAAAACTACAACTACATGCAAAAAAAATAAAAAAAATGCACACATATTTAAATAAAAAAAATTACAATTTACATCCCACCCTCCCAAAAAATACCCAAATAAAATGTTTTTAAAAAAAACAAAACAACAAAATTAACATAAAAAAATAATATTTACCTAAGGGCCCGTTTCCACTAGTGCGACGCGATTTCGCCGGCATTCCGACGCTTGTAAAAACGCATGCGGGTGCGTTTCCGCATGCGTTTTACCCGCGATTTCGCGTGCGATTTCGCATGGCAGGGTGCCATGCGAAATTAACCATGACACTGCCAGGACAAAATAACATTGGGAAGGGTGCGAAATCGCACGCGAAATCGCGGGTAAAAACGCATGTACCAAACGCATGCGTTTTTACTATTAAATACATTAGCGGCGATTCGCACGGATTCCCGACGCAGGCGAAAACTGTGGGTCCCGCCGTGCAGATTTGGCCCGCTGCCAAATCGCTCCCGCACGCCGCACAGGTGGAAACAGCCCCATCCACTAACATTAGCTATGCGAATCCGCATGCAGTGCCCGCATGCGGATTCGCCCTAGTGGAAACGAGCCCTAAGGGTCTAAAATTTTTAAATATGCATGTAAAGATGAAATATTTCTATTTTTTTTATTTTTTATTATAAGCTTGTAAATAGTGATGGATGCAAAAAACGGAAGAAATGCACTTTTATTTCCAAATAAAATATTGTCGCCATACATTGTGATAGGGACATAATTTAAATGTTGTAAAACCTGGGACTATTAGGCAAATACAATACGTGGGTTTTAGTTATGGAGACATGTATTATTTTACAACTATAATGGCTGAAAACTGAGAAATAATGAATTGTTTCCTTTTTTTTTTTTTCTTATTCTTCCTGTACCACCCTTATTCTTCTGAATGTACCACCCAAAGAAAGCCTAATTGGTGGCGAAAAAACAAGATATAGATCAGTTCATTGTGATAAGTAGTGATAAAGTTATAGGCTAATGAATGGAAGGTGAACATTGCTCGGATGCATAAAGTGAAGCTGAAGTGGTTAAGAAAGAAATGGAAAACAATCATTATTTCTCAGGTTTGGCCATTATAGTTTGAAATTAATACATGCTACCGTAATTATCACCTCCCTAGCGGTATGGACAGATATATCTGTCCATAAAAACATGCTGTGAACAGTATAAACGTGCATACACATCAATACTCTCCTGCACTGTATACTAGACCCTTGCTTGACACATTTTGGCAAGTTACAGGGAAAAATAAGTTTTAAAAATAAATTTTATCACTTTTCGCACAGAAATCCTGGGAAAATTGAACGCCAGGGAGGTTAAAACCCATGTAAATTATGTCCCTATTACAATGTGAAGAGAAGGTGGGGTAGTGGATATACAGTATCAATTCGAAGAGAAGGTGGGGTAGTGGATATATTCAGTATCAATTCGAAGAGAAGGTGGGGTAGTGGATATATTCAGTATCAATTCGAAGAGAAGGTGGGGTAGTGGATATATTCAGTATCTGTTACGCTTGGAGGTGTATTCTCCACGGTCAGCACGTGATGCATAAGCTGACGTGAAGGGGGTACACCGACCAGCACAAGGAATCAGGATATCCCCAGTTTAGTGGAGGAGAGGACTGACTCCAATAGGAGATTGTGGCGCACAGAGCCGGTGCAGATCCGAACAGCCACAAACAATACTTTCGTGATAACGTCTCAGCGCAAAGTAGCGCTGAGCACATAAACCAGAACTGAGGAAACCAGGGCAGATAGACAGAATGAACGCTTGCTAAACTAGCCACTACTTAGTGACAGCAAGCGTCCACAACAAGACAGACTGGAATGAGGCAGCCAATGCGTTTGCAGCGATGGCGTGCCTCACAAAGACAGGACAGGATAGTCAGGAAATAGCAGGATCAAGATAGATGAACGTAACACAGATAAATATACAATAAGTATGTTTTCCTAGCGTATTACAATTACAGCTATCAATGAAACTATTTGTAACGGATGTGTGTGCGGGATGTGACGTCAGCCGTGATCCGTGTCCTGCTGTAGGAGGAATGTTTCCTGGTTTCTCTTCCCGCCTCTTACCCTCCTAATGTGTTTGGTATCGTGTTGCGTTCGCCGTCCCTGCTAGCTGTCCTCCCTGCCTGTGATGTTTCTCTGCGTTCCGAAACTTTGCCTGCTGCTGTGAGCTCTCCATGCTTCCTGAGGCCCCTGTGCTGGCAGGTTTACGAGCCAGGTCTGGGTCCTCCCTCCTGCTGGCTGACTGCTCTATGTACTCGCTGTCACTCTGTTACCCTGTCTGCTGACTATCTGCTGACTGTAGTCTATGGACCTTGACTCACGCTTGTTGTTTTTTTTTTTTTTTGTTTCACTGCTGTTGCGCTGCCTGCTGCGTTGCTGTTGCCGCTACCCACCAGCTCCACTCACTCGCAGGGTACTCGCTGGATATCGTTCTATTGCCACTCTGACACACTCTGACACCCTCTGACACACCTCCATCTACCTTACCTTGCTCTACCTCGGTTGCGTCCTCGCGATCTGCCTATTCATACCTGCTCTGTCTGCACGGATCCACGGCGTCTCCACGGCGTCTTGCGGTGTCTCCACGACGTCCCATGCGTTGGCGGCGCCCAGTGTACCTTGCCTCGTCGGGTGCACCGCGTCTCTCCTTGTGCCTTTCATCTTTTCTTTCTAGGTGGCTCAGCGGTGGCCCTGCAGGAGATTGAAGTTTCAGCTGAACCGCTGCACACCGCCGGTGTTTCGTATGCGTGGTGGTGGTGAGTAGAGGAGTGGACAAAGCACTACAGTGAATGAAAGAGGTCTAGAAAGAGGTTCAGAAAGTGGAAAGAGTGGAAAAGAGTGAAAAAAGTGGAACAAGTGGGGAACATTGTGGGGGAGTGGTAAAAGAAAAAACTAAGAAAAGGGGAGTTACATGAACTACATAACCTGTGCAAGTTGCTGTGTACCAATGCATTTACTTTTTCTGGTCATTCTGGTTATTCTGGTTGAGTTCCTTTGTTTTTTTCTCATCTTAAAAAGGGAAAAGAGAGCAAAGACAAGAGATTAACTACTCCAATAATAGCTACAAGCTAGTACTGTTAAATATCATCGCATGATCTGAGGATATTAGTTGTCATACCGTTCATTATTGCTCTGTGTTATTAGGCATTTATATGGCCAATGCTACAAGGTATAAGACCAAAAACACCGCAACTAAGAACAGCACTGAACTAAAAAATTACGGCTTTACATTAAATCCGCAAAACACAATCCTTAATAAAATGGCCACTTCCAAGAAAGGTGATGAAGGTGCGAAACATCAAGATTTCCCTGAAACCCCTCAAAGACGAAGATCTTTGACAATGCAACCCACAGGCACAATTACACCATCAGATATCACTATGCATTATAAAAAAATTTCTGAATACTGTGAAGGTGCAGGCGCAAAAGGACAAATGGGGACAGCGAAAAGCGGACCTAGATATACTACTAAAGAAGAAGTAGATTACCAGCTAAAAAACTGGTTTAAAGAAGCTTCTTCAGCTTGGCAGGGGATTATGATAGAAACTATCCAAAATACTATTAAAAAAACAATCTCAGAGGAGATAAAACCCCTGCAAGAAGCTATATCAGACCTGACAGGCAGAATAGATTCAATAGAATCTAAACTTGACCAAAATAAAGATGACGTCGCTACACAAAGTAATATTCTAAAGTCACACCAAAATCAGCTGCACACCCTCTCTAGTAAAATAGATGATTTGGAGAATAGAGGAAGGAGAAATAACATAAAAATACGCGGTTTACCATCGAATTTGAAACATAACGACCTTCCATCGACAATCAGTGAAATATTTAAAAACATTATGGGAGAAAGTCACCCTGAAACAATAGAAATTGACCGTATACATAAAATTGGAAAAATAAGAACTTCCAAGTCGGGTAGTGTAATAGATGTCCTCTGCAGAGTTCACTTTTATTGTCAAAAGGAACGTATTCTAAAAATGGTAAGAGAACGAGGAAAAATTGAATTTGACGGTCATGAAATTGAATTATTTAACGATCTGTCTAAAAGAACTATTGACAGACGTAGATTACTAAAACCTTTATTATCTTCCATTAAAGAGAAAGGTGGAACCTATAGATGGGGTTTCCCATTGTCATTAATTGTAAACATGGCTGATAAATCTTACACATTGAAAGACGGACAATCGATTGCTCCCATAATTAAAATGTTTGGGCTTCCTGCAATGGCAATAAGAGGATGGGAGTATGAGGGGGAGGTCGGGGAGAGTGATCAGGGACCAGAATCTGAGGCGGGACTCACCTAGTCAATTAAGAATCTTGGTTGACTGAGGATGTCAAAGAGACATTTTTCTCCTGAACGCTGTACTGACAATGGCGAAGGAGTCTCAAGATCATGGGATCAAAACTTGGAAATGGCTGTAAGTTACGCAAATGGGATGAATGATGTTGGTGTGATAGGTCTTCTAAAATCTTGTTTGTTGCTCATACTCGTTACCATACAATACATAAACACTTTTTTTGGCGGGATTAGTTTTAGAAATGGCGGCTATATTGATTTGTTGATATGAAACTGCTAAGAATAGAAACTCTAAATGTTAAAGGAGCAAATTCAGGGGTTAAAAGAGGAAGAATTATAAATGAGTTACATAAAAATAATATAGACATTGCTTTTTTACAGGAAACCCATTTTAAAAGTAGCTACAATCCAGGCAAAAGTTATAAAAAATACGATCGTTGGATAATGAATTCCAAAACATCAGGAAAATCAAAAGGTGTCGCGATTGTGATTGCTACGAAAGTTAATTTTGAAATAACATCAATATATAAAGACGATGATGCTAGATTCCTAATGGTGATGGGAAAATTGGAAAACCAGGAGATAACGCTGGCCAATATCTACGCCCCTAATTCTGGTCAGTGTGGCTTCATAAGGAAATGTTTAGACAAAATTTGCGAGTTCAGGAAAGGAAAGTTAATTATGGGCGGAGATTTCAACATAACATTAAATCCAGAGGTTGACTCATCTAAGAAAAGATCTAGTATAAGTAAATGTCAGCTAAAACACCTAGTGAACAAACTTAGATGTAATAGATTGATTGACATATGGAGAATCCGCAACCTTGATGTTTTAGACTATACGTTTTATTCGCAGGTTCATGATATGTACTCCAGACTGGATTTCTTTTTACTTGATCAGGACAACTTAATGGATGTAATTGACGTTAAAATAGGATGTATTACGTACTCCGATCATGCCCCTGTCTTTATCACGCTAAACTGGGGAAGTAAAACAAGCAATGAATATATCTGGAAATTAAATGAACAATTACTCAAGGAACCAGGTATTAAGGACGAGATCACTAAGGAAATCGATTTATTCTTTAAAGAAAATGCAAGCCCAGACATTCCCGAACGTACTTTATGGGAGTGCTGGAAAGCTGTGATCAGAGGTTTTCTGATATCGAAAGCAAGCCGAATTAAAAAGCAAAAAAAGAAAGAGGTAGAGGATTTGATGTCAGCCCTTAATGTCGCGGAAGGAATGCATAAAAGATACCCTGATGTGGGGAATTACACAAGGTTAATTGAAATCAGGCAACAGATAAACATATTACTGAATGAGAAAACTCGTATACAATATAAACGGCTAAAAAAATCTTATACACTTAATATGAATAAACCAGGAAAGATGATGGCTAATCTAGTGGAGAAAAATAAAACACGTAATTATATAGAAAAAATAAAGGATAAATTGGGCGTCAGTCACTGTGACAGTAAAGAAATAGGAAAGATATTTACAAGTTTTTACGAAGAACTATATAACCAAAATGCAGATAAAACTCCAGTACAGATAATGGATTATATACGAACAGCTAATCCTCCTTAGTTACAAACAGAAGATAGGGACGTAATGGACGAGCCAATATCAATAACTGAAATAAATAACGTAATTAATATACTAGAAAGCAAAAAAAGCCCAGGCCCAGATGGCCTTGGCGTAGATTTTTATAAAATGTTTGCTGATTGCATAGCCCCTAGGTTCTGTAAATGGGTCAACGAAAACGATGGAAAGGAGCCTTTTTCGTTTAATGGTAACCTTGCAACAATTACGCTTATTCCAAAAGAAGGGAAAAATCTAGACGAATGCTCAAAATATAGGCCCATTTCTGTAATTAACACAGATGTGAAAATATACGCTAAGGTAATAGCATTAAGGATGGAGAGAGTTATAGATAAGCTACTAGGCACAGAACAAGCAGGTTTTAGGAAGGGCTTCCAGATGAGAGACAATATATTTTCGGCACTAGGCTTTCAATATAGGATGAAAATAAACAAAGAGAGAGCAGTGTTATTAACTGTTGATGCCGAAAAAGCTTTCGATAGAATAACGAGATCATATATATATGCAGTAGTTGATTCTTTTGGGTTTGGAGAAATAATACTAAATAGAATTAAAGGCTTATATTTAAACCAACAAGCGAGAATAAAAATTAATGGAGCAATGTCTGAATCCTTCTGTATCAACAATGGTGTAAGACAAGGCTGTCCTCTTTCATCGATTTTGTTCAATCTAGCGATTGAAATACTAATTAGACTGATACAGAGGGACCCAGAGATTAGGGGCTGGAAGATGGGTGATGCTGAAAAAAAAGTGCTGGCATACGCCGACGATTTGCTATTGACCTTGTGTGATCCCTCTGTGTCAGTTGAAAGAGTATGCAACATAATGGAACAATTCTGCGATTTTTCTAATTTTAAAATAAATAACTCCAAATCAATTCTGCTAAACTTAGGCTGTAATCCTGAGGAAATGGAAAGAATTAGAAATGATCATAAATTCAACCTGGGTAATGCAAAAATTAAATATCTGGGGATTAATATTTGCGTAGATTTTAAGGACTTATTTCAAAAAAATTATGTAGTAGTCCAAAATCAATGCATACATTTAATGAAAGCCATGGAAAAATCCCCATTAAATGTTATTGGAAAGATAAATTATATTAAAATGAAGATACTCCCGAAAATAAATTTTATTATGCAAAATCTCCCTATCGCAGTTCCACAATCCTGGTTTTCCAATTGGCGTAATATATTCCAGAACTTTATCTGGGGCAAAGGTAGACATAGAATAGCATGGAAAGTGATCTGTCGATTAAAGGATATGGGAGGGATGGGAGTTCCTAACATTCAGTATTATTATAGAAGCATTCAACTCGATAGACTTTTGGAAATAAAAATAAACGACCCGAATAAAATATGGTGTCAAGGGGAAAGAGACCTAATTAATTTCTCCCTAGTGGAATCTTGGCATTTAACCACAGTTCAGAAGGCGCTAACCATGGTATCACACCCTCTTTTGACTCCTACTCTCCACTCTTTCATGGAATTACTAGCCTGGATGAAAAAAAAAGAAATCTATCTCTGCGTTAACCACTATAGGTAATAATCCGGATTTTGTACCCGGTCTAGATAAATTCTGGTACAGAGGTAGCGGACTCACTCCGTCCACAACACTCCGCGAACTTATAAACCAAGATATAAAAATAGAGAACAACAATAAGTTTCGGCAATATCAGCTACATAATTATCTATTGAGTATAAGAGGAAAAATTAATGAACAATTAAATCTTTTTGAAAAATGTTTCCTCTTTGCCAAAAAACAAAAAAAATCAATTTCACAAATGTATGGTTTTGTTAGTGAATTTTTTGATTCCTTTCTTCCTCACTACTGTAAATCATGGAAAAAAGAACTAGACCCAAGAAAGGATCTTGATTGGGCAAAAATTTTTAAGCATATATGGATATCTCAGAATCCCAGATACCAACTTATAAACTATAAGATAATAGCAAGATGGTACATTACACCACACAGGCTAGGAAAAATTAAAACAAACACAGATAAACTCTGTTGGAGATGCAATGCAGAGTTGGGATCACTTAATCACATGTGGTGGACTTGTCCAATTATAAAAAAAAAATGGAACGAAATCGAATCATTCTGTAACGAACGTGTCCCTAAATCATGCAAATTGAATAATTTCACTGTAATTTTCAACGATGCAGGCGACGGAGAAGTAGGACTGATGAACACTATATCTGTACCAGCAGCAATAGTTGCTAAAAGATTAATAGCACAAAACTGGAAAAAGCAGAATCCCTTTGAAATAGAAGAGTGGATACAAGAATTGACTAGTTTCCTTGAACTGGAAGAGTGGGAGTCAAAGGAATCATACGAGTCAATAATATTAGAGGAAAATAGTCCAAAAATGAGACTGCATAACTGGCGTCAAATTTGGTGCAAAATACTGAAACGCTAAGGAAGAAATAGAGGGGAGAGCTGATCAAATAACCCAATACATGAAAACTTTAAAACTAGTTGACCTAAACACAACAGGAAGTGTATGGACGACTTATGAGCAAAAATTAGACCTATGTGATTAGATGTAGGAAGAATGTTTGAGTGTAAGAGAGTGTTGATTGAGTAGAGGAGATGAATGTTCGATTATGTTGGTGAAAAGAAAAACTTTCTTCAGAAAAAGCATACTGGCATAGAAACGAGAAAACCAATGATGATAGTACAGCTCAACATAGGAGCACAGCAATGAAGCTATGTTTTCTCACAGTTGAGCAGGTGACTTATCTGAGGGAAAAAAAAAAAAAAAAAAAAAAAAAAACAATTACAGCTATCAATGAAACTATTTGTAACGTCTGACTAACATATGTATATATCGGCAATTAACCGATATATGACATAAGCAGGAACGCTGACTAGAACTGGAGCAATACAGGGAACAGGACTCAGAAGGATTCGCTATCTCTTCGCAGAGATGAACGCAATCCACAAACGGTAACAGGACAGGATTCAGAAGGATTCGTTATCTCCTCGCAGAGATGAACGCAATCCACAAACAGGACCAGGAACAGAATAACTAGCTCAGCACGGGTGATCACGATACGCGCAAACTACCAAAACGTGCTGGAAAACTGACTAACTGAACACAGGATATAAACAGTTCGTGTACGTATATATCAGCGTCACTGATGTATCAACGTAACACGAATACAAGGAAAATAATAAACGTGCTGGTATGCATATATATTGGCAATGAACCAATATATGATGCAAGACCAGCAAGGTATCTTTAGAACAAGAAACACGGTCTGGGGCTGAGCAACAGCAAGACTAGCTATACTGAAACTATGATAGCCCAAGGAAACCCTGCAGGAAGCAGATCTTTATACTGAGGTCATCCAATGGGAGCAGACATGCAAATACCCACACAGGTGAATGATAATCAGTCACAAGCTGACAGCAGGGAAAGGCAGACAAAGCTATGCAGCTTGCATGGAAAGAGATCAGAACTGCCTGAGCTGCAGCACTACTACTGCCAGCAATCCCTGCTGCAGCAGCGATCATAACAGTATCAATTCGAAGAGAAGGTGGGGTAGTGGATATATTCAGTATCAATTCGAAGAGAAGGTGGGGTAGTGGATATATTCAGTATCAATTCCTATTACAATGTATGGCGCCAATATTTTATTGGGAAATAAAGGTGCATTTTTTCAATTTGCGTCCATCACTATTTACAAGCCCATAATTTAAAAAATTATATTAACCACTTTACCCCCGCCCGTACGGATTTCTCCGTCCCTTTTTCTATCCTTTAACCCCCAGGGACGGAGAAATCCGTACTTTCCGCGCTCCCGCCGCTGCCCGCGCTCCCGCTTGCTGTAGCGCGCACTCCCGCTCGCATGCACGCCGCTCGCCCGGAGATCAATGCACGGGAAAATCCATTCCCGTTCGTTGATCTAAGCCCCGCAATGATCCGCTGCTCTCCGATGAGCAGCACGATCATTGTGAAAAAAAACCCACTTACCCAGCCTCCTAGTACTTCCTCCAAGCATCCGGAAGGACGCTTGGAGGTCGCATTAAGCAAAAAGTTACTGTGGCCATCTTGTGGCCAAATAGTAAACTACACCCTGAAGCATTTTTCACATACAAATATATTACTTAAACACAAAAAATTAACTCATTACCTCCCACACTCCCCATTTTTATTTTTTTTTGTAATTAAAAAAAAATTAAAAAATTGACAATTAAAAGAAATACATAAATAGTTACCTTAGGGACTGAACTTTTTAAATATTTATGTCAGGAGGGTACAACACTGTTACTTTATAAACTATGGGCTTGTAATTAGGGATGGACGCAAAACTGAAAAAAATGCACCTTTATTTCCAAATAAAATATTGGCGCCAAACATTGTGATAGGGACATAATTTAAACGGTTTTATAACCGGGACAAAAGGGCAAATAAATGTCATGTGTTTTAATTACAGTAGCATGCATTATTTAAAAACTATAATGGCCGAAAACTGAAAAATTAATTTTTTCCCACATTTTTCCTATTTTCCCATTAAAACACATTTAGAATAAAATAATTCTTGGCATAATGTCCCACCTAAAGAAAGCCTAATTGGTGGCGAAAAAAACAAGATATAGTTCATTTCAATGCGATAAGTAATGATAAAGTTGTAGACGAATGAATGGAAGGAGCGCTGAAAGGTGAAAATTGCTCTGGTACTCAGGGGGTAAAACCCCTCAGTGGTGAAGTGGTTAATATACTCCTTTGACATGCATATTTAAAAAGTTCAGTTTTTTTTATTTATTTTTTTGTATTAAAAATTTTATGTGGGTAATTTTTGGTGTGGGAGGTAAACAGCTAATTTGAAATGTAAAAGAATCTATTTATTTATTAAAAAATGGATGTGGGTGTAGTTTTACTATTTGGCCACAAGGTGGCCACAGTAAAAAAGTCCTGGACACGTGATAGTACGCTTCCAGGAAAAGAATGAGGACAGGAAACTTTTTGTAACTCAGAAAAACTGTAGCCTCTGATTAGAGGCTGTCGATTTTTCTGCGGGGGGGCTTCGATCAATGAATGGGATCTATAATCCCATTAATTGATTGCTGGGCTAGCGGCCGGCGGCGGGAGCGCGAGCGGGAGCACGCACGACCTGCGGCAGTGCGCGCAGACTATCTGGACGAGAATGTTTGTCCAGATAGGCTTAAGTGGTTAAAGGAGCATCACTTACTGTACTTGAAACAACTTTATTTATACACAATTTTTTTGCTTTTCTTCATCCCTTTTTTTCTTTTGTTCCAACTTCCAATACACACAAAGAGAATAAACATGTGTAAGGGATCAGGTGGGTAGCGGGGTGCTGGGCTCCCTGGGATGAGCTCACAACACATAACACAAGTGTAAGGGATCAGGTGGGTAGCGGGGTGCTCAGCTCCCTGGGATGAGCTCACAACACATAACACAGGTGTAAGGGATCAGGTGGGTAGCGGGGTGCTGGGCTCCCTGGGATGAGCCCACAACATATAACACAGGTGTAAGGGATCAGGTGGGTAGTGGGGTGCTGGGCTCCCTGGGATGAGCTCACAACATATAACACAGGTGTAAGGGATCAGGTGGGTAGCGGGGTGCTCAGCTCCCTGGGATGAGCCCACAACATATAACACAGGTGTAAGGGATCAGGTGGGTAGCGGGGTGCTGGGCTCCCTGGGATGAGCTCACAACATATAACACAGGTGTAAGGGATCAGGTGGGTAGCGGGGTGCTGGGCTCCCTGGGATGAGCTCACAACACATAACACAGGTGTAAAGGATCAGGTGGGTAGCGGGGTGCTGGGCTCCCTGGGATGAGCTCACAACACATAACACAGGTGTAAGGGATCAGGTGGGTAGTGGGGTGCTGGGCTCCCTGGGATGAGCTCACAACATATAACACAGGTGTAAGGGATCGGGTGGGTAGTGGGGTGCTGGGCTCCCTGGGATGAGCTCACAACACATAACACAGGTGTAAGGGATCAGGTGGGTAGTGGGGTGCTGGGCTCCCTGGGATGAGCTCACAACACATAACACAGGTGTAAGGGATCAGGTGGGTAGTGGGGTGCTGGGCTCCCTGGGATGAGCTCACAACACATAACACAGGTGTAAGGGATCAGGTGGGTAGCGGGGTGCTGGGCTCCCTGGGATGAGCTCACAACACATAACACAGGTGTAAGGGATCAGGTGGGTAGCGGGGTGCTGGGCTCCCTGGGATGAGCTCACAACACATAACACAGGTGTAAGGGATCAGGTGGGTAGTGGGGTGCTGGGCTCCCTGGGATGAGCTCACAACATATAACACAGGTGTAAGGGATCAGGTGGGTAGCGGGGTGCTGGGCTCCCTGGGATAAGCTCACAACACATAACACAGGTGTAAGGGATCAGGTGGGTAGTGGGGTGCTGGGCTCCCTGGGATGAGCTCACAACACATAACACAGGTGTAGGGGATCGGGTGGGTAGTGGGGTGCTCAGCTCCCTGGGATGAGCTCACAACACATAACACAGGTGTAAGGGATCAGGTGGGTAGCGGGGTGCTCAGCTCCCTGGGATGAGCTCACAACACATAACACAGGTGTAAGGGATCGGGTGGGTAGTGGGGTGCTCAGCTCCCTGGGATGAGCTCACAACACATAACACAGGTGTAAGGGATCAGGTGGGTAGTGGGGTGCTGGGCTCCCTGGGATGAGCCCACAACATATAACACAGGTGTAAGGGATCAGGTGGGTAGAGGGGTGCTCAGCTCCCTGGGATGAGCTCACAACACATAACACAGGTGTAAGGGATCAGGTGGGTAGTGGGGTGCTGGGCTCCCTGGGATGAGCTCACAACACATAACACAGGTGTAAGGGATCGGGTGGGTAGTGGGGTGCTCAGCTCCCTGGGATGAGCTCACAACACATAACACAGGTGTAAGGGATCAGGTGGGTAGCGGGGTGCTCAGCTCCCTGGGATGAGCTCACAACACATAACACAGGTGTAAGGGATCGGGTGGGTAGTGGGGTGCTCAGCTCCCTGGGATGAGCTCACAACACATAACACAGGTGTAAGGGATCAGGTGGGTAGTGGGGTGCTGGGCTCCCTGGGATGAGCTCACAACATATAACACAGGTGTAAGGGATCAGGTGGGTAGCGGGGTGCTGGGCTCCCTGGGATGAGCTCACAACATATAACACAGGTGTAAGGGATCAGGTGGGTAGTGGGGTGCTCTGCTCCCTGGGATGAGCTCACAACACATAACACAGGTGTAAGGGATCAGGTGGGTAGTGGGGTGCTGGGCTCCCTGGGATGAGCCCACAACATATAACACAGGTGTAAGGGATCAGGTGGGTAGCGGGGTGCTGGGCTCCCTGGGATGAGCCCACAACATATAACACAGGTGTAAGGGATCAGGTGGGTAGTGGGGTGCTGGGCTCCCTGGGATGAGCCCACAACATATAACACAGGTGTAAGGGATCAGGTGGGTAGTGGGGTGCTGGGCTCCCTGGGATGAGCTCACAACACATAACACAGGTGTAAGGGATCAGGTGGGTAGTGGGGTGCTGGGCTCCCTGGGATGAGCCCACAACACATAACACAGGTGTAAGGGATCAGGTAGGTAGCGGGGTGCTGGGATCCCTGGGATGAGCCCACAACACATAACACAGGGGTAAGGGATCAGGTGGGTAGTGGGGTGCTCAGCTCCCTGGGATGAGCTCACAACACATAACACAGGTGTAAGGGATCAGGTGGGTAGCGGGGTGCTGGGCTCCCTGGGATGAGCTCACAACATATAACACAGGTGTAAGGGATCAGGTGGGTAGCGGGGTGCTGGGCTCCCTGGGATGAGCTCACAACATATAACACAGGTGTAAGGGATCAGGTGGGTAGCGGGGTGCTGGGCTCCCTGGGATGAGCTCACAACACATAACACAGGTGTAAGGGATCAGGTGGGTAGTGGGGTGCTGGGCTCCCTGGGATGAGCTCACAACACATAACACAGGTGTAAGGGATCAGGTGGGTAGTGGGGTGCTGGGCTCCCTGGGATGAGCTCACAACATATAACACAGGTGTAAGGGATCAGGTGGGTAGCGGGGTGCTGGGCTCCCTGGGATGAGCTCACAACACATAACACAGGTGTAAGGGATCAGGTGGGTAGCGGGGTGCTGGGCTCCCTGGGATGAGCTCACAACACATAACACAGGTGTAAGGGATCAGGTGGGTAGTGGGGTGCTGGGCTCCCTGGGATGAGCTCACAACATATAACACAGGTGTAAGGGATCAGGTGGGTAGTGGGGTGCTCAGCTCCCTGGGATGAGCTCACAACACATAACACAGGTGTAAGGGATCAGGTGGGTAGTGGGGTGCTTGGCTCCCTGGGATGAGCCCACAACATATAACACAGGTGTAAGGGATCAGGTGGGTAGTGGGGTGCTGGGCTCCCTGGGATGAGCTCACAACATATAACACAGGTGTAAGGGATCAGGTGGGTAGCAGGGTGCTGGGCTCCCTGGGATGAGCTCACAACATATAACACAGGTGTAAGGGATCAGGTGGGTAGCGGGGTGCTCAGCTCCCTGGGATGAGCTCACAACACATAACACAGGTGTAAGGGATCAGGTGGGTAGTGGGGTGCTGGGCTCCCTGGGATGAGCTCACAACATATAACACAGGTGTAAGGGATCAGGTGGGTAGCGGGGTGCTGGGCTCCCTGGGATGAGCTCACAACTCATAACACAGGTGTAAGGGATCAGGTGGGTAGCGGGGTGCTGGGCTCCCTGGGATGAGCTCACAACATATAACACAGGTGTAAGGGATCAGGTGGGTAGCGGAGTGCTGGGCTCCCTGGGATGAACCCACAACACATAACACAGGTGTAAGGGATCGGGTGGGTAGTGGGGTGCTCAGCTCCCTGGGATGAGCTCACAACACATAACACAGGTGTAAGGGATCAGGTGGGTAGTGGGGTGCTGGGCTCCCTGGGATGAGCTCACAACATATAACACAGGTGTAAGGGATCGGGTGGGTAGTGGGGTGCTGGGCTCCCTGGGATGAGCTCACAACATATAACACAGGTGTAAGGGATCGGGTGGGTAGTGGGGTGCTCAGCTCCCTGGGATGAGCTCACAACACATAACACAGGTGTAAGGGATCAGGTGGGTAGTAGGGTGCTGGGCTCCCTGGGATGAGCTCACAACATATAACACAGGTGTAAGGGATCGGGTGGGTAGTGGGGTGCTCAGCTCCCTGGGATGAGCTCACAACACATAACACAGGTGTAAGGGATCAGGTGGGTAGTGGGGTGCTGGGCTCCCTGGGATGAGTTCACAACATATAACACAGGTGTAAGGGATCAGGTGGGTAGTGGGGTGCTCAGCTCCCTGGGATGAGCTCACAACACATAACACAGGTGTAAGGGATCAGGTGGGTAGCGGGGTGCTGGGCTCCCTGGGATGAGCTCACAACACATAACACAGGTGTAAGGGATCAGGTGGGTAGCGGGGTGCTGGGCTCCCTGGGATGAGCTCACAACATATAACACAGGTGTAAGGGATCAGGTGGGTAGCGGGGTGCTGGGCTCCCTGGGATGAACCCACAACACATAACACAGGTGTAAGGGATCGGGTGGGTAGTGAGGTGCTCAGCTCCCTGGGATGAGCTCACAACACATAACACAGGTGTAAGGGATCAGGTGGGTAGTGGGGTGCTGGGCTCCCTGGGATGAGCTCACAACATATAACACAGGTGTAAGGGATCGGGTGGGTAGTGGGGTGCTGGGCTCCCTGGGATGAGCTCACAACATATAACACAGGTGTAAGGGATCGGGTGGGTAGTGGGGTGCTCAGCTCCCTGGGATGAGCTCACAACACATAACACAGGTGTAAGGGATCAGGTGGGTAGTGGGGTGCTGGGCTCCCTGGGATGAGCTCACAACATATAACACAGGTGTAAGGGATCGGGTGGGTAGTGGGGTGCTCAGCTCCCTGGGATGAGCTCACAACACATAACACAGGTGTAAGGGATCAGGTGGGTAGTGGGGTGCTGGGCTCCCTGGGATGAGCTCACAACATATAACACAGGTGTAAGGGATCGGGTGGGTAGTGGGGTGCTGGGCTCCCTGGGATGAGCTCACAACATATAACACAGGTGTAAGGGATCGGGTGGGTAGTGGGGTGCTCAGTAGTGATGGGCGAACACCTGGATGTTCGGGTTCGGGAAAGTTCGCCGAACATGGCCGAGATGTTCGGCATGTTCGGGCCGAACCCCGAACTTTCCGAACATCCAGCTTTTGGGGGCCATATGGGGTCGCAGGCATAAGGGGGGAGCATGCCCCGATCGCGGGGGGGGTCGGAAATTCCCCCCACCCCCTCCGCTAGCGCTCCCCCCTCTGCCCGCTTCCCCATTCAAAAGTTTAAGCAAAGTACCTGTAGTGGATGGCCTGGCAGTGGGCGGCACTGTGGAGTGAAGAGGAGGAGTCCGGAGAGTGACGAGTTGAGGGAGGCCGGGCAGCGGGCGTGAGGTCAGAGAAAGGGCGGAAGTACCACAAGGGTACTTCCGCTGAACCGCCCGCTGCCCGGCCTCCCTCAACTCGTCACTCTCCGGACTCCTCCTCCTCACTCCACAGTGCCGCCCACTGCCAGGCCATCCACTACAGGTACTTTGCTTAAACTTTTGAATGGGGAAGCGGGCAGAGGGGGGAGCGCTAGCGGAGGGGGTGGGGGGAATTTCCGACCCCCCCCCGCGATCGGGACATGCTCCCCCCTTATGCCTGCGACCCCATAGGGGGGCAGTATTCGGCCGAACAGGGCCCTGTTCGGCCGAACAGGGGCCCTGTTCGGCCCTGTTCGGCGGCCATTAGAAGTTCGGGGCGAACCCGAACTTAAAAGGCCGAACACCATCAGGTGTTCGGCCGAACGCGAACATCACCCGAACAGGGTGATGTTCTGCAGAACCCGAACAGTGGCGAACACTGTTCGCCCAACACTAGTGCTCAGCTCCCTGGGATGAGCTCACAACACATAACACAGGTGTAAGGGATCAGGTGGGTAGTGGGGTGCTGGGCTCCCTGGGATGAGCTCACAACATATAACACAGGTGTAAGGGATCGGGTGGGTAGTGGGGTGCTCAGCTCCCTGGGATGAGCTCACAACACATAACACAGGTGTAAGGGATCAGGTGGGTAGTGGGGTGCTGGGCTCCCTGGGATGAGCTCACAACATATAACACAGGTGTAAGGGATCAGGTGGGTAGCGGGGTGCTGGGCTCCCTGGGATGAACCCACAACACATAACACAGGTGTAAGGGATCGGGTGGGTAGCGGGGTGCTGGGCTCCCTGGGATGAACCCACAACACATAACACAGGTGTAAGAGATCAGGTGGGTAGTGGGGTGCTGGGCTCCCTGGGATGAGCTCACAACATATAACACAGGCACAACAGGCTCCAACGGGCTCCAATAGTGTTCAACAGCAATGTAGAGTTTTATTTTCAGTTATGTACAATATCTACATGTAAACAAAGAAAAGGCAAAATAAAACAAAACAGCAAACAAAATCCTGCCACTCAGGCTGCTAATCTACACACAGGTGAATTCCCTGTCACGGGCGTAACTAGAAATCTCTGCCCCCTCCTGCAAAACTTTGGATAGGGACCCCTCCCACCCCTTGCTTTTTGCACAGGTAAACAGAGAACCAATGTTATTCAATTGGCTAGTGCACACTTGCGTGTGTTTTCCCCCTGCAGATAAATACAGACAGTAGTGAAGCACTGCACACATTTTCTCCATCAATTACATAAGCTTCTATGATAAAATGTATATGTTTTCACACATACAGACACACATGGTGTGCAGAAAACACATACAGAAAACCGACAGACAAGTGTGCTCCCTGCCTCAGCTTATTACACTCACTCTGTACATCTCTGATGGAGCAGAACTGGCTCTGCAGACTCCTCCAGCATCACCACAGTACACAGCACTTGGGGAGGGGTGGAGAGGCTGGGTGCGGGCAGAGGCGTATCTGGGTAGTACGGCGCCCATGGCAAACACTGAAATTGCGCCCCCCCCCCCAACATACACACCCATCACAGTCACATGCCGCCAGATAATTCATCAAGTAGTCACATGCCATCAGATAATTCATCAAGTAGTCACATGCCGTCAGATAATTCATCAAGTAGTCACATGCCGTCAGATAATTCATCAAGTAGTCACATGCCGCCAGATAATTCATCAAGTAGTCACATGCCGCCAGATAATTCATCAAGTAGCCACATGCCGCCAGATAATTCAAGCAGTCACATGCCATCAGATAATTCATCAAGTAGTCACATGCCATCAGATAATTCATCAAGTAGTCACATGCTGCCCAATGGGTGCAGAGGCTGGGTGCAGGCTGGTGGCTGGGCTGGGTGCAGGCTGGTGGCTGGGTGCAGAGGCTGGGTGCAGGCTGGTGGCTGGGCTGGGTGCAGGCTGGTGGCTGGGTGCAGAGGCTGGGTGCAGGCTGGTGGCTGGGTGGGCGCTGGCAGAGGCTGGGTGCAGGC
The DNA here is from genome assembly GCF_040937935.1 of Hyperolius riggenbachi. Classification (NCBI taxonomy): domain Eukaryota; kingdom Metazoa; phylum Chordata; class Amphibia; order Anura; family Hyperoliidae; genus Hyperolius; species Hyperolius riggenbachi. Next base: position 677,885,160 of record NC_090646.1, read on the forward strand.
TGGGTGCAGAGGCTGGGTGCAGGGCCGGTGGCTGGGTAGGCGCTGGCAGTGGCTGGGTGCAGGGCTGGTGGCTGGCTGGTGGCTTGGCTGGGTGAAGGCTGGCTGGTGGCTGGGTGCAGGCTGGTGGCTGGGTGCAGGCTGGTGGCTGGGCTGGGTGCAGGCTGGTGGCTGGGTGCAGACGCTGGGTGCAGGGCTGGTGGCTGGGCTGGGTGCAGGCCGGTGGCTGGGTGGGTGCGGGCAGAGGCTGGGTGCAGGGCTGGTGGCTGGGCTGGGTGCAGGCTGGGCGCAGGCTGGTGGCTGGATGGGCGCTGGCAGAGGCTGGGTGCAGGGCTGGTGGCTGGGTGCAGGGCTGGTGGCTGGGTGCAGGCTGGTGGCTGGGTGGGCGCTGGCAGAGGCTGGGTGCAGGCTGGTGGCTGGGTGGGTGCTGGCAGTGACTGGGTGCAGGGCTGGTGGCTGGGTGCATGGTGGCTGGGTGCAGGGCTGGTGGCTGGGCTGGGTGCAGGCTGGTGGCTGGGTGGGCGCTGGCAGAGGCTGGGTGCAGGCTGGTGGCTGGGTGGGTGCTGCCAGTGGCTGGGTGCAGGGCTGGTGGCTGGGTGCAGGGCTGGTGGCTGGGTGCAGGGCTGGTGGCTGGGTGCAGGCTGGTGGCTGGGTGGGCGCTGGCAGAGGCTGGGTGCAGAGGCGTATCTGGGTAGTACGGCGCCCATGGCAAACACTGAAATTGCGCCCCCCCCCAACATACACACCCATCACAGTCACATGCCATGGGTGCAGAGGCTGGGTGCAGGCTGGTGGCTGGGCTGGGTGCAGGCTGGTGGCTGGGTGCAGAGGCTGGGTGCAGGCTGGTGGCTGGGTGGGCGCTGGCAGAGGCTGGGTGCAGGCTGGGTGCAGAGGCTGGGTGCAGGGCCGGTGGCTGGGTGGGCACTGGCAGTGGCTGGGTGGAGGCTGGTGGCTGGGTGCAGGGCTGGTGGCTGGCTGGTGGCTTGGCTGGGTGAAGGCTGGCTGGTGGCTGGGTGGAGGCTGTTGGCTGGGTGCAGGCTGGTGGCTGGGTGCAGGCTGATGGCTGGGCTGGGTGCAGGCTGGTGGCTGGGTGCAGACGCTGGGTGCAGGGATGGCGGCTGGGCTGGGTGCAGGCTGGTGGCTGGGTGGGCGCTGGCAGAGGCTGGGTGCAGGCTGGTGGCTGGGTGGGCGCTGGCAGAGGCTGGGTGCAGGCTGGTGGCTGGGTGGGCGCTGGCAGAGGCTGGGTGCGGGCAGAGGCTGGGTGCAGGGCTGGTGGCTGGGCTGGGTGCAGGCTGGGCGCAGGCTGGTGGCTGGATGGGCGCTGGCAGAGGCTGGGTGCAGGGCTGGTGGCTGGGTGCAGGGCTGGTGGCTGGGTGCAGGCTGGTGGCTGGGTGGGCGCTGGCAGAGGCTGGGTGCAGGCTGGTGGCTGGGTGGGTGCTGGCAGTGACTGGGTGCAGGGCTGGTGGCTGGGTGCATGGTGGCTGGGTGCAGGGCTGGTGGCTGGGCTGGGTGCAGGCTGGTGGCTGGGTGGGCGCTGGCAGAGGCTGGGTGCAGGCTGGTGGCTGGGTAGGTGCTGCCAGTGGCTGGGTGCAGGGCTGGTGGCTGGGTGCAGGCTGGTGGCTGGGTGGGCGCTGGCAGAGGCTGGGTGCAGAGGCGTATCTGAGTAGTACGGGGCCCATGGCAAACACTGAAATTGCGCCCCCCCCCAACATACACACCCATCACAGTCACATGCCACCAGATAATTCATCAAGTAGTCACATGCCATCAGATAATTCATCAAGTAGTCACATACCGTCAGATAATTCATCAAGTAGTCACATGCCGCCAGATAATTCAAGTAGTCACATGCCATCAGATAATTCATCAAGTAGTCACATGCCATCAGATAATTCATCAAGTAGTCACATGCTGCCCAATAAAATGGGTGCAGAGGCTGGGTGCAGGCTGGTGGCTGGGCTGGGTGCAGGCTGGTGGCTGGGTGCAGAGGCTGGGTGCAGGCTGGTGGCTGGGTGCAGGCTGGCAGAGGCTGGGTTCAGGCTGGTGGCTGGGTGCAGGCTGGTGGCTGGGTGGGCGCTGGCAGAGGCTGGGTGCACGCTGGGTGCAGGGCTGGTGGCTGGGTGCAGGGCTGGTGGCTGGCTGGTGGCTCGGCTGGGTAAAGGCTGGTGGCTGGGTGCAGACGCTGGGTGCAGGGCTGGCGGCTGGGTGGGCGCTGACAGAGGCTGGGTGCAGGCTGGTGGCTGGGTGGGCGCTGGCAGAGGCTGGGTGCAGGCTGGTGGCTGGGTGGGCGCTGGCAGAGGCTGGGTGCGGGCAGAGGCTGGGTGCAGGGCTGGTGGCTGGGCTGGGTGCAGGCTGGGCGCAGGATGGTGGCTGGGTGGGCGCTGGCAGAGGCTGGGTGCAGGGCTGGGGGCTGGGTGCAGGGCTGGTGGCTGGGTGGGCGCTGGCAGAGGCTGGGTGCAGGCTGGTGGCTGGGTGGGTGCTGGCAGTGACTGGGTGCAGGGCTGGTGGCTGGGTGCAGGGCTGGTGGCTGGGCTGGGTGCAGGCTGGTGGCTGGGTGGGTGCTGGCAGTGGCTGGGTGCAGGGCTGGTTGCTGGGCTGGGTGCAGGCTGGTGGCTGACTGGGTGGGTGCTGGCAGTGGCTGGGTGCAGGGCTGGTGGCTGGGTGCAGGGCTGGTGGCTGGGTGCAGGCTGGTGGCTGGGTGCAGGCTGGTGGCTGGGTGGGCGCTGGCAGAGGCTGGGTGCTCTTACAGACCTCAGATCGTGGCGACCGGTCCATACAAGATAGTGCTAGGTCTCCTCCTGGTGCCGCCCCGTAGCCTGTCCCCGATCCTCTTCTCATGGAGATAGACCTCAGATCACGGCGACCACATCAATGCTGTGTCTCCTGGTGGTGCCATTCCCGCCGCCTGTCCCCGATCATCTTCTCCTCGTGACATACTTCAGCTCACAGTAACGGCAGTCACAGCCTGTGCACTGCACGCTACCCGCTCACAGTACTCAAAATGCGGAAGTGACGTCATAGGTCACTGACGTCACTTCCGCATTTGGAATAAGTACAGTGCGGGTAGTGTGCACGGGCTGTGACGCTGCAGTTGCAGCGTGATCTGAAGTGTGTTACTAGGAGAAGATGCTTGGGGACAGGCGGCAGGGGCGCCACCGGGAGGGGAGACAGTCCACAGTGGCGAGGTGGCATTGGGGCAGGCATAGCGCCCATGCAGCATGGGCGCCCATGGCACCAGCCATAGCTGCACCCCTCTAGATCCGCCACTGGGTGCGGGGCTCTGCAGACTCCTCCAGCATCATCACAGTACACAGCACGTGGGGAGGGGTAGAGAGGCTGGGGCGGGGCTCTACAGACTCCACCAGCATCACTACAGTACACAGCACTTGGGGAGGGGTGGAGAGGCTGGGGGCGGGGCTCTGCAGACTCCTCCAGCATCACTACAGCACACAGCACTTGAGGAGGGGTGGAGAGGCTGGGGGCGGGGCTCTGCAGACTCCTCCAGCATCACTACAGTACACAGCACTTGAGGAGAGGTAGAAAGGTTGGAGGTGGGGCTCTGCAGACTCCTCCAGCATCACTACAGTACACAGCACTTGGGGAGGGGAAGAGAGGCTGGAGGCGGGGCTCTGCAGACTCCTCCAGCATCACTACAGCACACAGCATTTGGGGAGGGGTAGAGAGGTTGGAGGCAGGGCTCAGCAGATTCCTCCAGCATCACTACAGTACACAGCACTGGGGGTGGGGCTCTGCAGACTCCTCCAGCATCACTACAGTACACAGCACTTGGGGAGGGGTAGAGAGGCTGGGGGTGGGGCTCTGCAGAATCCTCCAGCATCACTACAGTACACTGCACTTTGGGAGGGGTAGAGAGGCTGGGGGTGGGGCTCTGCAGAATCCTCCAGCATCACTACAGTACACAACACTTGGGGAGGGGTAGAGAGGTTAGAGGCAGGGCTCTGCAGACTCCTCCAGCATCACTACACTACACAGCATATGGGGAGGGGTAGAGAGGTTGGAGGCGGGGCTCTGCAGATTCCTCCAGCATCACTACAGTACACAGCACTTGGGGAGGGGTGGAGAGGCTGGGGGTGGGGCTCTGCAGACTCCTCCAACATCACTACAGTACACAGCACGTGGGGAGAGGTAGAGAGGCTGGGGCGGGGCTCTACAGACTCCTCCAGCATCACTACAGTACACAGCACTTGGGGAGGGGTGGAGAGGCTGGGGGCGGGGCTCTGCAGACTCCTCCAGCATCACTACAGTACACAGCACTTGAGGAGGGGTAGAAAGGTTGGAGGTGGGGCTCTGCAGACTCCTCCAGCATCACTACACTACACAGCTCGTGGGGAGGGGAAGAGAGGCTGGAGGCGGGGCTCTGCAGACTCCTCCAGCATCACTACAGCATACAGCACTTGGGGAGGGGTAGAGAGGTTGGAGGCAGGGCTCAGCAGATTCCTCCAGCATCACTACAGTACACAGCACTGGGGGTGGGGCTCTGCAGACTCCTCCAGCATCACTACAGTACACAGCACTTGGGGAGGGGTAGAGAGGTTGGAGGCAGGGCTCTGCAGACTCCTCCAGCATTACTACACTACACAGCATATGGGGAGGGGTAGAGAGGTTGGAGACGGGGCTCTGCAGATTCCTCCAGCATCACTATGGGGAGGGGTGGGGAAGTTGGGGGCAGGGCTCTGCAGACTCCTCTAGCATCACTACAGTACACAGCACTTGGGGAGGGGTGGAGAGGCTGGGGGCAGGGCTCTGCAGACTCCTCCAGCATCACTACAGTACACAGCACTTGGGGAGGGGGTGGAGAGGCTGGGGGCGGGGCTATGCAGACTCCTCCAGCATCACTACAGTACACAGCACTTGGGGAGGGGTAGGGAGGCTGAGGGCGGGGCTCTGGAGACTCCTCCAGCATCACTACAGTACACAGCACTTGGGGAGGGGTAGAGAGGTTGGGGGCGGGGCTCTGCAGACTCCTTCAGCATCATTACAGTACACAGCACTTGGGGAGGGGTAGAGAGGCTGGGGGTGGAGTTCTGCAGACTCCTCCAGCATCACTACAGTACAGAGCACTTGGGGAGGGGTAGAGAGGCTGGGGGCGGGGCTCTGCAGACTTCACCAGCATCACTACAGTACACAGCACTTGGGGAGGGGGTGGAGAGGCTGGGGGCGGGGCTATGCAGACTCCTCCAGCATCACTACAGTACACAGCACTTGGGGAGGGGTAGGGAGGCTGAGGGCGGGGCTCTGCAGACTCCTCCAGCATCACTACAGTACACAGCACTTGGGGAGGGGTAGAGAGGTTGGGGGCGGGGCTCTGCAGACTCCTTCAGCATCATTACAGTACACAGCACTTGGGGAGGGGTAGAGAGGCTGGGGGCGGAGTTCTGCAGACTCCTCCAGCATCACTACAGTACAGAGCACTTGGGGAGGGGTAGAGAGGCTGGGGGCGGGGCTCTGCAGACTCCACCAGCATCACTACAGTACACAGCACTTGGGGAGGGGGTGGAGAGGCTGGGGGAGGGCTCTGCAGACTCCTCCAGCATCACTAAAGTACACAGCACTTGGAGAGGGGTGGAGAGGCTGGGGGCGGGGTTCTGCAGACTCCTCCAGCATCAGTACAGTACACAGCACTTGGGGAGGGGTAGAGAGGTTGGGGGCGGGGCGTTTTACAGAAGAGCCTGCTGCACCCTAAATATGGACACTCTACATATCTTTGTCTACAAAACTTTGTATGATTTGCTAGCAGTGGCTGAGCAGAGGCAGACATTAGAACATTTGTGAGAGAGCAGAAAGCTTTTTCTCTCCCTAACCAGACTCCTCCAGCATCACTATAGTACACAGCACTTGGGGAGGGGTAGAGAGGCTGGGGGCGGGGCTCTGCAGACTCCTTCAGCATCACTACAGTACACAGCACTTGGGAAGGGGTAGAGAGGCTGGGGGCGAGGCTCTGCAGAATCCTCCAGCATTACTACAGTACACTGCACTTGGGGAGGGGTAGAGAGGCTGGGGGCGGGGCTCTGCAGACTCCTCCAGCATCACTACAGTACACAGCACTTGGGGAGGGGTAGAGAGGCTGGGGGTGGGGCTCTGCAGACTCCTTCAGCATCACTACAGTACACAGCACTTGGGAAGGGGTAGAGAGGCTGGGGGTGGGGCTCTGCAGAATCCTCCAGCATTACTACAGTACACTGCACTTGGGGAGGGGTGGAGAGGCTGGGGGCGGGGCTCTGCAGACTCCTCCAGCATCACTACAGTACACAGCACTTGAGGAGGGGTAGCGAGGCTCCTCTGCAGACTCCTCTGCAGACTCCTCCAGCATCACTACAGTACACAGCACTTGAGGAGGGGGAGGAGAGGCTGGAGGCGGGGCTCTGCAGACTCCTCCAGCATCACTACAGTACACAGCACTTGGGGAGGGGTAGAGAGGTTGGAGGCTGGGCATTTTACAGAAGAGCCTGCTGCACACTGAATAGGGACTGTCTACATATCTTTGTCTACAAAACTTTGTATGATTTGTTAGCAGTGCCTGAGCAGAGGCAGACATTAGAACATTTGTGAGAGAGCAGAAAGCTTTTTCTCTCCCTAACCAGACTCCTCCAGCATCACTACAGTACACAGCACTTGGGGAGGAGTAGAGAGGCTGGGGTAGAGCAGCATTGTACACAAGACCCTTCTGCACACTGAATAGGAACTGTCTACAAATATTTGTCACAGTCATTAGACATTGTCAGTCTCTCTGAACTAAACCTTTCCTTCCACAGGGCCCCCTGCGGCTTCTGCCTCCCCACCCCCCGGCTTCAGGCCCCCCTGCGGCTTCTTTCCTTGCAGAGTCTATTGTTATGCCCCTGTTTCCTGTCTAAATGCTACAGAGAGTCTAGCACTCTCCACAGCTTCTAACTCACAAAAAAAACAACAGTATTGCTAGTGTTGCTCAACTCCAGAACCAAATTCATTCCGGATAGTTGTCATCCGTATTTCACCTGGTAAAACTCAAATCACCTGTGCGAGGTGGGCGGGGGGAGGGGGGTTAATCTTACCTATCATGACGTCTTCTTCACCCGTCCCTCGGCACCTCCCACGATGCGGTCCAAGCGGCGGTCACGTGAATAAAAATACTTCCTCCTTCCGGGTTGAACGCATCATGGGAGGCGCCGAGCGATGGACAAAAAAGACGTCATGATAGGTAAGATTAACCCACCCACCCCGCACAGGTGATTTGAGTTTGACCAGGTGAAATCCAGATACCAACTATCCAGAATGAATTCGGTTATGGAGTTGAGCAACACTGAGTATTGCAGCTTACCTGGCTTTCAGCAACTCTTCTGACCTAAACTAGGTCATTCCCAGGCAGAGAGCAAACTCACATTGAAGACTGGAAGTAATCTAGTTTCCCTGATTAGGAAACTCAGCCCATCTCATTACTGCAGCTGTGCAGAAAACCTGGGCTGTATTAAGGGAACAGGGAGGAAAAAACCTGAACCTGGGTGAAACATAAATGCCGTCCTAGACTTTCCCAATCACATCCTCCTCATATCTGTCACACATGTGTATAGCAAAATATGTGTTAGGGCTGGTGCACACCAAGAGCACTTCTGAGCGCTTTTAAAAATGCCATCGCTTTGAAAAGCGCTTGGCTAATGTATTTGAATGGGAAGGAGCACACTAGAGCGATGAGTTTTTTCCTGAACATAAAAGCAGGTCCTGCAGCATTTTTGCCCAGGAATGTGAATTTTCAGCCCCTCTTGTGTGTCATGTGTGTAGGGTTGCCACCTTTTGACGGAGAAAATACCGGCTATGGGGTGTGGCCTGGAGGGTGTGGCCTAAAAGTGGGAGGGGTTTGTTACGACCCTTTTTAAAAAATAGCACAGGTAAAATTTTAAATTATAAAAATAAACACAAATGTTAAACTGTTAAAGTTTAAAGAACACTGGTAAGGTTAAAAATTGCCTCGGGGAAGTCTCTAACTCCTAATGCATCAGAGTAATGTCTGCATCGTCAGAAGACGGAGCCAAAGTTGCTTAAAGGGGTTCTGTGGGGGTTTCTGAGGAGAAAAACTGCCACTTACCTGGAGCTTCTATCAGCCCCCTGCAGCGGTAATGTCCCACGCCGTCCTGCTCCCATCCGCCGTTCCCCGCAGCCGGCACTGGGCTATTATTCGTCTGTCACACAGACGAATAATGCGCGTTGCCGCGCCTCCGTTCACGTCATCTGAGGCTTACTGCGCAGGCGCAGTACAACGGTTTCTTGTACTGCGCTTGCGCAGTAAGCTTCCGATGACGCAGGCTGAAGTGAGCGGGTGCGCGGCCACTGTAGCGCAGCCGCAGTTGGATCCCATGCCGCGCTAGACCGGGGCCGGCAGCGGAGAACGGCAGATGGGAGGAGGACAGCGTGGGACATTACCGCTGCAGGGGGCTGATAGAAGCCCAAGGTAAGTGTCTGTTTTTCTCCTCAGAAACCCCTAACAGAACTCCTTTGCTTAAAAAACACAATAATTCGGCCTCCAGCTCCGTAAACACGTCTAAGTCCCACCCCGTCCTCCTGTGGTCTGCTGTTCAGCTGCGGTGAACTCAGTTACCAGCCTCAGTCGATGCCAGTCAGGGTCTACTGCGCACGCACAGACCTCCCGCGCATGAACAGTAGACCCGGACTGACGTCACTGTGCCTGTTACCAGGGCTCATCGTGGCTGAATGGCAGACCGCGGGATGACGGGGTGGGACTTAGACGTGTTTATGGGGCGGGAGGAAGCCCAGGGTAAGTATCAGAGCTGTATTTTCCTTCCTCTCTGAGTCTTTTTAAGCATCAGAACACTGTAATATGTTGCAGAAGCTACCAGTGTTATAGAAATATATAAAAGGGTGGGTCATAACTATGGTGGGATTAGATTGTGAGCTCCTCTGAGGACAGTCAGTGACATGACTATGTACTCTGTAAAGTGCCGCAGAAGATGTCAGTGCTATATAAATACATAATAATAACAATAATAATAATATGGTAGGACACTAGACTGTGACTATGGTAGAATTAGATTGTGATCTCCTCTGAGGACAGTCAGTGACATGACTATGTACTCTGTAATGTGCTGCAGATGTCAGTGCTATATAAATACATAATAATAATAATAATATATGGTATGGCCTTGGAATATGACTATGGTAGGATTAGATTGTGAGCTCCTCTGAGGACAGTCAGTGACATTACTGCTTGATTCGTAAAGTGTTTAAAATATGTTAGTGCTATACAATTTAAATAAACGATAATAATTAAACGATAATATTTAGTCATTTAGAGTGAGCTGTTGTTAATTTCTTTTTTCGCAAAGGGGCATAGAGGGAGAATGAGAATAAGGAGGAGTGAGGAGGGTGGTAGATAGATAAAGAAACATTGCAGAGTGGACAGAGTAGAGGGTGGGGTGAAAGACGGTAAAGGTGGCTATACATAAGGGAACAGTAAATTCGGGCGCCTGAGGCAAGTGGACAAATCGGGCGCCGCCATTCACTCCCATAATAAATATCGTTTAATGGGCGCCCGACAGGAAAAAAGGGCGCCGGAGAAAAATAACGTTTTATAAGCAGCGCCCGGAGACTTTTACTGTTTTATAACTGCTTCTCATGATTACACATTATTTTATGATTTATAATTTTTTAAACATTATTTTTAAACGAAAAACAGTACAATCTTTTTTAAAACATTATTTTTAAACGAAAAACAGCACAATATTTTTTTCACACGTTATTAATGCTTATCACAGGGGGGTCTTAGGTTTAGGCACCCCCAGGGGGGTCTTAGGTTTAGGCACCACCAGGGGGGTCTTAGGTTTAGGCACCACCAGGGGGGGTCTTAGGTTTAGGCACCAACAGGGGGGTCTTAGGTTTAGGCACCAACAGGGGGGTCTTAGGTTTAGGCACCATCAGGGGAGTCTTAGGTTTAGGCACCATCAGGGGAGTCTTAGGTTTAGGCACCACCAGGGGGGTCTTAGGTTTAGGCACCAACACGGGGGTCTAGGGGTTAGGGGTAGGTACAGGGAGGGTTACTTACTATTTTTTTTTAAACGTTATTATACGTTTCACTTTTTAAACGGAAGATTAACGTTTTCACAATTGCCAATTTCATGCACATTATTTAATGATTTATAACTTTATAAAACATTATTTTTAAATGAAATATAGTACATTATATTTTTTAAACGTTATCCATGTTTATCGTTTAAAACCCGGCGCCCTTTTTTCCCAGCGCCCCTTTTTAACGTACGCATACATAAGGCCGATCGAACATCTGATTTAATTATAATTGTTAATTATATAATAACATATGAAAATCGGTGCTGCTAAGAGCAAGCCCGATCGATGATGTGATCAATTTTGGGCTGAAATTGGTCGCATGTATGGATCACAAATGCTGAAAGATGTAGGGCTGGCATGCTCGATCAGATGCACAGTGGTAATGGCGTTCAATATCAGGATAAGGGCAGAAACCCCCTGAGCTGTCCCCCAATATAAAATGTGCCCCATGCAGTATACTTTACCTGTTGGTGTCCACCGCTGCCTCCGGGCTCCATCCTCATATATGCGCCCGACGTGGTTGCTGGCGTATACGTGGGCGCATACGTGATGTCACACACATGCCCACGTATATATGCCGGCAATCACATGAGGCGTGTACGAGGATGGAGCCCGGAGGCAGCAGTGGACACCGACAGGTAAAGTATACTGCATGGGGCACATTTTATATTGGGGGGGGGACATCAGCGAGGCAGCGCCGCAAGGCTGATTCCTGAGAGATTTCATACTAAAATCGATCTAGAATCGGCCTGTGGTGTAAAGGCAGCCGACAGATCTCTCTCTCAGAGAGAGATCTGTCTCTTGGTCTATCTGCCCGTGTATGGGCACCTTCATAATAATAATAATATAAGGACGGTGTGGAAGAGAGAGGGCGAGAGATATGAGAATGGGGAGAGAGATAGAGAAAAGGGGGACATTAGAAAGAGGGTAAGATAAGAAAGTAGAGGCACAAGAGAGAGAGAGAGAGAGGTTGGGGGAGATGAATAACTGCAGGGTGATTTTTCACCAGGACTCCAGTCTTTACCTCTACCATTAGGCTGGTGGAACATACAGAGACAATAAGCTTTCATAAAAACATACTGCTGCGAGTAAGACATGAGAAAAGAGAGAGGGGGAGGGGGTCAGGGGCACACGGCAGAGATAACATATCAAAGTCAGGCTAATAAACTGTTAATTGTCAGGCTTATACACAGCGCTGCCTGTGCTCAGCTGTAACCTCTCCCTACTGCAGTACTATGTCACAGTCTCACCCTGACCCTGCTGTGTAGATCAGTTCCCTGGATGAGAGTCTGTCACACACATCTAAACTTGCCGCTCTGCAGCTGGAAAGCCGGGGGAGGAGCCTGTACTGTGCCTGCCTGAGGAGCGTGTCAGAGCCATTCAGATTGTGCAGCTGGAAAGCCGGGGGAGGAGCCTGTACTGTGCCTGCCTGAGGAGCGTGTCAGAGCCATTCAGATTGTGCAGCTGGAAAGCCGGGGGAGGAGCCTGTACTGTGCCTGCCTGAGGAGCGTGTCAGAGCCATTCAGATTGTGCAGCTGGAAAGCCGGGGGAGGAGCCTGTACTGTGCCTGCCTGAGGAGCGTGTCAGAGCCATTCAGATTGTGCAGCTGGAAAGCCGGGGGAGGAGCCTGTACTGTGCCTGCCTGAGGAGCGTGTCAGAGCCATTCAGATTGTGCAGCTGGAAAGCCGGGGGAGGAGCCTGTACTGTGCCTGCCTGAGGAGCGTGTCAGAGCCATTCAGATTGTGCAGCTGGAAAGCCGGGGGAGGAGCCTGTACTGTGCCTGCCTGAGGAGCGTGTCAGAGCCATTCAGATTGTGCAGCTGAATGAAGGCCCCCATGCCGCTGCAGGAGAAGTGCAGAGAGGATGGAGAGGGAGCCACAACGTCACACATGACAGGTGACCTTACCGGGAAAACTCCTGAAGCCCCGCTGGCTCAGCACGGTACGAGCCTGCCCTGGACTGTGGACTCACGCTGTTCAGGGAAGACCAGTGAGCTCGACTCCCTCTCGGCTGGGCTCCTCCTTCTTCCCCAGAATCCTCACTGTGATTGGCTGGCAGTGCATAGCCAGCCAATCCAAGAACAGAGGAGGGAGAGCTGTATCTAGGTTCAGGTTGCAGAGCTGGGAGCATGCTGGGGCTGATTTTTCCGGCAGATGACGTGCCGGTGAAACTTTTATTCCGGCGCCGGCTTTTAAGTGTTTTTAACGGCTGGGCCGGCCAGATTCCGGCCGGGTGGCAACCCTACATGTATGGTCACCCAGCAGGGTCCTCTGTTTAGCACAATCCCTGCCTGCAGTAATGGCTGGTGAGATGCAGCATGGAGGAGTCTAAGCTGGGCTCTGGGGGTGTGCAGTGACTCTTCACCTGAGAGGTCCTTCTGACGTCCTCCAACCCAATCACCACTGCTCTACAGACAACATGAATAGATTGGGCCTAATAAATCATCTTTACTAAATGCATCTATCCCCCCTGTCCTCTCCAGAACAGCTGCAGTGAGAGGGGGAAGCTGTTACCCAGTTAGGCCTAGTGCACACCGGAGCGTTTCGGCTGCAGTTTGCGATCCGCTTGTGGGAGCGGATCCGCTTGGGTAATGTATTTCAATGGGCTGGTGCACACCAGAGCGGGAGGCGTTTTTCAGAAACGCATACTCCCGGGCTGCTGCAGATTTTGGATTGCGGATGCGTTTCTGCCTCAATGTTAAGTATAGGAAAACCGCAAACCGCTCTGAAAAACGGCACTTCAGAGCGGTTTTCCAGGCGTTTTTTGTTACAGTAGCTGTTCAGTAACAGCTTTACTGTAACAATACATGAAATCTACTACACCAAAAACGCTACACAAAACCGCAAAACGCTAGCTGAAACGCTACAGAAAAAGAAGAAAAAGCGTTTCAAAATCTGCTAGCATTTTGCGGATCTGCTAGCGGTTTTTGGTGTGCACTAGGCCAGAGTGTGTCTCTAGAATTGCACAGTGCTGGGAAGTGGTCACTGAGGGGGGAAGCTGGTAACCCAGTTGGTGCCTCCAGAGTTGCACAGTGATGGGAAGCGGTCACTGAGAGGAGAACAAAACATAGTGCTGAGCTCAGTGTCACAGGAAGGAGAAGAATAGAATACAGCCACACATACACAATGCAACAACTTCCCCTTTATTAAATAGTCACGACAATAAGAGCAGCCCCAACTCTACCACAGGCCAACTGGTGCCTGAAAACACCATCACATAGAAAGTTCAGGCAACCAACTCAAAGTATGAAGTACAAAGTATATCTGCAATGGTAAACTAGTAATTGTTTCCAAGCTTCCAAAAGCCTCCCTCTTCACTCTAGTGAATGCTATTTGATCCATCAATGGTACAGGTATAGGTCCAAGACTGGATTCAGAAGAGCTGGGATCAATAATGACTGTGCTGTGAGCAGATCTTATAAAACATGGTTGGTTGAAAAAAAGACATTGGTCCATCAAGTTCAACTAGAAAAGAAAATGGCTGTGCTGAACCTGCACATATCCCAGTTGATCAAGGGGACGGTGAAAACCCTTTACAGGCTTTGGCCAATTAGCCTTAAAAGGAAAAAAAAATTCTTCCCTCCAGGTGGCAGCCAGATAAATTCCTGGATTAACTCTGTCGGGAATTAACTAGTAATTATAGCAATGGATGTCCTTCAAGGCAAGGAAAACATCCAAGCCCCCTTTAAATTCAGATATATACCCACGTGCACTACCCACACTATAGTGTAGTGTGCACTGCTGTGTATGCGTGCGCCAGTTACGCGGCTAATAGCGTGTGTAGCATGCAGACAATTACATTTAAAGCACGCCATGGAAATAGCGCGAGTTGAAAGGGTAGTGGGGTTGAGTCCCTGGTGGTGCCAGCTCCGGGCTCATCTGCGCTCCCCTGTTTGAATTGCATGAATGGGGATCCTGAGCTGTGGCAGAGCTCGGGGCCCCCCGCCTGTTATGTAAACTGCTGTTTGCTTGAAATAGCACGAGTAACAGGAGATGACTTGCGCTATGTCCTTGTAACGAAAATCCCACGACGCCGGACGGATTGCGGAAATATGGTCGCATCCATTCCCGGCATGCGGACTTTCCAATGCGGAATGCGGAAATGTGGCCGCATCCGCCGCGCAAGATCCTCCAGGTGCACTGCGCCAAACTCACCGGTGTGCTGCACATGAGGGCTCTGCCATCTTGCCTCTAGGGGGTGCGCGCGCGCGCCAGGCACGCCTTTATACCCCTAGAAAGTGTGTCAGCTGACGTTTTTTGCCTGCCTGATTGGTTGCTGCTTGGGGTGGAGACTTCTATCCCAGGCAGTATATAAGGAAGTGCTTTTCAGTCACACTTCGTCTGTGTTTGCGATACCCTGTGTTAGCGCTCAGACCTAGTCAGTTCCCGTGTGATAATCCGGCAGGACCCCGGCTCTTGTCACATTTAGTCAGTCTTGTATTTGATATTGCGTCATATACTGGTTCATTGCCAGTATATACGCATATTGAACTGTTTGATTTCCTGTGTATGATTCTGTGCCTGTCTTGACCACTCTTCTGCCTTCTGATTCTGTACTTTGCCAGCCCGTACCGTTATCGACCATTGGCTTGGTTTCTGACTATTCTCTCGTCTCACGTTTCTGTACTGTTGCCGCCTGTACTGTTGCAGAACCTCTATTTGTCTGACTTCTCTCCCTTCAGTGGAACGTCTCCCACTGTAGGGTTATCTCTGAGGCTTGCCTCTCCGAGACGCCTGCCCTAGCAGACTATTACTGCCAGAGGCCGAGACTCCTCCACTCCCCATTTGGAGGATCTCACACACGGGGTTCCCATTCAGAGGTAACCACACCTCTGAGGAATTACAGTGTGGTGGACATTTCCACTACTTTGTGAATCTATACTGTATTATATATTACTGACATTATTCGTGTGTCTACTAACTTTTTTGATCAGCCTGCATTATTAGCAGATTGCTATATAATCGGGTCAATCCTTGTATTATTGGGCATTCTGCGGATCCCCAATAATCAAGGCTCTGGGGGTGACACTGATCTTGTCTGATCGTTACAAGCACTAAGATTGTTAGTGAGCCTTCCGCTGAATTACTTTCAGGAAGATAAGATTACCTTGCTCAAATATATCTGCATTAGTGGTGATACTGCAGATCACCACGTAATCAGATATCTGTGCTCTTGCTGACACCAATCGTTACAGTCCTTTAGTGAATCAACCCCATGTTTTCTACTAGGGATGCTAATTCGGATTTAGTGGAATTGACATTTCCGAATTTCTGTTTGGAAATCTGAATTTCCGATCCACACAGCAGTGAACCCCCACAGCCCGAACACACCAAGAGTATTTTCAACCCCTCCAGACACAACCTCACAAAACATGAAATGGATCTATTAGAAAAAGGCCTCTGTTTCTGTCCTACCAACCAGGACAACATGTTTGAACTGTTTAGTGATCTCAATATCTATATAAGAAAACTTACGTTAACACGAGATTTCGCAATAAAAAAAAACACGTTCATCCCACCAACCTGACAACACGGCCCTCATCATCACCAGCAATGATAACCTCCCCATATGTTCTGCATCAACTACAGAACTATAAACAGAAAAGTACATCAACACCAATCTAAAAGGACGCTCCCGTTGAATCCCAAGGACACTATATTAACACCATCTATTCCCTAGTCCTCCACGACCTTCGAAAACTACAAAACGTAAGTATCCCATCCACTGCCAATCTTACAAAAAATGAGAAAACTGCATTGAGCAGTCTACAAAAGAACCCAGAAATAGTTATAAAATCGGCCGATAAAGGGGGTCATCCTGAACAAATCAGATTACATTGAGGAAGCCAACCGCCTTTTGGGAGACTCTAAATACTATGAAACACTTACCACAGACCCGACCCCAGAAATCAATAAAACACTTAAAAACTCTATCAACAACGCTTACCGTAATAATATCATCACGAAAAAATGAAATAAATTTTATACTGAATCCACATCCCAAAACTCAATTTTTCTATTATCTTGCAAAAATACATAAAAACATCAATAAACCACCAGGCAGACCCATTATCTCCGGTATTGATTCAGTCATTAGCAACCTGTCCCGTTTTGTTGATACACACCTACAAACATATGTACAATCGTTACCATCATTTCTCAAAGACTCCCAACATCTCATAGAACTTCTACAGTCCATTTCCTGGCAGCCAGATTGTGTCTGGCTCACTTGCGACGTCACATCTTTATACACAAATATTCCACATACCTTCGGCCTCACTGCTTTACAACACTTCCTCAGTACCCATTCCTTTATGCCACCAGCACAACAAACCTTCATTACACAATGCACAGAATTTATACTCAACAATAACATCTTCACTTTCCAAGACAAAATTTATCATCAGAAGAGCGGAGTTGCTATGGGCAGCTCGTTCTAGCCTTCCTATGCCAATCTGGCCATGGAATATCGCAAACAAGTGACTCAAGACAATCCATTTATCAACAATTTTCTGTTTTACAAACGTTACATAGATGATTTAATTTTATTTTAGAAAGGAGACACAACCACCATCCCTAGTTTTATAAAATTCCTCAACTCTAACCCAGCTGGCTTACAATTTACAGCACACCAGGACCCCACCTCCATAGAATTTCTAGATCTCACATTGTTCATAGATACAGATAAAATCAAAACAGAAAAACTTACTTCAAACCTGTCGATGCCAACAACTATATTTATTTCGACAGTTTCCACCACCGCCCCTGGACAAAATACACACCTTATAGCCAATATAGAAGAATCTATAAATCTGCACCAACACCCAGGATTATAAAAGTCAGTCCAATATACTAACCCATAAATTTCTCGACCACAAATATCCTAAGAAACTACTCAAAGATGCCGACTATAAAGCAAGAACCATAAAAAAATCCCCCTACCACAGCCAAGCCAACTAACACAGAACCCTCTACCCATCACCAAATATAGCTCACAACACCAAAATATACAGAAAATCCACAATAATAGATGGGAAATCCTCCTACAGGACCCACACCTCCGCTCCATCATTCCCACTACACCAGCCATCACCTACCGACGGGCACACAACCTCTGCAACATACTGGCCCCCAGTTGCTTACGCTCCACCCCCCCATAATGGTAATTCCAATCCCCCACATAATTTACCAGGTTGCTCAGCCTGCAACCACTTAAGATGCCTAGCCTGCAAATTCATTACCCATACTACTACATTCCAGTCTCAAATTATAAAAGTAACCTATCCAATTAAAGACACCATTACATGTGAATCCAGATTCGTAATCTATATCATTTCCTGCCCCTGCCAACTTCAGTATGTGGGTAGGACCACCCAACTGGCAAGAAGCAGAATTGGTCAACATAAACGCAACATCCTTAACAAATACCCATTACACAGCGTATCATGACACTTCACGACGGTACACAATAGCAACCCCGACTTATTCCAGATAACCCTCATTGAAACCATACCACAAAATCGCTCGAATTCCTTTGACCTGCTTAAAAAACGAGAAATGTTCTGGATACAGATGTTAAAAACACTAGTCCCAGAAGGTCTTAACGAACAACTAGAAAAAAATCATTAATTTCCAACAAATCTCAGTCCCTTTTTTTAATGGTCCTCTCTTTTAATTCAATCACAGTATTTTTATCACATTTCCACAATTTTATGTTATTTATGTATATTTCTAGAGCATGTTTTACAAATATGTTTAAGTTTGCTTTTACATAAAATTGTCTTAATTTTTATTTTTATGGCCCTTGAAAACACTAAATAAGGACAACATAATTGTTTTTCCAAGCATTCTAAAAAGTAGTCACTAGGTGGCAGTAACATGCACTCTAATTCAATACGAATATACTCTCTATATACAGTACAGACCAAAAGTTTGGACACACCTTCTCATTCACAGAGTTTTCTTTATTTTCATGACTATGAACATTGCAGATTCACACTGAAGGCATCCAAACTATGAATTACCACATGTGGAAGTATAGTACATAACCAAAAAGTGGGAAACAACTGAAAATATGTCATATTCTAGGTTATTCAAAGTAGCCACCTTTTGTTTTGATTACTGCTTTAAATTGTTCAATGTAGCTGCAGAAAATGTATAAGAACCATAGAAAAGCATAATAGTAATAAATAATAATAATGTATGTTTGTGTATTTAAGTCACAGCCGGCTGTCAGAGACCCTCCATAGAGAACATGCGCAGTGTGACCGATGATAAGGAGTATTATACCGCAGATGAGATAGTCATAGTTTGGTGTAACACTGGATATCACCCGATACTTCAGACAACAAGGTGTGTGCCTCAGAGTGGAGACAGACATGACTGGTCTCCAGCGGCTACCTGCACAGGTGAGTACGCACAGATTTACAGTGATTACATCTCTGCCCAACACAGACACCTCAGGGCAGCATTCACTCCAATCTGGGGTAATGGGGGGGGGGGGGGAGAAATACATTTCTAAGAGACTTTGAGAGCTCATTCACTTGGGGGACGTTGCGGTGCTGAATTATAAACTCTTATAACGCAGCTTACCGCACTGCAATGCTAATCCTTAGGGCTGTTCACAGTGTGACGTTAGCGTTGCATAGTAACATGTAGTGTTATGGTAACTCGCTGCTTGCAGTGTGTTTGTTACCTCTAAACACACACATGTTACCGGGTACAGGGAAGCATACTTTTCAATGCCACTGTTACCACCTTTATTTGCATTGTGTTGTAATGCTGCATTGTGACTTTAACGTTGCATTACAACGCAATGTCCCACTGTGAATGCAGAGCCAGTGGTGGCTCCAGCTCTAAATTTTTGGGGTGACACAAAGGGGCCACGATGGCTGGCTGGTGGGGCCCATTTGGGTTATCAAAATTAATGTATAAAATTAAGGCTAACTAGTTCAGCAATGATAGTGTAACAAGTAGTGGCTCGGCGGCTGCTGACACGCGGGAGGTGTCTGCAGCCGCCTTTCTCCCTGGCTCTCAAGGGTCTTCTGTTCCTTTGGCGTCTAGTACGCCGGGAACGGTCTAGTCTCCAGCTCATAGGGTTTCTGTCTTGCGCGGCCGTGCGTGGAGACAGGACCTTTATGCTCGGAAAAGGTGCGTCAGCTAACCTGCCGGTCGGCTGACGTCAGAGGTGACTCTCGCTGCTCGGATTGGCGGAATTCCGAGGTGGGAGTGGCTGAGAGTCTCCCTCTGCTTCTTAAGCCTTCATTCGGCATTTGCTCGGAGTCTGCTGTCGTGAATACTTTGTGTTAGCGCTCAGACCTTAGACTAGTATCCAGGTGTTGAAACCAAGGACTTCACACCAGACTAGGAATTGTTATTGTTATTGATTACCTGTGTATGAATCTGGCTAAACTTTGACCTCGCTTCTGCTTAACGTTTCTGTACTTCTGCCTATCTGACTAGTTGCTGAACCTCTCCCTGATTACTGATTACTCTTCTGCCTCACGATTCTGTGCTGATACTTACCTCTCTGTTGCCGAACCTTGCCTGTCTGACCTCTCTACTCACCAGTGGGCCCTTGCCACAGGTGAGGTGTACATTACCCACCAGCTCCTCTGGTGGTGAGGTGTAGTCTAAGTGTTCTTCTAGTACCTTTCCAGCTCCTTTGGAAAGGTCTGGACTAAACTATTCTAGTCATATTCCTTGCCAGCTCTACTGGCTAGGACTAATCACCTTTCTTATTATCATTGTTAGAACCTTTCCAGCTCCTCTGGAAAGGTCTGTGTTATAGTCTATATTGTTACTAGTTTCCTGCCAGCTCCTCTGGTAGGGATTAGTTATACTATTTCTGTACCTTTACTGTTAGTACCTTTCCAGCCCCACTGGAGAGGTTTGGTCAAACTATACAGTTAGTGTACTGACAGTACCTTACCAGCTCCTCTGGTAAGGTCTCGCAAAACTATCAAGTTACGGTTGCACCAAGCACTATTATCACTCTCTATTGGTTACTATACCAGTATTATTGGTGATTCTGCAGATCACCACATAATCAGGTATAGTGTCTGCATTATTGGTGATTCTGCAGATCACCACATAATCAGACATCTGAGTTGCTATACCCAACCGTTACAGAACAGCAGACCAATAAAAGTATTATGGAGACACTGTGCGATCGGATCGATCTGCTGACTAACACCGTTAATGACCTCATCAAGACAGTGAACGTGCAGCAGACCCAGATTGATCAACTTGTTCAGACGGTAAGCCGTCTGAAAGATCCTGTTGCACCAGTGTCACCTATTCCTGTGATCGAACCTAGGGTGCCCCCACCTGAGAAATTTTCGGGGCATCGCTCTGATTTCCGTAATTTTAAACACAGATGTTTATCATATTTTGAGTTACGGCCAGTTTTCTCGGGTACAGAAGGTCAGAGGGTCACATTTATTAAGACATTGTTATCTGGAGATTCGCAGTCCTGGGCCTACAGTCTCCCTACGGGGCACGAGGCTTTAACCTCAGTGGCAGAATTCTTTAAAGCTATGGCAGTGATTTACGATGATCCCGATTTAGCGGTAACCTCAGAAAGGAAGTTGAAGACCCTCAGGCAGGGGCACAATCCAGTTTAAACTTACGCAGCTGAGTTCAGGAAATGGGCGGTGTCAGCCAGGTGGGGGCAGTACGCACTCTTGGATTGCTTTTTATCGGGGTTATCTAATGCTGTAGCTGATTGTCATCCAGAACCCAAATCATTGGATGAGGCCATATCTTTGGCAATTAAAATTGACAGGCGAGTTCGCTATCAGAAGCAAACTCGGGCTAAGGTATCAGGAAGATTTGCTTCATGTACGTTTTAAGCTCCTGTGCCTTCCTCTCCACCGCCTGACGAGCCAATGCAAATTGGACACGCCAAGCTTTCAGAGGTTGAGAGGAACAGAAGGCGTATAGAAAAATTATGTCTATACTGTGCCGATAAGGGACATGTGGTTTCTGGTTGTCCCAAGAAGGCGGAAAACTCTATCGCCTAGGAGTAGCTGGAGGTACTACCCTAGGCGATCCAGTCATACCTCTAAACAACAAACGTTTATTGCTCCTGTGCTCTATCGCCTGGGATGGACAAGTTCATTCCACTCAGGCTTTTATAGATTCGGGTTCAGCAGTTAATGTAATGTCACAAGATTTTGCCAATCAGGTTGGCTTTCCGTTAACTTCTGTGGGACAACAGGTCAAGATTACGGCAGTGGACGATTCTCCACTACCAATTAAACAGACCATTACTCAGACTCCTGTTTTGTTATGTCAGCTTGGGGTCTTACATAAGGAACAGATACAATTTCTGGTGCTCGAGATGTCCTCCTCCACAATTATTTTGGGTATGCCATGGCTCAAAAAACATTCTCCTCAGATTGACTGGAGTTCCAGACAGTTGTTAAGCTGGTCTCCATTGTCGGGTCGGGTATAGGGCAGCCCCCTCCTTCAACATCTTCAAGAAAGCCCTCAAAACTCACCTTTTCACTCTGGCCTACCACCCCTCACAAGTGCTCTAAACCTACAGCTGATCTCTGGTCCCCTACTATTCGTGTCCTTACCTCTCCCTCTAGATTGTAAGCCTTTGGGCAGGGTCCTCCTCCTTTTGTGTCCTACCTGATCTTGCACCTCCATTACTGTGCACCCATGCTATGCATCTGAGTGAACCTAACTTGCCTAATCGCCATGCTCCATCCAGTGACTGACTAAGCATTACCTGGTACTCATACTATGGTGTGTGATCTGGTTTTCTTGTATTCCTGTATTGTCATATTGCTGGGTGTCACCCCTAAATATTGTCTGTAACCTAAATTAATGTTCAGTGCTGCGTAATATGTTGGCGCTTTATAAATACAATAAATAATAATAATAATAATATTCTGTATTCTCGGTGATACTGCAGTTCACCGGTAATCAGACCCTCTCTGTTACACCGATCGTTACAGAACGCCAGACCAAAATACAAATGGACGCACACTCTGACCGTCTGGGCGCACTTGCCACTTCGGTGGACACCATCAATCAAGTGCTGGGTAGTCACAAGACTATGATTGAAGCCTTGTCTGGTTCTTTACAAACCCTCCAGACAGCAGTAGATGAGGTGCGATCCCCTCCTAGTTCTGATATACGTTTACCCGTACCTGAGAAATTTTCTGGTCACAGATCTGACTTCCGAAATTTCAGGAGTAGAGTGTTATCTTATTTTGAGTTGAGACCCCGAACTTCTGGAACAATGGCCCAAAGGGTCACATTTATTAAGACGTTGTTATCTGGCGATTCTCAAACGTGGGCGTACAGTTTGCCCACCGGAGACTTAGCCCTCATGTCAGTGGACGAATTTTTTAAAGCTATGGCAGTAATTTACGACGACCCAGACCTTGCCGCGACTTCTGAGCGGAAGCTCAAGCTTTTGCGTCAAGGCAAGGGTCCGGTCGAGGATTACGCAGCGGAATTTAGGAGGTGGTCAGTTTCAGCCAGGTGAGGCACTTATGCCCTCTTAGATTGCTTTTTATCGGGACTGTCGGATGAGGTCTCTAATCTCATGCTAAGTCTGCCTGAACCAAAGACAGTCGATGAGGCTATTTCATCGGCCATTCGAGTCGACCGCAGGCTGCGCTATCAGAAACAGACCCGGGGTAGTAGTCAGGTAAAGATGGTGTCCTACGCTGCGCCTCCAGTAACTCCACCTCCTCCTGTCTCGCCTCCACCCGAACCTATGCAAATTGGTCGGTCAAAACTATCTCAAGTGGAGCGAAGTCTGAGCAGTTGTGCCTTTACTGCGCAGAGGGGGGTCATAGAGTACTTAATTGTCCCAATAAGTCGGGAAACGCTACCGCCTAGGAGTTGTAGGGGGTAACACCCTAGGCGCACGTCTCTTACCCCTAGAAGATAAATGGTTACTCCTTCCTTGTACTGTTACATGGGAAGATAAAACCGAGGTTTCCGAGGCCTTTGTTGATTCCGGCTCGGCAGCTAATTTTATGGATTTCGAATTTGCAAAGAAATTGGGTATTCCGCTCACCCCGGTAAAACCACCCATTCAGGTTACGGCAGTAGATGATTCCCCCCTGCAAAGTAATCATAAGACACCAGAGGTGGAAGTCACCATAGGGGTACTACATACAGAGAAACTGCAGTTTTTTGTGTTACACATGACCACCTCCAAAGTCATCCTTGGCATGCCATGGTTGCACCGTCACTCTCCACAGATCGATTGGACCACTGGGCAGTTAACCAGCTGGTCACCTCATTGTTTCCAGCAGTGTTTAGGGAGGGTGACATTAGGCCAGACCAGGATTCATTTGGAGGGGGTTCCAGTACAATATTCCGAGTATACTGATGTGTTCTGTCCCAAAGCTGCTGACAAGTTACCGCCACATCGCCCGTTTGATTGCCCCATTGATCTTCAATCTGGTTGTATGCCCCCAAGGGGTCATCTTTACAATTTGTCCGGGCCTGAGAAAGTGGCCATGCAAGAGTACATTCGTGAGAATTTAGCCAAGGGGTTCATTCGACCTTCCCGGTCGCCCGCTGGTGCAGGGTTCTTTTTAATAAAAAGAAAGACGGAGGTCTGCAGCCATGCATAGATTACCGGGGCCTGAATAAAATCACTGTAAATAATCGCTACCCCTTGCCCCTGATAGATGACCTGTTTACACAAGTTACCAACGCTAAAGTCTACTCAAAGTTGGATTTACGGGGTGCATACAACCTGGTGCGGATCAGAAAGGGCGATGAATGGAAGACGGCCTTTAACACGCCCGACGGGCACTACGAGTACTTGGTGATGCCCTTCGGGCTGTGTAACGCCCCGGCCGTCTTCCAAGAACTCATTAATGAGGTATTCAGAGAGGTGTTGGGCAAATTCGTGTTAGTATACCTGGATGATATACTTATTTTTTCCAACAACCTCTCTGAGCACAGGACACACGTCCGAATTGTATTGGATAAACTGAGGCAGAACATGCTTTACGCTAAATTGAAGAAATGCATCTTCGAGGTAACATCTGTCACCTTTTTGGGGTACATAATTTCCACCTCGGGCCTGTCGATGGACCCTGCCAAGGTCTCTGCTGTGCTGGATTGGCCTCAACCTGTGGGGTTGAAATCTCTTCAGAGATTTTTGGGTTTTGCCAATTACTATAGAAGGTTCATAAAAGGGTAGTCTACTGTCATTGCACCCCTCACTAGTCTCACTAAAAAAGGGGCAGATACTTCCCACTGGTCTCCAGAAGCCTTGCAAGCGTTCTCCACATTAAAAGACTTGTTTTGCTCTGCACCCATCCTAAGACACGTCGACACTTCTTACCCCTTTATTGTTGAGGTGGACGCCTCAGAGGTCGGGGTAGGGGCTGTGTTGTCGCAGCGATCAGGGTTGCAGGGTAGATTACACCCATGCGCCTATTTTTCTCGTAGGTTCTCTCCGGCAGAGAGAAACTATGACATAGGCAACAGGGAGCTCCTGGCCATCAAGTTAGCCTTTGAGGAATGGCGTCATTGGTTGGAAGGAGCAGAACATACAATCACAGTTTTCACTGATCACAAAAATTTGGAATACATCGAGGGAGCTAAAAGATTAAGCCCCCATCAGGCTCGATGGTCTTTGTTTTTCTCGAGGTTTAGATTTATAATTACGTACACTCCAGGTAGCAAGAACATTAAGGCAGATGCCCTGTCCAGATGTTTTGAGCTAGAAACAGCACAGCCCTCTACCCCGGAGACCATTGTTCCGCAGAAACTGATACTAGCAACAACTGAGACATGGAAAGACTGGACAGAGACCTTAGGGCCCTTTCAACAGGACGCCCCGGAGGGGAAGCCTGAAGGGGTTATGTTTGTACCACTGCCATTCCGTCTTCAGATTTTACAAATGTTCCATTCACACAAAAATGCGGGACACCCTGGGGCTTCCAGAACACAGGATCTGGTTGCCAGGTGCGCTTGGTGGCCTTCTCTGGCAACGGATTGCAAGGAGTATGTTAGGGAGTGTGCAGTGTGTGCAAAAAGTAAGCCCTCCTGGCTGGCACCTGTGGGAACGTTGCAGCCCTTACCCACCAAGTGAGCCGTGGACCCACCTGTCCATGGATTTTGTGGGTGAGCTTCCCAGGTCTGAGGGCATGTCGGTCATTTGGGTGGTAGTCGAACGCTTTAGTAAAATGGCCCATTTTGTGCCCTTAAAGGGATTCCCGTCGGCCCAGGAATTGGCCGATTTATTCATCATCCATGTTTTCCGTTTGCATGGCATTCCGGAAAACATTGTGTCAGATCGGGGAGTCCAAATTGTTTCGAGATTCTGGAGGGCATTCTGTCATCAAATGGGCATGGAACTGTCATTTTCGTCGGGCTACCACCCACAGACCAATGGTCAGATTGAGAGGGTCAACCAATCGTTAGAACAATTTTTGAGGTGTTACGTTGCAGAGGCGCAAAACGATTGGGTCAGGTTTTTGCCCTTCGCAGAATTTGCGCACAATAATGTGAAAAGTTCTTCCACGAAATTCTGTCCATTTCAGATAGTTACTGGGAAGCTGCCCAAATTTTCCCCATTGCCAATCGCTTCAACTCCGTTTCCAGCTCTGGAGGCCTGGCAGCTCTGGAGGCCTCATTTAAGGACGTATGGGGGATCGTGGAGAATAATTTGGGAAAGGCGTTTCAAAGTCATAAAGGTCAAGCTGACAAAAAACGTTCCTTAGAGTAGAAATTTCAACCAGGAGACTTAGTCTGGGTATCCACACGTCACTTAACCTTAAAACAGCCTTCAGCCAAGTTGGGGCCCAGGTTTGTGGGTCCATTTCCAGTAACTATAAAGATCAACAATGTTACTTATGCCATTGATCTTCCTGCCAGTATGCGTGGCGTAAGATCCTTTCACGTGTCTCTGCTTAAGCCAGCAGTCCATGTGGGTCCCACTCCTCCTCCTCCTGTGATGATAGATGACCAACCTGAGTACGAGGTAGAGAAGATTTTAGACTCACGCATAGTTCAGAACTCAGTACAATATCTGGTTCATTGGAAAGGGTATGGTATTGAGGAGAGATCATGGGTACCTGAATGTCGCATGCATGCTGACAAACTGAAAAGTGAATTCCACGCTTTACATCCTGAGAAGCCTGGAAGGAGCTGTCCGGAGTCCACTCCTCAGGGGGGGGGGGGTACTGTGAAGAAACGCGGAAAAGCCGCCGCATGGACGCTGGATGAGGCGGCTGTTTCTGCGGCTGGCATAGCAGAACGCGGAGAAACCGCCGCGTCGGACGCAGCGGTTTGTACGCATAGGCCTGCTTCTCTCAGTGGGGCGGGATGCGGAGGAAACGCCGCACGCTCAGACAGCGTGGCGGCGGATTCCGCATCCCATACAGCAACAACATTACAACACATGACTGGTGTGGCTGGGACTGATAGTCCACTGTAACGATCGGTGAAGCACAGAGAGGATCTGATTACCGGTGATCTGCAGTATCACGGGGAATACAGATGTATACCAGATTATAAGTGATCTGCAGTATCACCGATAATCCAATATACTAGCTAACCTCTGTTCACCTGAGTAGAGTGTAGTGTTTGGTGTAACAGTAACACTTAGAGGACTAGGCCTCAGTGCAGCAAGGAGTACTGCACAGATTCCTTCCGCAACCTCAGCTCTCCAAGACGGGAGGAGTCGGGCTGCCAGCAGGAAGGATATACTGAAAGTAACCCTCAATAGGAAGGGTCACTAACAGTGCCAGGAACCGCCTCTAACAGCAAGGTCGGTTCTCGAGGTCAGACAGGCCAGGTCGTACACACACAGACAGAAAAGGTACAAGATCAGGAGGCAAGGCGGAGTCAAGGTACAGGCAGGGATCGGCAACAGGTAATCAGATAGATCGAAGTACAAAATCAGGAGGCAGAAACAGAGTCTAGGAACGAGCCGGGGTTCGGCAACAGTGTATCAGAAATATCGAAGTACAAGATCAGAGTTCAGGAGAATGGTCGGGCAGAAAATAGGTCATAACATATAATACAATCAAACTAGTACTTTAGCTATCAACAGAATCTAGCTAAGTGTAGGATTACAGCTCCAGCTGGTCCCGGCACACTTGCGGATCTGACTACGGATCTGGGTGCTCCCACATATGTGATCGCAACACCAGACACCCGAGAAATGACCAGCCAGCAGTATATATACACATTTCACTCTCCAGCACCTCCCACAGTGCTGGACCAATGGGGAGTGAGGCCAGAGTCAGCTGACCAGTGTGGTCAGCTGACTACTTCTGACTGCCATATAGGCCCTGCCTGAGTGCGCGCGCGTGCGTCACTCTAACTCCCGAGGGACTACATGTCCCAGCCACAGCAGCCCCGCTCTGCGGAGTATCCGCAGCGGGACCATGCGCGCTAGCCGCCGCGTCCAACGGCGGTTTCTCCGCGCTCCACTGACCTGTGCACGGAGGCAGCCGCCTCACAGTGAGAGGAGGCGGCTGCCTCTCCGTGTGTGTCCCCACAGTGTGCGGAAAGAGCTGCACATGGCGGCGGCTCTTCTGCGTTTTCTCACAGTACCCCCCCCCCCCCCCCCCCCCGAGGAGTGGACTCCGGACAGCTCCTTCCAGGTTTTCCTGGATGTAAGGCATGAAACTCCCTTACTAACTCATCCGCATGCATACGGTTCCCAGGTACCCATTGCCTCTCCTCAATGCCGTACCCTTTCCAATGTACGAGGTACTGTACCGAGTTCTGTACCATGCGTGAATCTAATATTTTTTTCCACTTCATACTCGAGTTGGGCATCTACCAACACGGGAGGAGGAGGAGTGGGACCCACCTGGACTGCTGGTTTAAGAAGGGACACGTGGAATGACCTTACCCCCCGCATGCTGGTGGGAAGGTCAATGGTATAAGTAACATTGTTAATCCTCCTGACTACCGGGAATGGACCCACAAACCTGGGCCCAAGCTTGTCAGAAGGTTGTCTCAAGGTCAGGTGACGGGTTGACACCCAAACCAAATCTCCTGGTTGAAATTTCCACTCTACCGAGCGTCTTTTGTCAGCCTGACCTTTCTGACTCTGAAATGCTTTTACCAGATTATTCTTAATGGTCCACCACATGTCCTTAAATGACCTTTGCCAAGCCTCCAAGGCTGGAAATGGAGTGGACGCAATTGGCAACGGAGAGAATTTAGGTAGTTTACCGGTTACTATCTGAAATGGACAGAAACCTGAGGAAGAACTCTTTAAGTTGTTGTGGGCAAATTCTGCATAAGGTAAAAATTTAACCCAATCACTCTGCGCCTCGGCAACGTAACATCTCAAAAATTGCTCTAACGATTGGTTGACCCTCTCCGTCTGGCCATTTGTCTGTGGGTGGTAACCCGAGGAGAACGACAGATTCATGCCCATTTGGTGACAGAATGCCCTCCAAAATTTTGAAACAAACTGGACTCCGCGATCGGATACTATGTCTTCTGGAATGCCATGCAGTCGTAAGACATGGGTGATAAATAAATCGGCCAGTTCCTGAGCCGAGGGGACTCCCTTCAGGGGCACGAAGTGGGCCATTTTACTGAAACGGTCGACCACCACCCAGATGACCGACATGCCTTCAGACCTAGGAAGCTCACCCACAAAATCCATGGACAAGTGGGTCCATGGTTCACTCGGGGTGGGCAAAGGCTGCAATGTACCTACAGATGCCAGCCGGGAGGGCTTGCTTTTTGCGCACACCGCACATTCCCTGACAAACTCTTTGCAGTCAGCTGCTAGCGAAGGCCACCACGCACATCTGGCCACGAGATCTTGCGTTCTAGACGCCCCAGGATGTCCCGCATTTTTATGAGAATGGACCATTTCCAAGATCTGGAGACGGAATGGTAACGGGATAAACAACACCCCGTCTGGTTTCCCTTCTGGGGTATCCTGCTGGAAAGGACTCAACGTCTCCTTCCAGTCCTCCCAGGTCTCCGTAGCGGCTAACACCACTCTTTGTGGGACAATGGTCTCGGGAACAGAGGACTGCGCCGTCTCCGGCTCGAAACACCTAGAGAGTGCATCTGCCTTGGTATTTTTACTACCTGGCGTGTACGTAATCAAGAATGCAAACCTCGAGAAAAATAGAGACCATCGAGCCTGCCGAAGGCTTAACCTTTTAGCCCCCTCGATGTATTCCAGATTCTTGTGGTCGGTATAAACCGTGATAGTGTGCTCAGCTCCCTCTAGCCAATGACGCCACTCTTCGAAGGCCAATTTGATGGCCAGGAGCTCCCCGTTGCCTATATCGTAGTTTCTCTCTGCCGGAGAGAACCTCCGGGAAAAATAGGCACACGGGTGTAATCTACCCTGGAGACCAGAACGCTGAGACAGCACAGCCCCCACCCCGACCTCCGAGGCATCTACCTCAACAATAAACGGGAAGGAAGTGTCCACGTGTCTCAGTATGGGCGCTGAGCAGAACAACCCTTTTAACGTAGAAAATGCCTGTAAGGCCTCGGGAGGCCAATGAGTGGTGTCTGCCCCTTTTTTAGTAAGGCTAGTGAGGGGTGCGACTACTGTGGAGTACCCCTTTATAAACCTTCTATAATAGTTCGCAAACCCCAAGAACTGTTGTAGCGACTTTAACCCCACCGGCTGCGGCCACTCCAGGACCGCGGAAACTTTGGCAGGGTCCATAGACAGACCTGAGGTGGAGATTATATATCCCAGAAAGGCAACCGACGTGACCTCAAAAATACACTTCTCGAGTTTGGCGTATAACATATTCTGCCTCAGTTTGTCTAATACAATCCTGACATGGGTTCTGTGTTCAGAGAGGTTGTTAGAGAAGATGAGAATGTCGTCTAAATAGACTAAAACGAACTTCCCTAACACCTCCCGAAAAACCTCATTGATGAGTTCCTGGAAGACGGCCGGGGCATTACATAACCCGAAGGGCATCACCCTGTACTCGTAATGCCCGTCAGGGGTATTGAAGGCCGTCTTCCATTCATCGCCCTTTCTTATACGCACCAGATTGTATGCCCCCCGTAAATCTAGTTTTGAAAATATCCTAGCCTCCGTGACCTGTGTGAATAAATCGTCTATAAGTGGCAACGGGTAGCGATTCTTCACTGTGATTTTGTTAAGGCCACGATAATCGATGCAGGGCCGTAAACCCCCGTCTTTTTTCTTAACAAAAAAGAAGCCTGCCCCAGCGGGTGAACGGGACGGCCGAATGAAGCCCTTGGCCAAGTTCTCACGGATATACTCCTGCATGGCTAGTTTTTCGGGGCCAGATAAATTATACAAATGGCCTCGAGGAGGCATACAACCAGAACGAAGGTCAATGGGACAGTCAAACGGGCGATGCGGGGGTAATTTATCCGCAGCCTTGGGACAGAACACATCAGCATAATCCGAGTACTGTTCCGGTACACCCTCCACCTGCACCCTGGTTTGACCTAATGTCAGCCTCCCCAAACACTGCTGGAAACAATGAGGTGACCATGCTGTTAACTTCCCTGTGGCCCAGTCTATCTGCGGAGAATGAATTTGTAACCATGGCATGCCTAGGATAATAGTGGAGGTTGACATGTGTAACACAAAAAATTGTAACTGTTCCCCATGCAATACCCCTATGGTGAGCCTCACCAGCGGAGTCTGTGACAGGGCACGATTCCGCTGCAAAGGGGAATCGTCCACT
This sequence comes from Hyperolius riggenbachi, assembly GCF_040937935.1. NCBI lineage: Eukaryota > Metazoa > Chordata > Amphibia > Anura > Hyperoliidae > Hyperolius > Hyperolius riggenbachi. The sequence continues at coordinate 677,915,896 of NC_090646.1, forward strand.
GCCGTGACCTGAATGGGGGGATTCACAGGAGTGAGTGGTAGACCCAACTCCTGAGCAAATTCAAAGTTCATAAAATTAGCCGCTGAGCCGGAGTCGATAAAAGCTTCAGTGGCTACAGACTTATCATCCCACGTGACAGTACAAGGGAGAAGCAATTTTCTTTCTTTAAGGGGTGAGGATTGTGTGCCCAGGGTGTCACCCCCCACTAATCCTAGGCAGACCCGTTTCCCGACCTGTTAGGGCAGTTTCGCACCCTATGCCCTGCTGCAGCACAGTACAGGCACAACTGTTTCGTCATTCTCCGCCTTCGCTCCACCTGGGTCAGTTTTGATCGACCAATCTGCATTGGTTCGGGCGGAGGCAAGGCCGGAGAAGGTGAGACAGGTGGAGAAGGTGTTACTAGGGGTGTAGCGGATGGTGCCGCGTATAATGTCACCCTGACACGGTGACTGTCCCTAGTCTGCCTCTGATGGCGTAGCCTACGATCAACTCGAATGGCCGATGATATGGCCTCATCGACGGTCTTAGGCTCGGGTACAGTTAACATTAGGTCGGAAACCTCCTCCGACAACCCAGACAGGAAGTAATCCATCAGGGCAAAGTTGTCGAATCTGGCGGTCACTGACCATCTGCGAAATTCTGCCGCATAATCCTCGACCGAACCTCTGCCTTGCCGCAAAAGTTTGAGCTTCCGCTCAGAGGACGCAGCAAGGTCAGGGTCGTCGTAAATTACAGCCATGGCCTTAAAGAATTCCTCTACCGAGGTCAGAGCAGTATCGGTAGAAGGCAGGTTGTAGGCCCATGACTGGGAGTCACCAGTCAGTAAAGTTTTAATAAAGGTGACCCGTTGGGTCTCAGTCCCCGAGGATCGGGGTCTCAACTCGAAATACGATAACACTCTACTCCTGAAATTCCGGAAGTCAGACTTGTGGCCGGAAAATTTATCAGGTACAGGCATACGTATGTCATCACTAGGAGGGGATCGCACTGAATCAACTGACGTCTGGAGGGTTTTCACAGAGCCTGATAAGGCATCAATTAAGGCTCTGTGCTGGCCCAGTGCTTGATGGATGTTATCCACCGAAGTGGCAAGCACAGTCAGAGGATCAGCGCGTGATTCCATCTGTTTTTTGGTCTGGCGTTCTGTAACGATCGGTGAAGCACAGAGAGGATCTGATTACCGGTGATCTGCAGTATCACGGGAATACAGATGTATACCAGATTATAAGTGATCTGCAGTATCACCGATAATCCAATATACTAGCTAACCTCTGTTCACCTGAGTAGAGTGTAGTGTTTGGTGTAACAGTAACACTTAGAGGACTAGGCCTCAGTGCAGCAAGGAGTACTGCACAGATTCCTTCCGCAGACCTGAGCTCTCCAAGACGGGAGGAGTCGGGCTGCCAGCAGGAAGGATATACTGAAAGTAACCCTCAATAGGAAGGGTCACTAACAGTGCCAGGAACCGCCTCTAACAGCAAGGTCGGTTCTCGAGGTCGGACAGGCCAGGTCGTACACACACAGACAGAAAAGGTACAAGATCAGGAGGCAAGGCGGAGTCAAAGTACAGGCAGGGATCGGCAACAGGTAATCAGATAGATCGAAGTACAAAATCAGGAGGCAGAAACAGAGTCTAGGAACGAGCCGGGGTTCGGCAACAGTGTATCAGAAATATCGAAGTACAAGATCAGAGTTCAGGAGAATGGTCGGGCAGAAAATAGGTCATAACATATAATACAATCAAACTAGTACTTTAGCTATCAACAGAATCTAGCTAAGTGTAGGATTACAGCTCCAGCTGGTCCCGGCACACTTGCGGATCTGACTACGGATCTGGGTGCTCCCACATATGTGATCGCAACGCCAGACACCCGAGAAATGACCAGCCAGCAGTATATATACACATTTCACTCTCCAGCACCTCCCACAGTGCTGGACCAATGGGGAGTGAGGCCAGAGTCAGCTGACCAGTCTGGTCAGCTGACTACTTCTGACTGCCATATAGGCCCTGCCTTAGTGCGCGCGCATCACTCTAGCTCCCGAGGGACTATATGTCCCAGCCACAGCAGCCCCGCTCTGCGGAGTATCCGCAGCGGGACCATGCGCGCTAACCGCCGCGTCCAACGCGGCGGTTTCTCCGCGCTCCACTGACCTGTGCTCGGAGGCAGCCGCTTCACAGTGAGAGGAGGCGGCTGCCTCTCCGTGTGTGTCCCCACAGTATGCGGAAAGAGCCGCCTGCCGCTGGCACATGGCGGCGGTTCTTCCGCGTTTTCTCACATCCACACTGGTTTAGGAGGACGCGTGCACGCGCAGAGAGGCAGGGCCTTTATGGCAGTCAGAGGAGGGTCAGCTGACCAGGCCGGTCAGCTGACAATTACAGCAACTTTCATTGGTCCAGCACTTAAGGGAGGTGCTGGAGAGCACTGGTGTGTATATACTGGGTGCTGGTCATTCTCTGGTTGTCTGGCGTTGCGATCACAACGTGGTAGCACTCAGACCTTGTTCGTATCTGTGTTCTAGCATAGTTTCCAAAGGTGTTGACGATCAAGGACCTCACACCTTAGCGTTAGGAATATTACCTGTATTATTTGTTATGACCTTTTGCCTGCCTGACTATTCCTCTGAACTCTGATCCTGTACCTTGCTATTTCTGACATCCTGTTGCCAAACTCTGCTCGTTCCTGAACTCTGTATTTGCCTTCTGACTCTGTACCTCGCTATTCTGATACCCGTTGCCAAACTCTGCCTGTCTATTGGATTACGTATCCGTCTTCTGTATCTGTACCTTATCCGTCTGTGTGTTAACGACCTGGCTTGTCCGACCTCGAGAACTGGCCTTACTGTTAGAGGCAGTTCCCAGACCTGTTAGTGACACCCTCTCACTGGTGTCGCTCACGTTCTGTCCTTCCTACTCTCAGCCTAACTCCTCCCCCGGGAGAGTCTAGGCCAACGGAAGGAACATACTTTTGTGCAGTACTCCCTACTGCTCCTGTACCTCCTCCTGAGGTGCAACACTCAAAGTACTACTGTTTTACCAAACACTCTCATATCTCAGGTGTCCAGAGGTTAGTAGATATATCTGATTATCGGTGATACTGCAGATCATCAATAATCGGGTATATTCTGTATTCTCGGTGATACTGCAGTTCACCGATAATCAGACCCTCTCTGTTACACCAATCGTTACAGGTTAAAGAGAACTTAAAGAGAGCTTTCTCCACTCAGAAGAAACAGGCGGATAAAAAACGCTCAGTGGAGTGGGAATTCGCACTAGGCGATTTGGTGTGGGTTTCCACTCGACATTTGACCTTAAGGCAGCCTTCCGTCAAATTGGGTCCTAAATTTATAGGACCATACCCTGTTTCCCGGAAGATCAACAATGTTACCTATGTTGTGTCGTTACCACCCAGCTTCAGGGGTGGTAGAACTTTTCATGTATCCCTCCTGAAGCCTGCTATGTATGTGGACTCCACTCCCTCCCCCCCTGTAGTGGTTAATGGGGAACCAGAATACGAAATAGAGTAGATTTTGGATTCCAGGCTGGTGCGTAATTCTGTACAGTACTTGGTCCATTGGCGGGGGTATGGTGCAGAAGAAAGATCATGGGTGCCAGCCTCTCGCATGCATGCGGAGGAACTCAGGGAGGATGGGTGGTTCGTGTCCGGAGTCCATGGCTAGAGGGGGGGGGTACTGTAACAAGTAGTGGCTCGGCGGCTGCTGACACGCGGGAGGTGTCTGCAGCCGCCTTTCTCCCTGGCTCTCAAGGGTCTTCCGTTCCTTCGGCGTCTAGTGCGTCGGGAACGGTCTTGTCTCCAGCTCACGAGGTTTCTGTCTTGCGCGGGCGTGCGCGGAGACAGGACCTTTATGCTCAGAGAAGGCGCGTCAGCTGACCGGCAGGCGACTCTCGCTGCTCTGATTGGCGGAATTCCGAGGTGGGAGTGGCTGAGAGTCTCTCTCTGCTTCTTAAACCTTCGTTCGGCATTTGCTCGGAGTCTGCTGTCGTGAATACTTTGTGTTAGCGCTCAGACCTTAGACTAGTATCCAGGTGTTGAAACCAAGGACTTCACACCAGACTAGGAATTGTTATTGTTATTGTTATTGATTACCTGTGTATGAATCTGGCTAAACTTTGACCTCGCTTCTGCTTAACGTTTCTGTACTTCTGCCTATCTGACTAGTTGCTGAACCTCTGCCTGATTACTGATTACTCTTCTGCCTCACGATTCTGTGCTGATACTTACCTCTCTGTTGCCGAACCTTGCCTGTCTGACCTCTCTACTCACCAGTGGGCCCTTGCCACTGGTGAGGTGTACATTACCCACCAGCTCCTCTGGTGGTGAGGTGTAGTCTAAGTGTTCTTCTAGTACCTTTCCAGCTCCTTTGGAAAGGTCTGGACTAAACTATTCTAGTCATATTCCTTGCCAGCTCTACTGGCTAGGACTAATCACCTTTCTTATTATCATATTTAGAACCTTTCCAGCTCCTCTGGAAAGGTCTGTGTTATAGTCTATATTTGTAAGGAACCATGGCCGGCCTTTGACCTGAGCGACCGGAGCGGTCGCTCATGGCGCAAGCTTACAAGGGCGCACGGGCGGCACGCCGCGCACAGTACAGTGTCGCCGCTCCGCCGCCCGCTCTGTCTCTCCCAGCTGTCTCTCTGTAATTAGAGGGAGACTACAAGAAAATGGCCGCCGATGTCCACAAATGCGGACATCGTCGGCCATTTTCTTGTAGTCCCACTCTATTTACAGACGGAGTCGGAGAGGAGGCGGGGAGAAGCAGGGAGAGAAGAGTGACGTCGGCGCTGGAAGTCTGGAACGCGGATGACAGGTGAGTAAATTCCCCGCCTCAGCCTGCTATGCCTGAAACTATCTGGAGGGGGGAGCGCAGAAGGGGGGGACTGGGGGCAACTATACTAGGCATGGCCGACCTTTGACCTGACTTCCTACACCTGGCTACCTATAGTGAGGGCACCTACGCCTGGCTACCTATACTACTGAGGGCACCTACGCCTGGCTACCTATACTACTGAGGGCACCTATGCCTGGCTACCTATACTACTGAGGGCACCTACGCCTGGCTACCTATACTACTGAGGGCACCTACGCCTGGCTACCTATAATACTGAGGGCACCTACGCCTGGCTACCTATACTACTGAGGGCACTTACGCCTGGCTACCTATACTACTGAGGGCACCTACGCCTGGCTACCTATACTACTGAGGGCACCTACGCCTGGCTACCTATACTACTGAGGGCACCTACGCCTGGCTACCTATACTACTGAGGGCACCTACGCCTGGCTACCTATACTACTGAGGGCACCTACACCTGGCTACCTATACTACTGAGGGCACCTACGCCTGGCTACCTATACTACTGAGGGCACCTATGCCTGGTTACCTATACAGAGGGGGCCTACACCTGACTTCATATACTGGGGGCCCCTACACCTGGCTACCTATAGTGAGGGCACCTACGCCTGGCTACCTATACTACTGAGGGCACCTACGCCTGGCTACCTATACTACTGAGGGCACCTACGCCTGGCTACCTATACTACTGAGGGCACCTACACCTGGCTAACTATACTACTGAGGGCACCTACGCCTGGCTACCTATACTACTGAGGGCACCTATGCCTGGTTACCTATACAGAGGGGGCCTACACCTGACTTCATATACTGGGGGCCCCTACACCTGGCTACCTATACTGAGGGCACCTACGCCTGGCTACCTATACTGAGGGCACCTATGCCTTGCTACCTATACTGAGGGCACCTATGCCTGGCTACCTATACTGAGGGCATCTATGCCTGGCTACCTATACTGAGGGCACCAACACCTGGCTACCTATACTGGAGGCACTTATGCCTGGCTACCTATGGGGAGACCTATAGCTAACTTCCTATACTGGGGCACCTATGCTTGGCTACCTATATTTAGGACACCCAAACATAAGATCCTATGCTAAGGGCGCCTATAGCTGGTTACCTGCCTATACTGAGTCTGAGGGCATTTTTTTTTTGGGGGGGGGGCAGACCGTGGCTATAATGCGCGGTGCAAAGTGTGTGTGTGTGTGTGTGTGTAGGATGAAGGGGGGGGGCACCAAATTCAGGTTTCGCTCAGGGCGCTGTGAAACCTAAGGCCGGCCCTGTAAGGAACAACGGGGCAGCTGCGGCAAACAGCACGGCCGCCGCAGCTGCCTCCGTGCCTCTGCCCGTCCTCCCGGCGTCTAGGATGCCGAGGACGGAACGTTCGTGGTCTCAAGGGGTCACCGTCTCGCGCGGGCGCGCACACAGATGGGACCTTTATGCTAGGAGGAGGCTCATCAGCTGACCTGCTGGTCGGCTGACGTCAAAGGAGTCTCACGGCGCCCAGGATTGGCTGACTGCAGGGGGCATGCCAGTGAGGTCTCCTCTGCTTCTTAAGCCTCCGGGCTTCATTCAGGCACTGTCTGCTGTCATGAATACTTTCGTGTTAGCGCTCAGACCTTAGACTAGATCCCAGGTGTTGAAACCAAGGACTTCACACCTAGACTAGGAGATTGTTATATTGTATTGATTATCTGTGTATGATTGTGGCTATACTCTGACCTTGTATCTGCTCACTGATTCTGTACTTCTGCCTATCTGACTTGATGCCGAACCTCTGCCTGTTTACCCGTTATCTTTTGCCTCACGATTCTGTACTGATACTTACCTCTCTGTTGCCGAACTGAGCCTGTCTGACCACTCTGTCCTCACCAGTGGGCCTAGCCTCTGGTGAGGGATTCTTAGTATAGAATCACCTGCTCCTCAGGTGATCATTAGTTGCAGTACTGTTTGTACCCCTGCTCCTCAGGTGTTCACTAGCCTGCAGTACAGTCTTAATCACCTGCTCCTCAGGTGATCATTAGTTGCTGTACTGTTTGTAACTCCTGCTCCTCAGGTGTTCACTAGCCTGCAGTACAGTCTTAATCACCTAGTCCTCAGGTGATCATTAGTTGCAGTACTGTTTGTACTCCTGCTCCTCAGGTGTTCACTAGCCTGCAGTACAGTCTTAATCACATGCTCCTCAGGTGATCATTAGTTGCAATATTGTTTGTATCACCTGCTCCTCAGGTGTCCTCTAGGCTGCAGTACCGTCTTAATCACCTGCTCCTCAGGTGATCACTAGGCTGCAGTACAGTCTGAATCACCCGCTCCTCGGGAGATTCTACCTCTTCAGTATCAGTATCTACAGCTTGCTGGGGCTTGTACGCTATTATACAGTCAGTGTACTGATTGTACCTCACCAGCCCCTCTGGTGAGGTCTCGCCAAACTATTATATTACGGTTGCACCAAGCACTATACTCTTAGCACCCTTTTGGCTATACTAGTAATAGTGGTGATTCTGCAGATCACCATATAATCAGACATCTGAGTTGCTACACCCAACCGTTACAATATTGTTACTAGTTTCCTGCCAGCTCCTCTGGTAGGGATTAGTTATACTATTTCTGTACCTCTACTGTTAGTACCTTTCCAGCCCCACTGGAGAGGTTTGGTCAAACTATACAGTTAGTGTACTGACAGTACCTTACCAGCTCCTCTGGTAAGGTCTCGCAAAACTATCAAGTTACGGTTGCACCAAGCACTATTATCACTCTCTATTGGTTACTATACCAGTATTATTGGTGATTCTGCAGATCACCACATAATAAGACATCTGAGTTGCTATACCCAACCGTTGCAGATAGGAACTCAGCAGCTTTTTAGCAGAGAATATTGTCCAAATAATGGTGCTATTATGGAAAAAAGTCACCTACAGATGTACTTGGCTTGTTGGCTGGCATGCTTTAATCCTTACTTGCTAGCAAATTGCTCCTGTGTGGACAGATCACAGACAGATCATTCCAGTCCCAGCCTGTGTCTGGGGACTCTACAAGCAAAGGGGAGGGGGAAGAGGCAGGAGGGAGAGAAACACTGTGCGTGTAATTCCTTATCTTAGTAGCTGAGCCTTGCTGGAGACTAGAGCTTGTATTTTACAGACAGGAAGTTTTGAATCAGGATTATTATCTTGATTTAAAACTTCCTGTCTGTAAAATTCAAGCTCTAGTTTATTGCCTAATTTATAAGAGAAACAGAAAGCTTTCAGCTTGTAAGCCTTATTCAGACTCTGTTCCTGTTCACTGACAATGTTAGAACATACAATTGAAGGAGGTAGAGGCTTTTGCAAATATAAGTGTCATCCAGATGCATTAATAACAAGGGATCTTGCAAAGATTGTGAGATATTTATGGCAAATAGATAAGACACTTGGTTAACCTGTTATCTACATAGGCTCAGACTGACATGGAGAATTTTATTACAAACCCTATACTGTTCACTGTAGCCTGCTGGTGCCTGGAGACAGTTGACTGTATGTTACTGAGCAGGGGGGCACTCAGAGGGGCACAGTGCCCCTGCCTGCCCCAGTGTAGCACCTCCCATGGCGGAAGCACATGCACGATCATTCACAGCAGTGCTGGAATTATGTTTTCAGGAAAGGTAGGCAAACTGGACTCCCGTAGGAGGAAACGAGAAGACGCATTCTGGTGTGGAGATTTAAATGTTGGTCTGGCGGTTGAGCAAGAGGACAGGGAAAGGTTTTAAGGTCCCAAACTTTCCCTCCTCTTAGGTAAGTATCTAACTTTTTGTTTTAGGCGGTTACAGTTATCCTTTAAACCACACAACCACTATGTATGCAGGGGAGGACTGGCCAGAGGGGAAGGGGGAAGATTTCCCCCCAGGCTGCCTCTCATTTAATGATTTAGGGCTGGTTCAGGGCCAGCTGCATTCAGGTTTTTGTATAAGGCAATGTGAACCACTAGGCTGGCTTAGGAAAATAAAAGCATAGTTACAGAGCAATTAGAGGACAGGTAAGCTGGGAAATGTACACAGCATGATGCAGAGCAGAGGCCTGCCTGCAGGGTCCGTAGAAAAAACCTCTGTCTGCTCTCTCACAATCATAGATCCCAATTGTCCCTCTTTTGAAGGGACAGTTCCTCTTTGGACATAAGTGTTTGTGTGTGTGTGTGTGTGGGGGGGGGGGGGGGGGAAGTGACCTTGGGGAATTAAGGTGGCCATACATCTCTTGACTTGGCAATCAACCAACTGTTTCGATAATTACTATCGAATTGGATGAAAATTGGTGCTGCCATAAGCATGCCCAGTCGACAATTTGACTGATTTCGGATGGAAATTGGTCAACTCTCAGATGCTGGAAATCTCAGGCCAATGTGGTTGCGTGGCTGTAAAGTCGTGTGATAATCACAAATAGAGATGGCCTGAACGGTTCGCCAGCAAACAGATTCGCACAAACTTCACTGGTTCGCATTTGCGATCGAATGCAAACTTTATGCGAGTACGACCCGCCCCTTTACTACATCATTAGGGTCAACTTTGACCCTCTACATCACAGTCAGCAGGCACAGGGTAGCCAATCAGGCTACACTCCCTCCTGGAGCCCCCCCCCCCCTTATAAAAGGCAGGCAGCGCCGGCCATTACAATCACTCATGTGCCTGCAGTAATTAGACAAGGGAGAGCTGCTGCAGACTCTCATAGGGAAAGTTTAGTTAGGCTCTTGTAGGCTTGTTAGCTTGCTCCTTGCTGATTCTTATTGCTAAAAAGCACCCCTTAACAGCACTTTTGAGAGCTAATGTTGTTCTTGTGATCTATTTTGTGTGTGAGTGTGTGTGTTTGTGTTAGTGTGTGTGTGTGTGTGTGTGTGTGTGTGTCCCACAGACACTTGCATATACAGCCCTGTCAGTCAGTCGCAGCTGGACCTTGGCCCCTTGGTAATTCCTACTGTGCCACTGCCAGGCCCAGCATATTCAGTGACTACCTGTGTGTGTGACAGCTGCACATTTGTAATACCAATCACTGCATACCTGTAACCTGTTCAGTGCACCTACGTGACCGCAAGCAGTGTTATATTATATACTAGTCACTGCACACCTGTTCACGGTACCTGTGTGTGAGACAGCTGAACATTTGTAGTACCAATCACTGTATACCTGTTCAATGCACCTGTGTGACCGCACACTGTTTTATATACCAGTCCGTGCATACCTGTTAACTGCACCTATGTAACCGCACATTGTTGTACCAGCAGTCACTGCAACCTTTTCACTGCACCTGTGTAACCGCACATTGTATTAGTCAAGTCAGTGCATACCTTTCACTTCATTCCCCCCCCCCCCCCCCCCCCCCCAATATGGACAAAACAAGAGGTAGAGCCAGAGGCAGGCCACTAGAGATGGCTTGAACTTCCAATTTTCGGTTCGCAAACCTCGAACGCGAACTACCACAAAAGTTCGGTTAGCGCAAACTTTTGTGAACCGCAATAGATTTCAATGGGGAGGCGAACTTAGAAAACTAGAAACATAAATTCTGGCCAGAAAAGTGATGGAAAAGATGTTTCAAAGGGTCTAACATCTGAGTTTTTGCATGGATGAGTGGGATACATGCCAAAAGTCCCGGGGAAAAATCTGGATTTGACGCAAAGCAGTGTTTTATGGGCAGAAATCACATTGAATGCTAAATTGCAGGCCTAAAGTGCTTTAAAACATTTTGCATGTGTATACATCAATCAGATAGTGTAATTAGTGTACTGCTTCACACTGACAGACCAAACTTACTGTGTAACGCACCGCAAACAGCTGTAGTGACAGCCAAGCTGGACTGGTACACACCAGGGTGCAGGCCATGGCGGTTTTCAAGCCCATATGGTTGCCGGGCTGAGGTATCTCAATGATAGAACAACAGTGTGTGTGTGTGTGTGTGTGTGTGTGTGTGTGTGGGGAGTCGGGACTGACTTAGTCTTCGGGCAGGCAGTAGCCCTCCAGGATCCATGCCTCATTCATTGTAATAAAGGTGAGATACTGAACACTTTTTTTGAACTAGGCGACATCTCTTCTCACTGACAATGCCTCCAGCTGTGCTGAAGAGCCTTTCTAGGACGCTTGAGGCAGGGCATGCCAGAAGTTGGATGGAAAATTGTGACAGCTCCGGCCATAGGTCAAGCCTGCGCACCCAGTAGTCCATCGCTGTTCATACTGTCGATGGTTCTTTCTCTACTATTGTTAACCACTTGAGGACTCAGCCTTTACCCCCCCTTAAGGACCAGCGCTGTTTTTTCCATTCAGACCACTGCAGCTTTAACGGTTTATTGCTCGGTCATACAACCTACCACCTAAATGAATTTTGGCTCCTTTTCTTCTCACTAATACAGCTTTCTTTTGATGCTATTTGATTGCTGCTGCGAGTTTTACTTTTTATTATATTCATCAAAAAAGACATGAATTTTGGCAAAAAAATGATTTTTTTAACTTTCTGTGCTGACATTTTTCAAATAAAGTAAAATTTCTGTATACATGCAGCGCGAAAAATGTGGACAAACATGTTTTTGATGAAAAAAAACCCATTCAGTGTATATTTATTGGTTTGGGTAAAAGTTATAGCGTTTACAAACTATGGTGCAAAAAGTGAATTTTCCCATTTTTAAGCATCTCTGACTTTCCTGACTACCTGTCATGTTTCATGAGGTGCTAAAATTCCAGGATAGTATAAATACCCCACAAATAACCCCATTTTGGAAAGAAGACATCCCAAAGTATTCACTGAGAGGCATAGTGAGTTCATAGAAGATTTTATTTTTTGTCACAAGTTAGCGGAAAATGACAGTTTGTCACAAAAAAAAAAAAAAAAAAAAGGTTTCCATTTCTGCTAACTTGTAACAAAAAAAATGAAATCTGCCATGGACTCAACATGCCCCTCAATGAATACCTTGAAGTGTCTATTTTTCAAAATGGGGTCATTTATGGGGTGTGTTTACTGTCCTGGCATTTTGGGGGGTGCGGAATTGTAAGCACCCCTGTAAAGCCTAAAAGTAGTCATTGCACTGTGGGCCTCTTAGCGCAGTTTGGCTGCAAAAAAGTGTCACACATATG